>NC_074705.1:859951-1189592 GCF_029448725.1 Salvelinus fontinalis
CACACACACACACACACACACTTCATCTCTTCCACAGAAATGGTTGTGTCGGATGCAGCTAGGATGCTGAAGTGCACTTTGGCTCAATTTTTTCCCCCAAAGCCATGTTCCACTGAATCCTAAAGCCTTTGAACCCGCACCTCTTGAAACAGGCTCCTGTTAAATGAATGAATAATTCTGCCAGGTGTGTCGTGAGTGAGGAGGTTATAGCCGTATAGAAACAGAATAGCGAGAACAGACAGACAGACATGTGGATCTAAAGATTTTTCACCATACACACAATAAGATGGCGGCTCAACAGAATTTGGAAAGGAAAAGGTGCAATGCTCTCCCGCCATTAAAGAGTAACTGAACGCTCTGATACCGCAAGCGTTTCTCTGTTGCTCATCAAGTAAAACGAGATTTCAGTCTTGGGGGTGTGTTTCGATGTGACAGTATCTGATGTTTGTCCCCCATGAGACACCATAGAAACAACGCCAGTATTACTTCCTCAAAACAGTCAGAATGGATCTAACATAACTCAAGAAATCTGTAATTAATTTTGACGTTTTTGTTGAGGAGGTTTTAGCCGCCATTTTTACATCTAGCTAATGTGTTCGGTGCAGTTTTCCTCAAGTAAAGAAATAGTGACGTGTTCTCTTATGTAAACAAGGTCAGCTGCGCTGCTGGGCAGGTTTGTCTCACTGTCTGTGTGTTCTGCGGTAGGATTGGATAGAGTGCAATCCCCGCAGCTGTGTATCCAGTGTTAGTGGGCTGTTGAGCATTGTCGAACTCAAAACCCTACCCCCAAGTAAGTCATGACGAACTCACTTATAAAACTCAGTTTTGGACGAGCACGATGAGACAAGGATATCCCTACCGGCCAAACCCTCCCTAACCCAGACGACGCTAGCCCAATTGTGCGTCGCCCCACGGACCTCCCGGTCGCGGCTGGCTGCGACAGAGCCTGGGCGTGAACCCAGAGACTAGACCACTAGACTAGGCCCTAGACCACTGCGCCACCCGGGAGGCCCCTAGAACCAAGCTTTTTAACTTTGCTTAAATGAAACAATCATTTTTGAATGGTCAACGAGCGTTGTGCTTTTTCCTTTCTAATGATGTTAAAACGTTTGGGTTGCGCCTCTGCTCACGTCGGTTGAGCACCGTCCACTTCTTTCCAGGCTCAATAGAATTTGCCGTTGCTGCATTTATAGAACAGAATTCTGAGAGATGATATGGTGAGCTGGAAAACATCGTAGTTAAATGGCACATTCAATATGGCTACTGGTCCATTACAGTGAATGTCCATTCTATTTCTTCTGAACTGTGGGTTTGGTGGCAGGTATCCCTTTAAGTAGGAACACAGATAAAAGACAACTGGCTTATTCCCGCACCTCTAATTTACGCTGCATGAAAAAGTATAATGCCTCCTTAAAGAAAAGAAGTGCACAGACCATGGTTTTAGAAAATAAATCATTTTACATTAGTTCTATACAGTCGAAAGAATCACCATTAATAAAGAAAGCCCGTATGTTTAAATATTTTCCAAAAAGTCATTGAAATTAGATTCCAGCATAGGAAATTCAATACAACATGGTATTGACATGAACTGAAAATGAATAGGAGACTGCTTCATTTGCTTCAACTCAATTATGCCTCAAGGACAATGATTATTTATTTATGTGTGTCTCACAATTACAGTATCTCAACAAGACCACGGGGCAATTTAACAATGAGAAGGGTGAAAGGCTCACAAATAAGAACGACAAATCTAATCGTTTCAAAAGGGAAAATGAGAAGACGAAAAAACTTTGAAGGACGCCTCATAATCTTGCAAATACTCCCATCGGTTTATTATGTGCTTGAGCGCCATACAAAACCCATTCTATACTGCTTTTCACAGACAAGGGGCTGTAGGTGCTTCACATGAGCTCAATGTTAATTGAAAGCCCTGGCATTTGAAATTTCGAGTTGGGAAGTGAATTGTGAAAAGACATTTGAATGGCGGATGTCCTTGGGCAGGAAATTCCACAATCAAAGGCTGGGTAAAGGCTTGAGCTCTGTGTCGTTCTGCCTGTGTGTGTGTGTGTGTGTGTGTGTGTGTGTGTGTGTGTGTGTGTGTGTGTGTGTGTGTGTGTGTGTGTGTGTGTGTGTGTGTGTGTGTGTGTGTGTGTGTGTGTGTGTGTGTGTATGTGTGTGTGTGTGTGTGTGTGTGTGTGTGTGTGTGTATGTGTGTGTGTGTGTGTGTGTGTGTGTGTGTGTGTGTGTGTGTGTGTGTGTGTGTGTGTGTGTGTGTGTGTGTGTGTGTGTGTGTTGCGTAAGGGGGCAAAGAGTGAGGGGTGAAAGGTGTGAAAGCTGATGACCATGCCTCAGTACAGTATGCAGCAACAGACCCAATAATCCATGTACAGCAGCACTGCAAATACAATTTGTATCCTCACAGTAAATAGTGAAAGATTACATGTCAGTCTCCAGTGGAAAGGAAATTCCACACAATCCACTGAAACAATGACTCACAAAACTTCTCTGAATCCAGATCCAGATTTGATTGGGATTTCATTCAGAGTTGATTCATATTAACATTTCAAATCTTATTCACGTCAGGAGAGTCAATAGAAAGACGACAGGTGATCAGCAACACAGATCACCGCACCATTTCTCTATAGGGTATCTAACGCACTGGGGCTGCCGATGACATGTGAGTGTCAGCTATCACTGCATCTTGGATGGTTCTAGAACAGATGATTCCCAGGAAGTTGGAATGACAATCACCAAGACAACAACAACAATATCAACAGCAGCATCTTACTTGGTGTCAGGTACGGTACAGCTCCTTGGTGAGTGTCATTTCCAGCAGCATTTTTCTGCCTACAAGAACACAGATAGAAAAATACATGTTTAGACTAATGTATAGGGTTAACTGAAAAACACATCCATGCACACTCACACACAGCGCACACACTCACCCACAGCACACAAACTCACACACAGCGCACATACTCACATACAGCACACAAACTCACACACAGCACACAAACTCACACACAGCGCACATACTCACACACAGCACACATACTCACACACAGCACACAAACTCACACACAGCACACATACTCACACACAGCACACATACTCACACACAGCACACAAACTCACACACAGCACACATACTCACACACAAACTCACACACAGCACACATACTCACACACAGCACACATACTCACACAGCACACATACTCACACACAGCACACAAACTCACACACAGCACACATACTCACACACAGCACACATACTCACACAGCACACAAACTCACACACAGCACACATACTCACACACAGCACACATACTCACACAGCACACATACTCACACACAGCACACAAACTCACACACAGCACACATACTCACACACAAACTCACACACAGCACACAAACTCACACACAGCACACATACTCACACACAGCACACATACTCACACACAGCACACATACTCACACACAGCACACAAACTCACACACAGCACACATACTCACACACAGCACACACAGCACACAAAGTCATACACAGCACACATACTCACACACAGCACACATACTCACACACAGCACACATACTCACACACAGCACACAAACTCACACACAGCACACATACTCACACACAGCACACACAGCACACAAACTCATACACAGCACAAACTCACACACAGCGCACATACTCACACACAAACTCACACACAGCACACATACTCACACACAGCACACACAGCACACAAACTCACACACAGCACACATACTCACACACAGCACACACAGCACACAAACTCATACACAGCACACATACTCACACACAGCACACATACTCACACACAGCACACACACTCACACACAGCACACATACTCACACACAGCACACATACTCACACACAGCACACATACTCACACACAAACTCACACACAGCACACATACTCACACACAGCACACATACTCACACACAAACTCACACACAGCACACATACTCACACACAAACTCACACACAGGACACATACTCACACACAGCACACAAACTCACACACAGCACACATACTCACACACAGCACACACACTCACACACAGCACACACAGTCCACATAGGCCAAACTTCAAAGTAGCAAGACAAAGGAGCTGATCGTGGACTACAGGAAAAGGCGGGCCGAACACGCCAACATAAACATCGACGGGGCTGCAGTGGAGCGGGTCGGGAGTTTCAAGTTCCTTGGTGTCCACATCACCAATGAACTATCATGGTCCAAACACACCAAGACAGTCGTGAAGAGGGCACGACAAAACCTTTTCCCATTCAAGAGACTGAAAATATTTGGCTTGTGTCCCCTGGCATGGATGCTCAAAAAGTTCTACAGCTGCACCATTGAGAGCATCCTGACCGGTTGCATCACCGCCTGGTATGGCAACTGCTCGGCATCTGACCTTAAGGCGCTACAGAGGGTAGTGCTTACGGCCCAGTACATCACTGGGGCCAAGCTTCCTGCTATCCAGGACCTATGTAATAGGCGGTATAAGAATAGTTTGAAGATAATTACACAACGCAGAGGATGAGAGGACGACAGTACTAGAATTAACAATCAATAGGGAATTGTCAATGTAAATAGTTGGTCTTCAGTTCAACAGCTGTTTAGAATCTGTGGAATGTCACTCCTGAACTCAGAGCTACGTGTGCTACGGTCTGTACATTGAGTCTGGAGCAGGATACCTGTTATTTGGCCATTGGCCCTGTTGTACTGCAAGGACTTCTGATTGGTCAACCCCAGGCTAGGGTGAGGGGTTAAAAATGGCATCCTGTTCCTTTGTTCAGGGGGAAAAGCTGAGGACAGGGGACTTCTGATTGGTCAACCCCGGGCTAGGGTGAGGGGTTATACATGGCATCCTGTTCCTTTGTTCTGTGGAGAAAAGCTGAGGACAGGGGAGACTGAACATCTACCTCCCAGCATAACATCTATGATTTGTCCTTCTCAAAAAAACATGTTTTTCTCCACCTGGTTTGCTTTGGAGTTTGTGTTATGGAAGAATAACATCAACTGCTAACAGCAGTGTCAGAGGAAAGGCCATAAAATTGTCATAGACTCCAGTCATCCAAGTCATAGACTGTTTTCTCTGTTACCGCACGGCAAGCGATACCGGAGCGCCAAGTCTAGGACCAAAAGGCTCCCTAACAGCTTCTACCCCCAAGCCATAAGACTGCTGAACAATGAATCTAATGGCCACCCGGACTATTTCCATTGACCCCCCCACCCTTAGTTTTGTACACTGCTGCTACTCGCTGTTTAGTATCTATGCAAAGTCACTTCACCCGTACCTACATGTACAAATTACCTCAACTAGCCTGTACCCCCGCACACTGACTCGGTTACCGGTACCCCCTGTATATAACCTCGTTATCGTTATGTTATTGTGTTACTTTTTATGATTTATTTTTAGTTTTTAGTTTAGTTTTTTTGGTAAATATTTTCTTAAGTCTTCTTGAACTGCACTGGTGGTTAAGGGCTTGTAAGCATTTCATGGTAAGGTCGTTGTTGTATTTGGCACACGTGATAAATAAAGGTTGATTTGATTTTGATTTGATTTGACACTATTTTGATAATTGTTAGTGTTGTAAGAAACTTTCCACTCAAGGACAATGTGGACTTTCCTGTACACTCTCAGAGTCCTCCCCTGTCACTGTCATTAAGGATCGGTGTCCCGCTAGCAGGACAACTTCCTGTGAAACTGGAGGGCGCAAATAAATAATCATAAATATTATGGATTTTAAACTTTTAGGTACATATAAGTATCTTATATTGTCTGAAAGTGTAAATTCTTGTTAATCTAACTGCACTGTCCGATTTACAGTAGCTATTACAGCGAAAACATGCCATGCGATTGTTTGAGGGTGGGGTCCCACATCAAAATATTTTTCCACTGGCACAGGTTTCATACATTCACATATAACGATTAAATATTTACTTACTTTTCGAAAATCTTCCTCTGATTCGTCATCCAAAGGGTCCCAGCTATAACATGTAGTGTCGTTTTGTTAGATAAAATCCTTCTTTATATCCCAAAAAGTCTGTTTAGTTGGTGCCATCAATTTGAGTAATCCACTCGTTCAACTTGCAGAGAAAGGAATCCGAAAATCTACCCCTAAACTTTGTTTCAACAAGTCAAAATATTTTTCTATTTACTCCTCAGATACCCTAAAATGTAATCAAACTATAATATTTCTTACAGAAAGAAGTATATTCAATAGGAAACCAATTTTAGCAGGTGCGTAATGTCATCATGGCGCTGGCAAACATGAATTTCCGAGACTGTGTCCTTCTACTAAAACTGATATTTCTCATTAGTTTTTGAAGTTACAAGCCTGAAACCTTGAACATAGACTGCGGACACCCTGTGGAAGCCATAGGAATTGCATCAAGGCAGCTAATTTTCAATATGACCTTTCTCTTGCATTTCTAAGAAGATGGTCTCTCAAA
This sequence comes from Salvelinus fontinalis, assembly GCF_029448725.1. Taxonomy (NCBI): domain Eukaryota; kingdom Metazoa; phylum Chordata; class Actinopteri; order Salmoniformes; family Salmonidae; genus Salvelinus; species Salvelinus fontinalis. The sequence goes on from NC_074705.1 coordinate 866,444, forward strand.
AAAAATTATTCTGGCTGGTACTGGTACCTGGATTTTCTCCTACCATATCTATTGTGTTATATTCTCCTACATTATTTTAACATTTCTACAAACTTCTAAGTGTTTTCTTTCCAATGGTACCTGTAACGTTCCTTATTATTTTCTATGTTTGGTTAGGTCAGGGTGTGACTCGGGTGGGAAAGTGTGGTTTCCAATCAGAGGCAGCTGTCTATCGTTGTCTCTGATTGGGGATCATATTTAAGTTGTCATTTCCCTTTTGGGTTTTGTGGGATCTTGTTTTCTGTTTAGTGTTTCTGCCTGACAGAACTGTGCGCTTTCGTTTTCACATTTGTTATTTTGTTTGAGTGTTTGTTGAAATAAAATAATCATAAACACTTTCCACGCTGCGCTTTGGTCCACTCTTTTTACCACCAACGAGAGCCGTAACAGTACCAATGATATGCATATCCTGGCTTCAGGGCCTGAGCTACAGGCAGTTTACTTTGGGCACATCATTCAGACAGGAAGTGGAGAAAAAAGGGGCCTAGCCCTAAGAAGGGTAAAGTCACCGCAACGTTTTTTGTGCTTCTCTTGGTTGGTTGGACCGCTCTATAAAGAGTTTGGGAACCGCTGACGTGCAGTCATCTGATCAGTTAACCTCTCCTACTGAGAGACGTGAACAAATAAAGTTGAGAAAACTCACGGCCTTGTGAGGGAATGAGAGTCTGCCAACACCGCTTTTACATCTGATACATCAGCCACCATCTGACAATATAACAATACAATAACGGAACAATGTAGGAGGGAACAAAAAAACACGAACATAAGCAGGCAATTTTCCACATATGATGGAATTGAATAGAGGCTAGTTCTATTGCATTATATTTCAGCATCAACTTGTAAGCTGTGTGAGTGGAGGAGAGAGCGGAGGGCGTCAGGGGCAGAGTACTTCAGCTCATGCAGACAGTACAGCAACACAAACACGAGGGAGCTTTGAATAGAACCCTCAGTGACCTTGATTTATAATAGGAACGCAATGCAGCCTCAAATCTCTATGTGGAAAGCTCAGTCTCCACCTCATTCTGTGGGCAGTGTGTCTTCTCTTGAGAGCCAAGCCTGCCTTCGGCGGCCTTTCTCAATAGCAATTGATTTTGGGTCAGTCACAGTGGTCAGGTATTCTGCCACTGTGTACTCTCTGTTTAAGGACAAATAGCATTCTAGTTTGCTCTGTTTTTTGTAAATTCTTTCCAATGTGTCAAGTAATTATCTTTTTGCTTTCTCATGATTTGGTTGGGTCTAATTGTGTTGCTCTCCTGGGGCTCTGTGGACCAGCTTGCTTAGGGGGGGGCTCTTCTCCAGGTTAATTTCTCTGTAGGTGTTGGCTTTGTTATGGAAGGATTGAGAATCGATTCCTTTTAGGTGGTTGTAGAATTTAACGGCTCTTTTCTGGATTTTGAAAATTAGCGGGTATCAGACTAATTCTGCTCTGCATGCATTATTTTTACGTTGTACATGGATTATATTTTTGGTGTTTGTCCCATTTAGTGAACTCTTGGTTGGTGAGCGGACCCCAGACCTCACAACCATAAAGGGAAATGGATTCTATAACTGATTCAAGTATTTTCAGACAGATCCGAATTGTTATGTCAAATTTGATGTTCCTTTTGATGGCATAGAAGGCCCTTCTTGCCTTGTCTCTCAGATTGTTCACAGCTCTCTCTCTCTCTCTCTCTAGGTGAGGCCACTCACCTAGGCCCTAGCATGCTAATTACGCACTGATAATTAGTACAGCGAGGGCAACCACCAGACAGACAGACAGACAGACAGACAGACAGACAGACAGACAGACAGACAGACAGACAGAGATAATCCATCAAGGCTGTATCTCCTCTTCCATTGTTCTCTATCTGCACTGATCTGAAACCACAGAATGGTTCAAAAGTAACATGCTATAAGTTTAGCTTGGGGAATTGCTTTCACTAATTCAACTGTGAACCTGAAGCATATGAGCCTTTGGCAGTATTTCAAACAAATTCCACAATTCTTTAAAAAATGTTTTTATATATATATATTTTATTTTTTTTGGGGGGGGGGGGGGCAATGTTATGCAGAGTTAATTATCAACAAAGGAAGTCAACAGCTGGCAATATAAACACTGCTGGGAAGGAACCTAGCATCTGTTTGCCAGGGAGGTTCCACCATCACAACCACTGTTATTATTTACACATGTTTCTTTCATACCTTAACTGTTTTGTTCTTCGATTTGGCATTGAAGGGGTGAATAGCTTGGGGTCTGTAATCTGATCAGATCCGCCGTCCCATACGGTAATCTAGTCAACAGTTGGGTGGATTAAGCCCATAATCTAATGACATGGAAAGAGTCAATTCTGTGGTGTGCTGATCCCTCCTAACCATATTGAATGGCTTCCATTGGCGTGTGTTCTTCACACTGTGTCCACAAGCAGATGTCAAACAAAAGCCACTTAGAGATGCTCTAACAATGATTGATGTTGTTTTCATAGATATATAAAAGCAATATAGGCTCTAACGAGCTCATTCAGTGTGTATATGTAGAGAGAGAAAGAATTAAGAGTTGAAGTGACACAAATAGACTTTTGTACAACATTGTCTGAATGCTGACAGACACAGACAGGTAGACAGATGGCTAGACTCTCCTCGACGACGATTCAATATTGCTTTGTTTATCCTGACGCAACTCCACAACCAGCTCCTTCAAAAATAACAACGTCTCAACGATTTAAAACATCCTGAAATCGATAAAGAGGTCTAGCGTCATCATCCCAATCCTTCCATATCCAATGTTCACAAACAACTGCTGTTTACTTCTGTTGTGGGTGGGTCCTCAAGACCATGCAGGTGTCTGAGAACCTGCCTGCACAAAACCTCAATAGATTTTTCAGCACAGAGCACGCCCATGTCATCTCCTACAACGTGAGGAAAGAAGAAGCCCCCAGTGATCCAGGTGGCAGACAAACAACTTTGTTCCTTTCAGCTGCGTTTAATTAGTCAAGAGACTTCTGCTATGTTAAGAAGGGCTTACATAAATCTTGCAGGATTACGACTGCTGCTACAAATCAATTACATTTGCCTCCCATCTTCATAACCAGGGCTCGGGCCCCTGGAGACAGACAGAGAGACAGACAGATAGACACTGTGAGATGTTGCTTTGAGTATAACACAATACCACTCATCTGTCAGGAGGTTTCAAGGCCTCCTGGGATAATGTGTACCGGAATTAATCAGAAAGAAGCTTTTTCTTGTTCAACAAATCCACTGGAATGTTATACAAATGTGATACAAATGATGTTGATGTGTCTGATTTTAACATTCTACTGGGCATGCAGGGCAGTCAAGCCATTAATATGATTTGGGTCCAGTTAACCAGGCATTCTGGCAATTTAATGATGTCAAAGTTACAGTCAATTCCCCCCAAAACAAAAGTGGTATTCTGCAGGGTTGGAGTCAATTCCCCCCAAAACAAAAGTGGTATTCTTCAGGGTTGGAGTCGATTCCCCCCAAAACAAAAGTGGTATTCTGCAGGGTTGGAGTCAATTCCCCCCCAAAACAAAAGTGGTATTCTGCAGGGTTGGAGTCAATTCCCCCCAAAACAAAAGTGGTATTCTTCAGGGTTGGAGTCGATTCCCCCCAAAATAAAAGTGGTATTCTGCAGGGTTGGAGTCAATTCCCCCCCAAAACAAAAGTGGTATTATGCAGGGTTGGAGTCTATTCCCCCCAAAACAAAAGTGGTATTCTGCAGGGTTGGAGTCAATTCCCCCCCAAAACAAAAGTGGTATTCTGCAGGGTTAGAGTCGATTCCCCCCAAAACAAAAGTGTTATTCTGCAGGGTTGGAGTCAATTCCCCCCAAAACAAAAGTGTTATTCTGCAGGGTTGGAGTCGATTCCCCCCAAAACAAAAGTGGTATTTTTCAGGGTTAGAGTCGATTCCCCCCAAAACAAAAGTGGTATTCTGCAGCGTTGGAGTCAATTCCCCCCAAAACAAAAGTGTTATTCTGCAGGGTTGGAGTCAATTCAAATTCAAGGCAGTCAATTCAGGAACTAAACTGAAATTCCAATTCAATAATTGAAAAAAAAACATCTAATGACCTCTCTATTGTAGTTCTTGGTAAGTACCTCTTCTATTGTAGTTCTTGGTAATGACCTCTTTCTCTGCAGTTCTCGGTAAGTACCTCTTCTACTGTAGTTCTCGGTAATTACCTCTTCTACTGTAGTTCTCGGTAAGTACATCTTCTACTGTAGTTCTTGGTAATTACCTCTTCTACTGTAGTTCTCTGTAATTACGTCTTCTACTGTAATTCTCGGTAAGTACATCTTCTACTGTAATTCTTGGTAAATACCTCTTCTACTGTAGTTCTCTGTATTTACCTCTTCTACTGTAGTTCTTGGTAAGTACCTCTTCTACTGTAGTTCTTGGTAATTACCTCTTCTACTGTAGTTCTCGGCAATACCTCTTCTACTGTAGTTCTTGGTAAGTACCTCTTCTACTGCAGTTCTTGGCAATACCTCTTCTACTGTAGTTCTTGGTAACTACCTCTTCTACTGTAGTTCTCGGTAATTACCTCTTCTACTGTAGTTCTCGGCAATACCTCTTCTACTGTAGTTCTTGGTAACTACCTCTTCTACTGTAGTTCTCGGCAATACCTCTTCTACTGTAGTTCTTGGTAAGTACCTCTTCTACTGTAGTTCTTGGCAATACCTCTTCTACTGTAGTTCTTGGTAACTACCTCTTCTACTGTAGTTCTCGGTAAGTACCTCGTCTACTGTAGTTCTTGGAAAGTACCTCTTCTACTGTAGTTCGTGGTAATTACCTCTTCTACTGTAGTTCTTGGTAATTACCTCTTCTACTGTAGTTCTTGGTAACTACCTCTTCTACTGTAGTTCTCGGTAAGTACCTCGTCTACTGTAGTTCTTGGTAATTACCTATTCTACTGTAGTTCTTGGTAAGTTCCTCTTCTACTGTAGTTCTTGGCAATGTCTCTTCTACTGTAGTTCTTGGTAATTACCTCTTCTACTGTAGTTCGTGGTAATTACCTCTTCTACTGTAGTTCTTGGTAACTACCTCTTCTACTGTAGTTCTCGGTAAGTACCTCTTCTACTGTAGTTCTTGGCAAGTAGCTCTTCTACTGTAGTTCTTGGTAATTACCTATTCTACTGTAGTTCTTGGTAATTACCTCTTCTACTGTGGTTCTTGATAATTACCTCTTCTACTGTAGTTCTTGGTAATTACCTCTTCCACTGTAGTTCTTGGTAATTACCTCTTCTACTGTAGTTCTCTGTATTTACCTCTTCTACTGTAGTTCTTGGCAATACCTCTTCTACTGTAGTTCTTGGTAAGTACCTCTTGTACGTTACAACATAGAGTCACATTTCCAGCAGCCCATCTTGACACTCTTTAAGTGGAATTGTTGAGAAATACGGGCAAGAGTAACACTAGGCTCTAAAACCATCTACAGTGTCTTCACAAAGTATTCATAACCCTTGACCATCTACAGTGTCTTCACAAAGTATTCATAACCCCTTGACCATCTACAGTGTCTTCACAAAGTATTCATAACCCCTTGACCATCTACAGTGTCTTCACAAAGTATTCATGACCCTTGACCATCTACAGTGTCTTCACAAAGTATTCATAACCCCTTGACCATCTACAGTGTCTTCACAAAGTATTCATAACCCCTTGACCATCTACAGTGTCTTCACAAAGTATTCATAACCCCTTGACCATCTACAGTGTCTTCACAAAGTATTCATAACCCTTGACCATCTACAGTGTCTTCACAAAGTATTCATAACCCTTGACCATCTACAGTGTCTTCACAAAGTATTCATAACCCCTTGACCATCTACAGTGTCTTCACAAAGTATTCATAACCCCTTGACCATCTACAGTGTCTTCACAAAGTATTCATGACCCTTGACCATCTACAGTGTCTTCACAAAGTATTCATGACCCTTGACCATCTACAGTGTCTTCACAAAGTATTCATAACCCTTGACTTATTTGTCACGTTCTGACCTTAGTTCCTTTTTTATGTCTTTATTTTAGTTTGGTCAGGGCGTGAGTTGGGGTGGGCATTCTATGTTGTTTTTCTATGTTTTGTTCTGTATGTTAAATATCTATATGTTTGGCCTAGTATGGTTCTCAATCAGAAGCAGGTGTCAGTCGTTGTCTCTGATTGGGAGCCATATTTAGGTAGCCTGTTTTCTATTGTGTTTTGTGGGTGAATGTTTCCTGTGTTAGTGTTTGCACCATACGGGACTGTTTCGGTTTTCATTTATTCTCTTGTTCTTTTGTATTATGTATTATTTCTCGATTAAAAGATATTATGGATACGTACCACGCTGCATTTTGGTCCTCCTCTCCTTCCACCAACGAAAGCCGTTACATTATTCCACATTGTCACGACTTCTGCCGAAGTCGTTGCCTCTCCTTGTCCGGGCGGTGTTCGGCGGTCGACTTCACCGGTCTTCTAGCCATCATCGATCCATTTTTCATTTTCCATTGGTTTTGTCTTGTCTTCCCACACACCTGTTGTCAATCCCATTTATTACCTGTTGTGTATTTAACCCTCTGTTTCCCTTCATGTGTTTGTCAGAGATTGTTCGTTGTCAAGTGTTGTGCTGTTTGTGTATAGGTGTGCGATGGGTCTTCGTACCCAGATTTTGTATGATATTTTTCCGTGAGTGTTATGGAGCTAATTACTGGGACTTTTATTAAAGTACTCCATGCTACACTCTATTTTGACTCTCCTGCACCTGACTTCCTCTGCCACTTATACACGCCGCTGTGACACACATTTTGTTGTGTTACAGCTTGAAATCAAAATAGATTAAATATATTTTTCTACACGCCAATCTACACACAATACCCCATCATTACAAACTGAAAATATGTTTTGAAAAATGTTAGCAAATGTTTTGAAAATTCTATACAGAAATATCTCATTTACACAAGTATTCATACCCCTTTGGTCTGACACTATAAATTGAGCTCAAGTGCATCCAATTTTCTTTGACCATCCTTGAGATGTCACTACAACTTGATTGGAGTCCACCTGTGGCCAATTCAATGATTTGCACATGATTTAGAAATAAATAAACCTGTCTACATAAGTTCCCACAGTTGACAGTGCATGTCAGAGCAGAAACTATACAATCAAGTCCAATGAACTGTCCGTAGATGTCGAACATATAATTGTGATGAGGCATATATCTATGGAAGGGTATAAAACAATTTCTAGTGTTGAAAGTTTCCAAGAGCACAGTGATCTCCATCATTGGGAAATGGACAAAATATGGAACTACCCAGACTCTGCCTAGAGCTGGCCATCTGACCAAACTGAGTAACTGGGCAAGAAGGACCTTGGTCGGGGAGGTGACCAAGAACCCAATGACCACTCTGACAAAACTACAGAGTTCTTTGCCTGAGATAGGAGAACCTGACAGAAGGACAAGAGTCTCTACAGCACTTCACCAATCTGGGCTTTATGGGAGAGTGGCCAGACGGAAGCCTCTCCTGAGAAAGAGACACATGACAGCACGCCTGGAGCTTGCAAAAAGGAACGTGAAAGACTCTGAGATCTTAAGGCAAAATATTCTGTGGTCTGATGAGAAAAATGTAACTCTTTGGCCTTAATGCAAAGCACTATGTCTGGAGAAAATCAGGCACAGCTCATCACCTGTCTAACACCATCTCTACCATGAAGAACGGTGGTGGCAGCATCATGCTATGGGGGTGCTTTTCAGCGGCAGGGACTTTGAGACTGGTAAGGATAGCGGTAACAATGAATGGAGCCAGAGTGCAAACAACCTTAGACTGTGGCAAATGACCCCCAGCATACAGACTTTGCTGTTCACTGCCTCTCCCCATCGAATTTAACAGAGCTTCAGAAAATCGGCAAGGAAGATGCTTCTACAAAGTATTGTCTCAGGGGTGTGAATACTTATGTAAATAAGATATTTCTGTCTTAAATTTTTAATTAGGGCTAGGCCCCTTTTTTCTCAATTTCCAACTGAATGACGAGCCCAAAGTAAACTGCCTGTTGCTCAGGGCCTGAAGCCAGGATATGCATATAATTGGTACCATTGGAAAGAAAACACTTTGAAGTTTGTAGAAATGTTGAAATAATGTAGGACAATATAACCCAATAGATATGGTAGGAGAAAATCCAAAGAAAAACCAACCCGGAATATTTCTTTTTTTGAGAGACCATCCTCTTAGAATGGCAAGTATAAGGCCATACTGAACATTAGCTCCCTGGATGCAATTCATATGGCTTCCACAGGGTGTCAGCAGTCTATGTTCAAGGTTTCAGGCTTGTAACTTCAAAAATGAATAAGAAATATCAGTTTTAGTACAGGGACACAGTCTTGGAAATTTGTGTTTGCGAGCGCCATGAAGGACGTGTTAAAATCGGTTTCCTATTGAACATACTTTTTTCCCGTAAGAAATATTATAGTTTGATTACATTACATTTTAGGGTATCTGAGGAGTAAATAGAAACATATTTTGACTTGTTGAAACAAAGTTTAGGGGTAGATTTTCGGATTCCTTTCTCTGCAAGTTGAACGAGTGGATTACTCAAATTGATGGCACCAACTAAACAGACTTTCTGGATATAAAGAAGGATTTTATCTAACAAAACAACACTACACGCTGTAGCTGGGAAAAAATATTTTGATGTGGGGTGCCGTACTCAAACAATCGCATGGCATGTTTTCGCTGTAATAGCTACTGTAAATCGGACAGTGCAGTTAGATTAACAAAAATGTAAGCTTTCAACCGATATAAGACGCTTATGTACCTAAATGTTTAATATCTATAATTTTTATGATTATTTATTTGAATTGCGCACCCTCCAGTTTCACCGGAATGTCCCGCTAGCGGGACGCCTAGCCCTAAAAGGACAAATTTGCCAACATTTCTATAAACCTGTTGTCCCTTTGTCATTATGGAGTATTGTGTGTAGATGGGTGAGTAAACAAATCTATTTAATCAATTTTAAATTCAGGTTGTAACAACAAAATGTGGAATAAGTCAAGGGGTATGAATGCTTCTCACACCCCCATATCATTATGTTTCTCTCATCCCTCTCTTATTCATCCTCCTCCTCCGCCTGCCCCCTCCTGTCCTTGCCCCGTCTTACGGCAGTTATTATATTTCAGATGGTTTCAGCCATATTAAATAGAAAACAAAATCAATAAATCTAGCGAGCAGAAATCTTTGCCAGCCGGGCGAGCGGGCGAGGGGGGCTTCTTGCCTTCCCTCCTCACCCCATCCGCTGCATCCCGTACGGTAATGAAAAGGTTCTCGGACGGCGAATCTGCTCAACATGGCATTAATCAGTGATTCCTTGCCTCAGCTCCCCATATGAAATATCAGGCCCCTCTCCCCTGACAAAGGCTCCCTTCTGTCTGAACAAGGTGATCATTATCTGCTCCTGTAGGAAATTAAAGGCCGCGCGGCGGTAATATGCAGATATGCAGATTGGCAGGGGGAGAGAATGGCAGGCCGTCCAGGGATAAGGCACCGCCACTTGATTAATCTGCACAGCATGAATACCAAATCAACTAGCAGCGTCTCAGGAGGGGGTCGGCGAGGGGGTGGGTATGGGGCGACGCATTAAAATGTCACTTTTCTTACTTCATTCTTAACGCATCTTTTTTTATCCTGAGGAGGAGAAGCAGAGATCACTTTACGAAGAGGGTTTCAGAAGGAGCCATTATGAATATACCCCCCTCTACCTGTTTTAAAACCCTTCCCTGTTCCAGGGGTTGGGGTTGCTTTGTTTGGGGACGACAGTCAGCATGATGTCTTGGCTGCCACTCTGCCGTGTCTAGAGTCTAACCTCACAGGTCATCACATTAGCTGTTATCCCATAGTCCCACAGCCTCACCACCTCTTGGTCTTGTAGGTCGTTGACTGAGCGTTGTTCCTGTTTAACTTTTGAGGCATGACTTAATAAGTCCTGTAATCGACATGGAGGAAGATGGACGGGGGTCCATTAGAGGTCTACAATTTCTCTGCTTAAAATGTGATTTTAAACCTAACATTAACCACACTGCCAACCTTATGCCTAACCCTAAACTTAAATTACGAGCAAAAAGCAAATTTTAGTTTTCATACATTTTTACAATGTAGACAATTTGACTTTGTGGCTTTGGTGTGACAACCCCAAGTAGAGGAGGTTAAAGGGATAGCAGCACATAGTAGAGACTGGGTTGGGGTTAAAGGGATAGCAGAACATGGTAGAGACTGGGTTGGGGTTAAAGGGATAGCAGAACATGGTAGAGACTGGGTTGGGGTTAAAGGGATAGCAGAACATGGTAGAGACTGGGTTGGGTTAAAGGGATAGCAGAACATGGTAGAGACTGGGTTGGGGTTAAAGGGATGGCAGAACATGGTAGAGACTGGGTTGGGGTTAAAGGGATAGCAGAACATGGTAGAGACTGGGTTGGGGTTAAAGGGATGGCAGAACATGGTAGAGACTGGGTTGGGGTTAAAGGGATAGCAGAACATGGTAGAGACTGGGTTGGGGTTAAAGCGATAGCAGAACATGGTAGAGACTAGGTTGGGGTTAAAGGGATAGCAGAACATGGTAGAGACTGGGTTGGGGTTAAAGGGATAGCAGAACATGGTAGAGACTGGGTTGGGTTAAAGGGATAGCAGAACATGGTAGAGACTGGGTTGGGTTAAAGGGATAGCAGAACATGGTAGAGACTGGGTTGGGGTTAAAGGGATAGAAGCACATGGTAGAGACTGGGTTGGGGTTAAAGGGACAGCAGAACATGGTACAGACTGGGTTGGGGTTAAAGGGATAGCAGCACATGGTAGAGACTGGGTTGGGGTTAAAGGGATGGCAGAACATGGTAGAGACTGGGATGGGGTTAAAGGGATAGCAGAACATGGTAGAGACTGGGTTGGAGTTAAAGGGATGGCAGAACATGGTAGAGACTGGGTTGGGGTTAAAGGGATAGCAGCACATGGTAGAGACTGGGTTGGGGTTAAAGGGATAGCAGAACATGGTAGAGACCGGGTTGGGGTTAAAGGGATGGCAGAACATGGTAGAGACTGGGTTGGGGTTAAAGGGATGGCAGAACATGGTAGAGACTGGGTTGGGGTTAAAGGGATAGCAGAACATGGTAGAGACTGGGTTGGGGTTAAAGGGATAGCAGAACATGGTAGAGACTGGGTTGGGTTAAAGGGATAGCAGAACATGGTAGAGACTGGGTTGGGGTTAAAGGGATAGCAGAACATGGTAGAGACTGGGTTGGGTTAAAGGGATAGCAGAACATGGTAGAGACTGGGTTGGGGTTAAAGGGATAGCAGCACATGGTAGAGACTGGGTTGGGGTTAAAGGGACAGCAGAACATGGTAGAGACTGGGTTGGGGTTAAAGGGATAGCAGAACATGGTAGAGACTGGGTTGGGGTTAAAGGGACAGCAGAACATGGTAGAGACTGGGTTGGGGTTAAAGGGACAGCAGCACATGGTAGAGACTGGGTTGGGGTTAAAGGGATAGCCGAACATGGTAGAGACTGGGTTGGGTTAAAAGGATAGCAGAACATGGTAGAGACCGGGTTGGGGTTAAAGGGATAGCAGCACATGGTAGAGACTGGGTTGGGGTTAAAGGGATAGCAGAACATGGTAGAGACTGGGTTGGGGTTAAAGGGATAGCAGAACATGGTAGAGACTGGGTTGGGTTAAAGGGATAGCAGAACATGGTAGAGACTGGGTTGGGGTTAAAGGGATAGCAGCACATGGTAGAGACTGGGTTGGGTTTAAAGGGATGGCAGAACATGGTAGAGACTGGGTTGGGGTTAAAAGGATAGCAGAACATGGTAGAGACCAGGTTGGGGTTAAAGGGATAGCAGCACATGGTAGAGACTGGGTTGGGGTTAAAGGGATGGCAGAACATGGTAGAGACTGGGTTGGGGTTAAAGGGATAGCAGAACATGGTAGAGACTGGGTTGGGTTAAAGGGATAGCAGAACATGGTAGAGACTGGGTTGGGGTTAAAGGGATAGCAGCACATGGTAGAGACTGGGTTGGGGTTAAAGGGACAGCAGAACATGGTAGAGACTGGGTTGGGGTTAAAGGGATAGCAGAACATGGTAGAGACTGGGTTGGGGTTAAAGGGACAGCAGAACATGGTAGAGACTGGGTTGGGGTTAAAGGGACAGCAGCACATGGTAGAGACTGGGTTGGGGTTAAAGGGATAGCCGAACATGGTAGAGACTGGGTTGGGTTAAAAGGATAGCAGAACATGGTAGAGACCGGGTTGGGGTTAAAGGGATAGCAGCACATGGTAGAGACTGGGTTGGGGTTAAAGGGACAGCAGAACATGGTAGAGACTGGGTTGGGGTTAAAGGGATAGCAGAACATGGTAGAGACTGGGTTGGGGTTAAAGGGAAAGCAGCACATGGTAGAGACTGGGTTGGGGTTAAAGGGATAGCCGAACATGGTAGAGACTGGGTTGGGTTAAAGGGATAGCAGAACATGGTAGAGACCGGGTTGGGGTTAAAGGGATAGCAGCACATGGTAGAGACTGGGTTGGGGTTAAAGGGATAGCAGAACATGGTAGAGACTGGGTTGGGGTTAAAGGGACAGCAGAACATGGTAGAGACTGGGTTGGGGTTAAAGGGATAGCAGAACATGGTAGAGACCGGGTTGGGGTTAAAGGGATAGCAGAACATGGTAGAGACTGGGTTGGGGTTAAAGGGATAGCAGAACATGGTAGAGACTGGGTTGGGGTTAAAGGGATAGCAGAACATGGTAGAGACTGGGTTGGGGTTAAAGGGACAGCAGAACATGGTAGAGACTGGGTTGGGGTTAAAGGGATGGCAGAACATGGTAGAGACTGGGTTGGGGTTAAAGGGATAGCAGAACATGGTAGAGACTGGGTTGGGGTTAAAGGGATAGCAGAACATGGTAGAGACTGGGTTGGGGTTAAAGGGATAGCAGCACATGGTAGAGACTGGGTTGGGGTTAAAGGGATAGCAGCACATGGTAGAGACTGGGTTGGGGTTAAAGGGATAGCAGAACATGGTAGAGACTGGGTTGGGGTTAAAGGGATAGCAGAACATGGTAGAGACCGGGTTGGGGTTAAAGGGATAGCAGAACATGGTAGAGACTGGGTTGGGGTTAAAGCGATAGCAGAACATGGTAGAGACTGGGTTGGGGTTAAAGGGATAGCAGAACATGGTAGAGACCGGGTTGGGGTTAAAGCGATAGCAGAACATGGTAGAGACTGGGTTGGGGTTAAAGGGATAGCAGCAAATGGTAGAGACCGGGTTGGGGTTAAAGGGATAGCAGCACATGGTAGAGACTGGGTTGGGGTTAAAGGGATAGCAGCACATGGTAGAGACTGGGTTGGGGTTAAAGGGACAGCAGAACATGGTAGAGACTGGGTTGGGGTTAAAGGGATAGCAGAACATGGTAGAGACTGGGTTGGGGTTAAAGGGACAGCAGAACATGGTAGAGACTGGGTTGGGGTTAAAGGGACAGCAGCACATGGTAGAGACTGGGTTGGGTTAAAGGGATAGCCGAACATGGTAGAGACTGGGTTGGGTTAAAAGGATAGCAGAACATGGTAGAGACTGGGTTGGGGTTAAAGGGATAGCAGCACATGGTAGAGACTGGGTTGGGGTTAAAGGGACAGCAGAACATGGTAGAGACTGGGTTGGGGTTAAAGGGATAGCAGAACATGGTAGAGACTGGGTTGGGGTTAAAGGGAAAGCAGCACATGGTAGAGACTGGGTTGGGGTTAAAGGGATAGCCGAACATGGTAGAGACTGGGTTGGGTTAAAGGGATAGCAGAACATGGTAGAGACTGGGTTGGGGTTAAAGGGATAGCAGCACATGGTAGAGACTGGGTTGGGGTTAAAGGGATGGCAGAACATGGTAGAGACTGGGTTGGGGTTAAAGGGATAGCAGAACATGGTAGAGACTGGGTTGGGGTTAAAGGGATAGCAGAACATGGTAGAGACTGGGTTGGGTTAAAGGGATAGCAGAACATGGTAGAGACTGGGTTGGGTTAAAGGGATAGCAGAACATGGTAGAGACTGGGATGGGGTTAAAGGGATAGCAGAACATGGTAGAGACTGGGTTTGGTTTAAAGGGATAGCAGCAAATGGTAGAGACTGGGTTGGGGTTAAAGGGACAGCAGAACATGGTAGAGACTGGGTTGGGGTTAAAGGGATAGCAGAACATGGTAGAGACTGGGTTGGGGTTAAAGGGATAGCAGAACATGGTAGAGACTGGGTTGGGGTTAAAGGGATAGCAGAACATGGTAGAGACCGGGTTGGGGTTAAAGCGATAGCAGAACATGGTAGAGACTGGGTTGGGGTTAAAGGGATAGCAGAACATGGTAGAGACTGGGTTGGGGTTAAAGGGATAGCAGAACATGGTAGAGACCGGGTTGGGGTTAAAGCGATAGCAGAACATGGTAGAGACTGGGTTGGGGTTAAAGGGATAGCAGAACATGGTAGAGACTGGGTTGGGGTTAAAGGGATAGCAGAACATGGTACAGACCGGGTTGGGGTTAAAGGGATAGCAGAACATGGTAGAGACTGGGTTGGGGTTAAAGGGACAGCAGAACATGGTAGAGACTGGGTTGGGGTTAAAGGGATAGCAGAACATGGTAGAGACTGGGTTGGGGTTAAAGGGACAGCAGAACATGGTAGAGACTGGGTTGGGGTTAAAGGGACAGCAGCACATGGTAGAGACTGGGTTGGGGTTAAAGGGATAGCCGAACATGGTAGAGACTGGGTTGGGTTAAAAGGATAGCAGAACATGGTAGAGACTGGGTTGGGGTTAAAGGGATAGCAGCACATGGTAGAGACTGGGTTGGGGTTAAAGGGACAGCAGAACATGGTAGAGACTGGGTTGGGGTTAAAGGGATAGCAGAACATGGTAGAGACTGGGTTGGGGTTAAAGGGAAAGCAGCACATGGTAGAGACTGGGTTGGGGTTAAAGGGATAGCCGAACATGGTAGAGACTGGGTTGGGTTAAAGGGATAGCAGAACATGGTAGAGACTGGGTTGGGGTTAAAGGGATAGCAGCACATGGTAGAGACTGGGTTGGGGTTAAAGGGATGGCAGAACATGGTAGAGACTGGGTTGGGGTTAAAGGGATAGCAGAACATGGTAGAGACTGGGTTGGGGTTAAAGGGATAGCAGAACATGGTAGAGACTGGGTTGGGTTAAAGGGATAGCAGAACATGGTAGAGACTGGGTTGGGTTAAAGGGATAGCAGAACATGGTAGAGACTGGGATGGGGTTAAAGGGATAGCAGAACATGGTAGAGACTGGGTTTGGGTTAAAGGGATAGCAGCAAATGGTAGAGACTGGGTTGGGGTTAAAGGGACAGCAGAACATGGTAGAGACTGGGTTGGGGTTAAAGGGATAGCAGAACATGGTAGAGACTGGGTTGGGGTTAAAGGGATAGCAGAACATGGTAGAGACTGGGTTGGGGTTAAAGGGATAGCAGAACATGGTAGAGACCGGGTTGGGGTTAAAGCGATAGCAGAACATGGTAGAGACTGGGTTGGGGTTAAAGGGATAGCAGAACATGGTAGAGACCGGGTTGGGGTTAAAGCGATAGCAGAACATGGTAGAGACTGGGTTGGGGTTAAAGGGATAGCAGAACATGGTAGAGACTGGGTTGGGGTTAAAGGGATAGCAGAACATGGTAGAGACTGGGTTGGGGTTAAAGGGATAGCAGAACATGGTAGAGACTGGGTTGGGGTTAAAGGGATAGCAGAACATGGTAGAGACTGGGTTGGGGTTAAAGGGATAGCAGAACATGGTAGAGACTGGGTTGGGGTTAAAGCGATAGCAGAACATGGTAGAGACTGGGTTGGGGTTAAAGGGATAGCAGAACATGGTAGAGACTGGGTTGGGGTTAAAGGGATAGCAGAACATGGTAGAGACTGGGTTGGGGTTAAAGGGATAGCAGAACATGGTAGAGACTGGGTTGGGGTTAAAGGGATAGCAGAACATGGTAGAGACTGGGTTGGGGTTAAAGGGATAGCAGAACATGGTAGAGACTGGGTTGGGGTTAAAGGGATAGCAGAACATGGTAGAGACTGGGTTGGGGTTAAAGCGATAGCAGAACATGGTAGAGACTGGGTTGGGGTTAAAGGGACAGCAGAACATGGTAGAGACTGGGTTGGGGTTAAAGGGACAGCAGAACATGGTAGAGACTGGGTTGGGGTTAAAGGGACAGCAGAACATGGTAGAGACTGGGTTGGGGTTAAAGGGACAGCAGAACATGGTAGAGACTGGGTTGGGGTTAAAGGGATAGCAGAACATGGTAGAGACTGGGTTGGGGTTAAAGGGATAGCAGAACATGGTAGAGACTGGGTTGGGGTTAAAGGGACAGCAGAACATGGTAGAGACTGGGTTGGGGTTAAAGGGATAGCAGAACATGGTAGAGACTGGGTTGGGGTTAAAGGGATAGCAGAACATGGTAGAGACTGGGTTGGGGTTAAAGGGATAGCAGAACATGGTAGAGACTGGGTTGGGGTTAAAAAGAGTTAACCATTGTTCTAATATCTGCTAATACCATTCATTTTCAGCAACATGCATTTTGAATTTAATATTTTTTCTTCCTCTTTTACATATGTTATTTTCGAGGACCCAAGCAGAGGCCTTTGGGTGTAGGGGTGTGTGGGGTGAGGAGGATTTAGGATGGTAGTTTGTGATTGTGGTTCTCGCCAAGCATTGTCTGCTGAAATGAGCATTCTGCAATATTATTAAAGGTTGTAATTTCCTGATATTTCTATCAGGATATTCCGCTCTCTGCCTATTTGATAATTTGGCCGTTTCTCTGCAGTTACGGTATAATTAAGTCTGATGACCTTTGACCTGCTGCTTTAACAAGGCATTTAGAGATGCTCCCCGAACGCAGATCTTTGCCTGATGATGCTCTCTCTCTCCCCTCTCCCCTCTCTCTTCTTTCTCTCCCCACGCTCTCTCTCCTTTCTCTCTCTACGCTCTCTCTCCTTTTTCTCCTCTCTCTCCCCTCTCTCTCTCCTCTCTCTCCCCTCTCTCTCTCCCTTCTCTCTCCTTTCTCTCCCCTCTCTCTCTCTACGCTCTCTCTCCTTTCACTCTCTACACTCTCTCTCCTCTCTCTCCCCTCTCTCTCTCCCATCTCTCTCTCCCCTCTCTCTCCTCTCTCTCTCCTTTCTCTCTCAGGGTCCAGTAACAGAATAAAATTATTCATCCAGTAATTGTATGAAGCACATTAGTTTCACATTGAATTGTGCTATTTTTCTTCTTTCCCAGTGGTGGTGGAGGGGGGTGATTGTAAGGATCCTCTCCTTCCCTCGCTCCCTGAGGAGCAACCTGTGAAGGCATGATTATGCCACTGCCAAACGCATGGCTCAGCTCTACAGGGAAAAACAGGACCCAGGGAAAAAGCCTCCTCCCTCTCTAAGAGAAAACAAGGGATGAAAGAGGAGAAAGGAGGAGTGGAGGAGCGGTAGCAGGCAGGTTGTATGTGGTACAGTAAGATGGTGCTAGGTGTTGTTGGTTTGGTGAACAGTGAGGAGAGCTGGACTGACCTCATTCTAAAACACTGTGATTCACATGATTTATTTGTGGGAAGCGGAAAGGTTTTTTTAGTAGTATTTTATACCTGAAGTGTTTCTCACTACACAAATATAAGAGATTAATAAAAGGAACTTCTCTAAAAGATATGTTTCTATATCGGGAAAAATAAAACCCGAAAATAACTTTAGTTTGTGTCCCTGTCTTATTAGGCGTTTGTATATGCTTACTTTTCAAATCAACCTCACCTTACGCAACATTAACCTGGCCTAATTTAATAAGACTGAATTAAAAATATATTTTCTAATGACATACCTATGCTGTGGTTACGTTCAGTGTTGCAATGAAGCTGGAACTAGTGGATCTTACAGAGACAACAGAGGCAGGGCCATGTGTCCGGGAGTGGCTTCAGAGCTGCGATCCACATGAACTGGTGCGGACGACAAGACCCAAGGTATTCTCTGTTTGTCTAGAGGGATCTCTGTTGTGTTTCCAACTTACACTATAGGCTGATGAGCTTCAAGATCACACACAAATGCACAGACACTGACCCACACATGCACTCAGAAACACACTAGCAACCTAACACACATTCTACAAATCAACTACAATTATCCATATTATGATAGATAGATAGATAGATAGATAGATAGATAGATAGATAGATAGATAGATAGATAGTGGTCTGTCTGATCTTTTTTCTCTGTCTAATAATGAAAACTTCATGACTGGATCTGATAAGGAACTGTCTGTCTGTATCACCCCCACTCCTCTCTCTCTTTCTTTCCCTTCCTCCCCCCTCTCTGAGATAGTGACAATGAGGGTGAGATGGGGAAATGTCCAGGCAAGATTCACACCACTGTTGGGCCTGTATGGCTGCTAGTCAAAACGTCTGGCTGATTATAACCCACACATTACAGCTCTCTCCCCCTCCGACTGCTGTCAGAGACAACTTATTGGCCCACTCAAACCCATTCCCTGTCACAGACAACTATCACAACTTCCCAGGCTGCTCTGCTCCATCAGATTCCTGCTTCCGATTTGACAGCAACTCACAGTCCAACAGAGAGACAGAGAGACAGAGAGAGAGAGAAGAGATTGAATGAATGCCCCCCTGCATCACTCATCTCTCAACTGCTGCCATACCAGAACTGTTTTCTCCCCACATTCCTCACATTTACAGAGATGAGTATGTACGTTAAAGTTCACATTAACCCAGCCTGAACCCCGGGGTCTGTCATTCAGTACCCCCCCCCTTTCTGTCTGTTATCATCCACCCATCTTAATTTATAGCCGAGTCAGCATTATCGCCACTGTCAGCCTCGTTTAACCCTGTCCCACATCTCCCATGATTCCCGGCTGCCTGTCAGAGTGATTGCCTGCCTGCTGCTCCCTGCCTGATAATACCAGAGTGATTAGGACGCCTCCAGTGAAAGACAATGATATATAGACGGCAGCAGTCTGGACCATGTATTAATGAGCAGGGTGGTGAGGCTTTGATAAGACCTGTGCAGTGATACACAGGGGGGAGAAGGGGGGGGGAGAGGAGGAGGAAGAGGTCCAGGGCCAACGTCTACTCAGCAGTAATTACCACTGTGGGCAACCCCCAACCCCGCACACACGCGCACGCCACATGCCACACGCAAACACACACACACACCAGCTAGGTAATCGAGATTGGACGTCTATCCATGTCCTGAGGACGTTGGGAAATGCCTTCAAAAGACTAGGGGCAACAGGTGGAAGGGCTTAATCCAATGACTCTGGATCAGAAGGTTTCCTGTTCCATCCCAGATTGGGTGTTCGATCACTGGTTGCGTGTTCGATCACTGGTTGGGTGTTCGATCCCAGGTTGCGTGTTCGATCACTGGTTGGGTGTTCGATCACTGGTTGCATGTTCGATCACTGGTTGCGTGTTCGATCCCAGGTTGGGTGTTCGATCCCAGGTTGGGTGTTCGATCCCAGGTTGGGTGTTCGATCACCGGTTGAGTGTTCGATCCCAGGTTTTGTGTTCGATCACAGGTTGGGTCTTCGATCCCAGGATGGGTGTTCGATCCCAGGATGGGTGTTCGATCCCAGGATGGGTGTTCGATCCCAGGTTGCGTGTTCGATCCCAGGTTGCGTGTTCGATCACTGGTTGCGTGTTCGATCACTGGTTGGGTGTTCGATCACTGGTTGCGTGTTCGATCCCAGGTTGGGTGTTCGATCCCAGGTTGGTTGTTCGATCCCAGGTTGGGTGTTCGATCACCGGTTGAGTGTTCGATCCCAGGTTTTGTGTTCGATCACAGGTTGGGTCTTCGATCCCAGGATGGGTGTTCGATCCCAGGATGGGTGTTCGATCCCAGGATGGGTGTTCGATCCCAGGTTGGGTGTTCGATCACTGGTTGCGTGTTCGATCACAGGTTTCGTGTTCGATCACAGGTTGGGTCTTCGATCCCAGAATGGGTGTTCGATCCCAGGATGGGTGTTCGATCCCAGGATGGGTGTTCGATCCCAGGTTGGGTGTTCGATCACTGGTTGCGCGTTCGATCCCTGGTTGCGTGTTCGATCACTGGTTGCGTGTTCGATCCCAGGTTGGGTGTTCGATCACTGGTTGCGTGTTCGATCCCAGGTTTCGTGTTCGATCACTGGTTGGGTGTTCGATCCCAGGTTGCGTGTTCAATCCCAGGTTGCGTGTTCGATCACTGGTTGCGTGTTCGATCACTGGTTGCGTGTTCGATCACTGGTTGGGTGTTCGATCCCAGGTTGCGTGTTCGATCACTGGTTGGGTGTTCGATCCCAGGTTGTGTGTTCGATCACTGGTTGGGTGTTCGATCACTGGTTGCGTGTTCGAGCCCAGGTTGTGTGTTCGATCACTGGTTGGGTGTTCGATCCCAGGTTGTATGTTCGATCCCAGGTTGTGTGTTCGATCCCAGGTTGTGTGTTCGATCACTGGTTGGGTGTTCGATCACTGGTTGCGTGTTCGATCACTGGTTGGGTGTTCGATCACTGGTTGCGTGTTCGATCACTGGTTGCGTGTTCGATCACTGGTTGGGTGTTCGATCCCAGGTTTCCTGTTCGATCCCAGGTTTCCTGTTCGATCCCAGGTTGCGTGTTCGATCACTGGTTGGGTGTTCGATCACTGGTTGGGTGTTCGACCACTGGTTGGGTGTTCGATACCAGGTTGCGTGTTCGATCCCAGGTTGGGTGTTCGATCCCAGGTTTCCTGTTCGATCCCAGGTTGCGTGTTCGATCCCAGGTTGCGTGTTCGATCCCAGGTTCCGTGTTCGATCCCAGGTCAGGTGTTCGATCCTAGGTCGCTTATTCGATTCCAGGTCGCGTGTTCGATCCCAGGTCGGGTGTTCGATCCCAGGTCACGTGTTCGATCCCAGGTCGGGTGTTCGATCCCAGGTCACGTGTTCGATCCCAGGTCGTGTGTTCGATCCCAGGTCACGTGTTCGATCCCAGGTCGTGTGTTCGATCCCAGGTCACGTGTTCGATCCCATTTGTAGACACAGTTTTTTTCTTTTTAGTTTTCTTTTTACCCTAATAGCAAAACATCCATCTACAATACAGCGTTTTCATTCATAAACAAATCTTTATTCTATCTTCTATTGAGCATGAACTTCAGAGCCCTATAATTCTCAAAGTGATAAAATACCCACTTACCACAAAACACAGGTTTTCTGTTGGTTGTCTAAAACAAGCTTTATCAAAACCCTCGGGGGGGGGGGGGGGGGGAAGTCAGAAAATAGCTGGCTATGTTTTTATTGGCCCTGATGCACTCCTTCTGATGTGCCTAGGCCCTCCCCTCCTGAATCAGACACAAAGCCCCTTGATGGCTACTTGAGTTTGAATGCAGCTTTATTACAGGTATTACATGAAATTGCCTGTGTTATGTGAAGGGGATTACGGTGGTTCTGGATCAATAATTCCTGTTGGATGTTAGCCCTGTCGATTCCCTATGCTGGGCTGTCAGGCTTGATTTACAGCCTAGCACGGCCTCCGTCATTCTCCTCAAGTCACTCACTTTCAACGGGGGGACTCCTATATGTCTCAATTTGCCTGGGAAAGCTGATTTGCGATATGAGGTAAATGCAGCCCTCGTTGGTGTGCATAATCGGTGTGCACTTATGGCGGAGGTTTTTGTGTGTGTGTTCGTGTGTTTGCATGTGTGTGACTGAGGTGTGGCTTGAGTGCTGTGGGTGGCATCTATTCACCTAAAAGGGCATCTCCCAGAAACCCCAGGAGGAAACTGAGATACTTATGGCAATACCGTAAATGCCTCATTAATTCAGTAGCTGCTGGGTTGGGCTGGGTTTGGTTTGGGGCAGGCAGGCAGGCAGGCAGGCTGGCAGGCAGGGTGTGTTTATGTGGAATAAGGAGGGCATTCAAGATCTCCATGGTCACATGAGCGACTGTTTTTCAGTCAACTTCACATCAACCTTAACCTGATCCACCATCCTGACCACTGCGCTGTCGTTTCCTGTAAACTGGTGAGATCAGGATGGTGGAACGAGACTACAACACCTGGATCCAATGTAAATAATATCTTATTGGCCAAATAACAAGCCTGGAAAAACCTACTGCTATGTAGTCAGTCAGTAACAGGCTAGTACTTACAGTTATGGGGCACTTATATTACCACTACAGAACACTACAGTTCATATTTTCCCCTAGAGATCCGAAATAACAATAGCAAGTATGGCAGCTATTTGTATTACGTTGCACAGCCCCATGTTTTTATTTTCTTGTTCCTCTCCTGAAATCAGTCTCAAGTAGTTAAAGGTGTTAACTTGAGCCTGTTCTGCTACAGCAGGAAAACAATCCTGCAGCAACAGGAAATGGGAATTATTATGTGGATTATAAATAATGGACATTTTTTGTAGGGGTTGATGCATTTTATAAGGGAAATTACAAAGTTCAGAAGCCTCTTTAAACCTCAAGTACACTAAAAGTTAAACATTTCCTGCAACAGGGTGATCAAAATAAGATCCTACTTCATTGAAAGTCCTCCTCTTTGTGGAGAGACATTGTGAGGACACAAAACTTACCAATCATATAAAGACCCAAAATATCTTTCAGATTCCAGCATTTACTGTGGGTGTTGCCATTGACACATTTTAACATTGATTCAGGCATTATCACATTTGAATTCAGAACATTCAGTCTTACCAAGGTCAACAGTAACTGTGTGTGTGTGTGTGTGTGATGTATGAGAGAGACCTGTGTGAAAAGCATTTGTTCCTGGAGGACATTGGAAGTATTATTTTCTTTTCTATTTTGTTACTGATGGAAACTGTGTTGGTCTATATCAGGGGTGTCAAATCATTTCCCCCAAGGAGCCACATTCAGTCATCAACGAGGTCAGGAGGACCGCACTGAAAAAGGGTTATATTTCCTCATCATCAAAACTTGTAACAGATAGTTCTCTGTCCATCGTTTTGGGGAATTTACGAAACTCCCTGAGTGGTTAGTTTGAATTTAGCTGATTATTGGCAAGCTGGACATAATCAACGAACTGGAAGGGCCATTATCATTTCATATAGTTTCAAATGGTTTTAGTCATTTTAAAGTGTATTGAGTTCACCCCCCCCTAATTTACTTCATGTAACACAGTGTCAGTAAGCCTTTAGTTTCCAACCAGGCCCAGAGAGCACAGTGACACCCAGTGGTTTAGCATTGAGATTAAAGCAACGTCTTAAAGGGGAACTGACCAAACCCACGGCAGTAGATCAGTAGTCACTAAACCTGATCCTGGAGAGACCATTCAACTGAACAAGGTCTTGATGAGTAGTTGATTAGTTCAATCCGATGCGTTAGTGCTGGGATGGAATAAAAGCCTGTACATACTGTAGCTCTCCAGGAACAGCATTGGTGATTTGGTAGATTTAATTGTTCACAGATCAATTTACTGGTATATTTATTTTGAGCATTTCACATACTGCATGTGCAAGAATGAATTTTACAGAAACACATTTTCCCCAATGAATATGTAAAACAAATGAAAAATCTGTTTTTAATAAGGATTTGTCGTTCGTTACCAAGTAACATATATTTGATTTAATCAGGAGATTGGTTTACCCGTTAGGCAAACATTGTGTTTCTGTGGGGTGTGGGGTGGATGTTCCTGGATGATATAATACATGTCCTTCCAGACACTATGCCACAATTGTTACTATTGTAAAATCTCTAAATACTGGATTTCCTTCAATTATTCCATTTGCCATTTTAACAAAGATTATTTCAGAGAAGAAAGTAAGAAGGGGGTCCTTCCTCTCCTCAGACCCACACACTTCCAGACCCTACTGAGAGGCCCTATTCCCCTGTCCTCTCATCTACTCTACTCCTCCCCCATACTCTCCTCTCCTCCCCTCTCCTCTCCCCTACTCTCCCATCCCCACTCTCCTCTCCTCTCCTCTCCTCTCCCCTACTATCCCCTCCCTTACTCTCCTCCCCTCTCCTCTCCTCCCCTCCCCTACTCTCCTTTCCTCCCCTCTCCTCTACTCCCCTCCCCTACTCTCATTTCCTCCCCTCTACTCCACCCCCATACTTTCCTTTGCTCCCCTCTCCTCTCCTCTCCTCTGCTCCCCTCCCCTCTACTCTACTCCTACCCCATACTCCCCTCTTCTCCTCCCCACACTCTCCTCTCCTCTGCCCTACTCTCCTCTACTCTCCCCTTCTCTCCCCTACTCTCCTCTACTCCCCTCCCCCTACTCTCCTCTACTCTCCCCTTCTCTCCTCCTCTCTAATCCCCTCCCACTACTCCCCTCTACTCTCCCCTCCTCTCCTCTCTACTCCCCTCTACTCCCCTCCCCCTACTCCACTCCACTCTACTCTACTCCCCCTTCTCTCCTCTCCTCTACTCATCCCTCTATTCATATCTACTCTACTCTACTCCTCCCCCTACTCTTCTCTACTCTACTCCTCCTCCTACTCTTCTCTACTCTACTCCTCCCCCTACTCTACTCTCCTCTACTCTACTCATCCCCCTACTCTTCTCTACTCTACTCTACTCTACTCCTCCCCCTACTCTACTCTCCTCTACTCTACTCCTCCCCCTACTCTTCTCTACTCTACTCTACTCTACTCCTCCCCCTACTCTTCTCTACTCTACTCTACTCCTCCCCCTACTCTCCTCTCCTCTCCTCTACTCCTCCCCCTACTCTTCCCTCCTCCCCTCTACTCCTCCCCCTACTCTACTCTCCTCCCTTCTACTCCTCCCCCTACTCTTCTCTCCTCTCCTCCCCTCACCTCTAACTCCTCTCCCTACTCTACTCTCCTCCCTTCTACTCCTCCTCCTACTCTACTCTCCTCTCCTCCTCCCCCTAATCTTCTCTCTTCCCCTCACCTCTAATTCCTCCCCCTACTAGTCTCTTATCCCCTCTACTCCTCCCCCTACTCTTCTCTCCTCCCCTCTACTTGGGAGGCTGAATGTGATTTTCTGATAAGAAATATTCTGATAAGAAATTACTAGCGCAGGACCCTGTCTCTAGCAGGGAGTTTAATATCTAAACCAATAGAGACCTAATTTTGTCTCTAGCAGGGAGTTCAATATCTAAACCAATAGAGACCTAATTTTGTCTCTAGCAGGGAGTTTAATATCTAAACCAATAGAGACCTCATTTTGTCTCTAGCAGGGAGTTTAATATCTAAACCAATAGAGACCTAATTTTGTCTCTAGCAGGGAGTTTAGTATCTAAACCAATAGAGACCTAATTTTGTCTCTAGCAGGGAGTTTAATATCTAAACCAATAGAGACCTAATTTTGTCTCTAACAGGGAGTTTAATATCTAAACCAATAGAGACCTAATTTTGTCTCTAGCAGGGAGTTCAATATCTAAACCAATAGAGACCTAATTTTGTCTCTAGCAGGAAGTTCAATATCTAAACCAACAGAGACCTCATTTTGTCTCTAGCAGGGAGTTGACTACCTAACCAATAGAGACCTAATTTTGTCTCTAGCAGGGAGTTGAGTACCTAACCAATAGAGAAAGACTTTGGTTACCAGAGAAACCAAGAACACGGGCCCCGTGGTCTCCATGGTATAAAGGAAAGCTATTTGTTTTAGCCTGTTAAAAACCTTGAGCCAGGGCCGTAACAGTTTGGTGCCATCATGTCATGTATGTCAGCATTTGTGTGTTTCCAGGAAAAAACGGAGCATTTATTGTAGATAAATTATGCATATATTTTTTTTTAAATTGTATCAATGATTCATCAATTATCATTCAGTGAATATTACCATGTGTATTACTCTGTTTTATCTTGATATTTAATTATTCTATAATATTATAACAAAAACAACTTATTGGTGCACTATTATCACCCTGGCCAAGGGAATGATGCAGCTCTCTAGTATATTAACAAGCATGTGTTCCGTCAGCTGTTCTTTCAACCACTCCTTCTTTATGAAAGGAAAGACGAAATAACGAGCAGTGCAAAAGTAGCTGCAATTACCTCTAAGATACTTTGGAGAGGGAGCAGAGAGAGAGGAGAGGAGAGAGACAGAGAGGAGAGAGAGAGGAGAGAGAGAGGAGAGAGAGAGGAGAGGAGAGAGACAGAGAGGAGAGAGAGAGGAGATAGAGAGAGACAGAGAGAGAGTTAAAAAAATATATTGTTTATTTCACTTTTGTTTATTATCTATTTCACTTGCTTTGGCAATGTAAACACATGTTTCCCATGCCAATAAAGCCCTTAAATAGAAAATTGAAATGTAATTCAGAGGAGAGAGAGGAGAGAGAGACAGAGAGGAGAGAGAGTGCGACAGAGACAGAGAGATACAGAGAGAGGAGCGAGAGAGAGTGAGACAGAGGAGAGAGAGATAGAGAGAGAAGATGGTGAGACAGGGGAGAGAGACAGAAATTGGAGAGAGAGAGAGAGAGACAGAAATGGGAAAGAGAGAGAGAGAGAGAGAGAGAGAGAGAGGAGAGAGAGAGAGGCAAGAGAAGAGAGAGAGAGAGAGAGAGAGAGAGAGAGAGAGGCAAGAGGAGAGAGAGAGAGAGGCAAGAGGAGAGAGAGAGAGAGAGCGAGAGCGAGAGAGAGAGAGAGAGAGAGAGAGAGAGAGAGAGAGAGAGAGAGAGAGAGAGAGAGAAAGGCTGCCTCTATTTCAGCTCAATCACAGAGTAGGAAACAACACAATTACACACGGCAACACAATGACAGTAGCGTTGTCATTTCAGGAGAGACAATCCCAGCAATAAAACATTCCTAACTGACCCGCGTTCTACTGTAAGTGCAGCTCCTTGCTCATCTAGCCAAGTCACTGACACTGAATAGGAGAGAGAGAGAGGCTTCCACTTTAATGCCTAGCTCAGCTCCCAGACACTCTCTCCTCTCTCTCTGTCTCTGGTCTCTGCTCTGACATGATGGCTTTCCTTTCAATGCTACTTCTCCCTTTAGCTTTTCTCCCTGCCTCGGCAACTGTAACCAAAGAGACATGCATACCATAAATGTATAGCATCAATTTTCCAATTCCCAATCAATCACCTCCAGTAAATAATTATAATTTGTAATGGTTAATCAATTCATTAATTTAATAGTTAATAGCACAAACTATTAAACAATGTTGAGCTATCATGTATAATTTTCAAATCATGAAATGACTTTCAATATAAAAAAGAAATGCTAGTCAATGGAGGGTATAAATGGCTGATATTTTTATATTCAGCTAAACAGACTGGAGTCTAATTATCATCTGGCCTGTTTACACTGGATGAATAAAACTGGATTGCATGAAAAGACCATCCAGCATTTGTGTGTCCTAACAATCTTTTAAATGGAATATTTGCTATTATTCTGACAGCAAAAATGCAAAAATGTAATTCTTTTTCTAAAGAAGTAACAATGGAGAAATGGATTTGAACAGTTAGTGTGTGTCTATTTAATGACATTTAAATGGCTCATTTGAAGATAAAAAGCCTCGTGACATTAATGGGTTTCTGCTATCATAACAGTCTGCTACTTAAAATAAATGAGCCAGTAAAAAAGTGTCATATTTCCCTAAATGAAAATAATAAGGACTAAACAAATATTGTTTGTAAACATAATCTAAACAGTGTCTTCACAGGGATATGAATGTTTGCCAATTTTCACAGTCGTATGAAGAATACAGCACAATATCACAACTGGCAATCCCTTGCTTTTAGTCATTTCTTGAGCAAGCGTGACAAATAGATTCTATGTGAGAATAAAACATTTCAAATATGCTCTGAGGCAAAATCCTTACACAATAAATAGAGAAAGCGGTATGCAGAAGTGCCAAATATATATAATATATTATCGACATATAAAATGGTCGAGGTTTATGGAGAGTGATATTCAAGAGAATATTCTGAAGGATCGAGTTGTGGATGTAATAGATGTTCCAGAGATATGGTTCCATATCATTGATACTATCAGCTTATTACAATAATGAAATCTTTAAAAAATACTCAGGAACATTGACACAAAGATCTGATATGAATAAGACAAGAGTCAAGGGGCAATCTATTGATGTGAAACGTTCTAATCACTTGATAATATGTGGAAAAGACAAAGAAAAAAAAGGTCTTCGAACTGAAATGAACAAGACATTTGCTAGGTGTGAAAAACAAACATAAGAGGTCAAATAAGAATAAAATGTGTTGCTTGATATATTATGTCCAGCTCATGTGGATGTCTGTAGCCCATCTATCTGGATCGAGCAACACACTTTCAAACCTGCGCCACATGTCTAAACACGAGTGAGTTCAACAGATATTAGCGAGCTGGGACAGAGAAGGTTACAGTTACACAGCCATCATCAGCAGTTCTAACAGAACCACTCCCTCCCCCACCCCTCTTCCTGACCCCGCTTCCTGACCAATCAGAGCCCTGGTAATCATCCAAAGTGGTTCTAATATGCGGGTCCAGCTCCAGTGCCTCTCTCTCTCTCTGATGGAGGGTTGTAATGTGATGGCAATTTCCCCCTCTTATCAGGTATTAGAGTCATCTCAGAGTGTACTATTTACATAGGTTAGAAGTCCGACCAAGCCCTTTAAAGTGAATCATTATGTGTGTTGCCAATACATTGGGGGATTCCTAGACGAAATGGATATATTTCAAAATGCATTATACGTCGGTGTGATGGAGCCTTTAAAAGCAACCGAGAACGGAAATATGATACAAATTTGGAGCTACAATTACTGAGCCCACTACTTTAAGTGACTCCCTCACTCATTTTAATACGTTATAGATCGGGGTTAACATATCGCTTTTCTTTGCTTTTTGGAATGTAATGCATCAAAGGTAGAGAAACACATTCCCAAATGGTGCTCCGCTTCTAATTTCTCAAGACAGGATAGCATTTTGCAGCTGTTCCTTTTGGAAAGCAATGGCATTATCCCTAAAATGTGGCAAATTTTGATCTTTAACGGCCTCTTAACAACTGAATATACCGTCATTTAAATATGGCTTTGCCATGTACTCAGAAGCATTCAAATATCACGTATGTGCAGAATTAGGAAGAATATAAGAGATATAAAACTTCACATTTCTACTGGAGTATTCCTCACGTTGATAATCTTATTTTTTTCTTTTCATATCTAGGAGGGAGGGAATATGTTGGGGTTTCCTCTAAAGTAAACCCTCCTAAAGTGAGTCCTACATTCCCTCAACAGAGGAGATTACAGATTACCAGATGACTGATCCCATCGTTGGAGCATATTCATCCGGAGTAAAAAGACAGATTACAGCGAGCTTCAGTACAAACACTAACACACTGCTGCTACTCAGATCACACTCTGTTGTTCGTCCTCCCCACTCGCTGAGACACTGAGTGACAGTCTGAACAGAAAGGCCAGACTGAAGAAAAGATGAGTCTTGTTTTCCCCTCCAGGCTAGATGGCTGTGTAGCCACCTACATTACCCCGGGATGAAGTTTTCATGACATAGCCTCTAAACAAAGACAACACACCACACAGATTAACCTGCTTCTGCTGCTGCTGTCTCTGTTGTCTAGGCTCAATCCCATCCCACACATTACATATGGTCTACAGTACAGTGTGATGGAAATCTGATCACAATGCACAATGCTTTATCTTTTACAGTCCTATTTCTGACTCCCACTTTTTAACTTGCTATTTATTGAGGAAGGATGTGGCAACAATCGACACCTTTAGGGATTTACTATTGGGAAGAGTACAACACAATTGATAATTACGTGTGTAATGCTGTGTTTCAATCAATGCCGATATCATTCAAATACTATACTTCAAATGATGAGAGAAAATAAAGAGAGGGATGGAAGAGGTGGGGATAGGGTGATAGAGATAAAGTGATAGATGCAGTGAGAGAGATAAAGACAGAGAGAGAAATGAGATAAAGAGAGAAGAGAGAGAGAGAGAGAGAGAAACAGAGACAGAAACTACACTGAACAAAAATATAAACGCAACATGTAAAGTGTTGGTCTCATGTTTAATAAGATGAAATAAAAGATCCCAGAAATGTTCCATACACACATAATGCCAATTTCTCTCAAATGTTGTGCACAAATTTGTTGTAGGTAGTGAGGTAGGTAGGTAGTGAGCATTTCTCCTTAGCCAAGATAATCCATCCACCTGACATATATGGCATAATCAAGAAGATGATTAAACAGCATGATCATTACACAGGTGCACCTTGTGCTGGGGATAATAAAAGGCCACTCTAAAATGTGCAGTTTTGTCCCACAACACAATGCTGCAGATGTCTCGAGTTGAGGGAGCTTGCAATTGGCATGCTGACTGCAAGAATGTTCACCAGAGGTGTCGACAGATAATTCTATGTTAATATCTGTACCATTTCCCTACCAACATCGTTTTAGATCATTTGGCCGGAGATCCATCCGGCCTCACAACTGCAGACCACGTTTATGGTGTCGTGTGGGCAAGCGGTTTGCTGATGTCAATGTTGTGAACAGAGTGCCCCATGGTGGCGGTGGGGTTATGGTATGGGCAGGCATAAGCTACGGACAACGAACACAATTGCATTTTATCATTGGCAATTTGAATGCACAGAGAACGTGACGAGATCCCGAGGCCCATTGTCATGCCATTCATCCGCTGCCATCACCTCATGTTTCAGCATTATAATGCACAGCCCCATGTCTCAATGATCTGTACACAGTCTTTAGAAGCTGCAAATGTCCCAGTTCATCCAGTTCTGACCTGCAGTTCTGGCCTGCATACTCACCAGACATGTCATCCATTGAGCATGTTTGGGATGCTCTGGATTGATGTGTACGACAGCGTGTTCCAGTGCAACTTCGCACAGCCATTGAATAGGAGTGAGACAACATTCCAAAAGCCACAGCCTGATCGACTCCATGTGAAGGAGATGTCGTGCTGCATGAGACAAAATGGTGGTCACACCAGATACTGACTGGTTTTCTGATCCATGCCCCTACCTTATTTTTTACAGATTCATTTTTTACAGATTCATATCTGTATTCCCGATCATGTGAAATCCATAGATTAGGGCCTAATGAACGTTTGGCACAGCTGTATTTGGGGAGTTTCTCCCATTCTTCTCTGCAGATCCTCTCATGATCTTTCAGGTTGGATGGGGAGCGTCACTGCACAGCTATTTTCAGGTCTCTCCAGAGATGTTCGATCGGGTTTAAGTTCGGGCTCTGGCTGGGCCACTCAAGGACATTCTGAGACTTGTCCCAAAGCCACTTCTGCGTTGTCTTGGCTATGTGCTTAGGGTCGTTGTCCTGCTGGAAGCTGAACCTTCAGCACCTTTCTGAGGTCCTGAAGGTTTTCATCAAATCAACTTACATTTTATTGGTCACATACACATGGTTAGCAGATGTTAATGCGAGTGTAGCGAAATGCTTGTGCTTCTAGTTTCGACAGTGCAGTAATATCTGACAAGTAATCTAACAAATTCACAACGACAACCTTATACACACAATTGTAAGGGGATGGAATAAGTATATGTACATATAAACATATGGATGTGCAATGGCCGCGCAGCATAGATGGTATAAAATACAGGTAATACATATGAGATGAGTAACGTAGGATATGTAAACATTATTAAAGTGGCGTTATTTAATGTGACTAGTAATACCTTTATTAAATCCAATTATGAATAAAGTGGCCAGTGATTTGAGTCTGTACGTTGGCAGCAGCCTCTCTATGTTAGTGTGGCTGTTTAACAGTCTGATGGCCTTGAGATAGAAGCTGTTTTACAGTCTCTCGGTCCCAGGTTTGATGCACCTGTACTGACCTCGCCTTCTGGGAATAGCGGGGTGAACAGGCAGTGGCTCGTGTGGATGTTGTCCTTGATGATCTTTTTGGCCTTCCTGTGACATCGGGTGCTGTAGGTGTCCTGGAGGGCAGGTAGTTATCCCCCGGTGATGCATTGAGCAGACCGCACTACCCTCTGGAGAGCAGTTGAGGGCAGTGCAGTTGCCTTACCAGGCGGTGATACAGCCCGACAGGATTCTCTCGATTGTGTAAAAGTTTGTAAGGGTTTTAGGTAACAAGCCAAGTTTCTTCAGCCTCCTGAGTTTGAAGAGGCGCTGCTGTGCCTTCTTCACCACGCTGTCTGTGTGGGTGGACCATTTCAGTTTGTCCGTGATGAGTACACCGAGGAACAACTTCTTATGGCTGGGAGGCAGTATTGAGTAGCTTGGATGAATAATGTGCCCAGAGTAAACTGCCTGCTACTCAGGCCCAGAAGCTAAGATATGCATATTATTAGTATATTTGGACAGAAAACACTATGAAGTTTCTAAAACTGTTTGAATGATGTCTGTGAGTATAACAGAACTCATAAGGCAGGCAAAAGAAAAAAGAAGAAATGAGAAGAAATCAAACCAGGAAGTGTAGTTTTTGTAGTTTTTCAACTCTTTGCCTGTCCAAGACACAGTGGAAATTTGGTCCGATTGCACGTCCTAAGGCTTCCACTAGATGTCAACAGTCTTTAGAACCTTTTACAGGATTCTACTGTAAAGGAGGAGAGAATAAGAGCTGATTGAGTAAGGGGTCTGCCAGAAGGCCCTGAGCTCATTCAGGTGCGCTCCCGTAAGAGGTACCTGCGTTCCTTTTTATTTCTAAAGACAAAGGAATTCTCCGGTTGAAACATTATTGAAGATTTATGTTAAAAACATCCTAAAGATTGATTCTATACATCGTTTGACATGTTTCTACGAACTGTAATGGATTTATTTGACTTTTCGTCTGGCCTGCGCATCGTGAATTTGGATTTGAGAACTGAAGGCGCAAACAAAAAAGAGGTATTTGGACATAAATTATGGACTTTATCGAACAAAACAAACATTTATTGTGGCACTGGGATTCCTGAGAGTGCATTCTGATGAAGATCATCAAAGGTAAGTGAATATTTATAATGCTATTTCTGACTTCTGTTGACTCCACAACATGGCGGGTACCTGTATGGCTTGTTTTTGTGTCTGAGCGCTGTACACTTGCATGGTGTGCTTTTTCCGTAAAGTGTTTTTGAAATCTGACACAGTGGTTGCATTAATTTTTTATGGCTGCAGGGGCAGTATTGAGTAGCTTGGATGAAAGGTGCCCATTTCAAACGGCCTGCTCCTCAGTCATAGTTCCTAATATTTGCATATTATTATTAGTATTGGATAGAAAACACTCCAAAGTTTCTAAAACTGTTTGAATTATGTCTGTGAGATTAATAGAACTAATATTGGCAGGCAAAATCCTGAGTTGAAATCAAAACAGGAAGTCAGAAATCTGAGCTTGTCTGTATTCACCAGAGTCCTTTAAGAAATCCAATTGAGTTATGACTGATGTTGCACTGCCTAGGGGTTCCACTGGATGTCAGCAATCAATAGAAATTCCAATGAGACTTCTATGATGTTGTGGGAGAGAATGAGAGCAGAATCAGTCAGGTATCCATCAAGCAGCCATGTGCTGATCATGCCTTTTCCTCATGCAAGGCACTGACGTTCCATTGCTCACGCAGACAAGAAGGAACTTTATTGAAGCTATATGTGAAAAACATCCTAATGATTGATTCAGTACTTAGTTTGAAATGTTTCTTCGACCGGTAATATCACATTTTGAAGTTTTTGTCCGATATAATGCTGACCAGAATTAGTGTTTGGATATGTAAACCAGACGTGCTAACAAAAGAAGGTATTTGGACATAAATAATGGATTTTTTCGAACAAAACAAACATTTATTGTGGACCTGGGATTCCTGGTGTGCTTTCTGATCCTAATCAACAAAGGTAATGGAATATTTATCATGTATTTTATTGTTTATAGTGACGCTATCTTTGCAGCTGTGGTATGCTACTTTGAGCGCCGTCTCAGATTATAGCGTGCAATTATTTTTCCTTCAAGTTTTTTTGAAATCTGACATAGCGGTTGCATTAAGGAGAGGTATATCTATAATTCAATGTGTATAACTTGTATTATCATCTATATTTATGATGAGTATTCATGTTGAAACGATGGGCTATGCAAAGTCACTTGATGTTTTTGCATTTAGTGAATCTTGTAGCCTCAATGTAAACTCAGATTTTTTGATATAAATATGAATTTAATCAAACAAAACATTAATGTATTGTGTAACATGAAGTCCTATGAGTGTCATCTGATGAAAATAATCGAAGGTTAGTGATTCATTTTATCTCTATTCTGCTTTTGTGAAGCTATATTTAGCTGGGAAAAATGGCTGTGATTATTTTTGGTTTTGTGGTGACCTAACATAATTGTTTGTAGTGCTTTCGCTGAAAAGCCTATTTGAAATCGGACACTTTGATGGGATTAACAACAAGATTACCTTTAAAATGATATAAGACACATGTATGTTTGAGGAATTTTAATTATGAGATTTCTGGTTTTTGAATTTGGCGCCCTGCAGTTGGACTGGCTGTTGTCATATTGGTCCCGATATCGGGACTGCAGCCATGGAGAAGTTTATCTTAAGTTCCATGTATAACACTTGTATCTTTTATCAATGTTTATTATGATTATTTCTGTAAATTGATGTGGCTCTCTGCAAAATCACCGGATGTTTTGGAGGCAAAACATTACTGAACATAACGCGCAAATGTAAACTAAGATTTTTGGATATAAATATGAACTTTATCGAACAAAACATACATGTATTGTGTAACATGAAGTCCTATGAGTGTCATCTGATGAAGATCATCAAAGGTTGGTGATTCATTTTATCTCTATTTCTGCGTTTTGTGACTCCTCTCTTTGTCTGGAAAAATGTCTGTGTTTTTCTGTGACTAAGTACTGACCTAACATAATCAGATGGTGAGCTTTCGTCGTAAAGCCTTTTTGAAATCGGACACTGTGGTGGGATTAACAACAAGTTTATCTTTAAAATGGTGTAAAATACTGCCTTGCGTTTTCACTGGCTGTTGTCACATTGATCAAAGGTTAGCCGTAAGAAGTTAAAACTTTACACCTTCTCCACTATTGTCCCGTCGATGTGGATAGGGGGGTGCTCCCTCTGCTGTTTCCGGAAGTCAACGATCATCTCCTTTGTTTTGTTGACGTTGAGTGAGAAGTTATTTTCCTGACACCACACTCCGAGGGCCCTCACCTGTAGGCTGTCTTGTCGTTGTTGTTAATCAAGCCTAGTGTCGTCTGCAAACTTGATGATTGAGTTGGAAGCGTGCAAGGCCACGCAGTCATGGGTGAACAGGGAGTACAGGAGAGGGCTGAGAACGCACCCTTGTGGGGCACTAGTGTTGAGGATCAGCGGGGTGGAGATGTTGTTTCCTACCTTCACCACTTGGGGGCGGCCCTTCAGAAAGTCCAGGACCCAGATGCACAGGGCAGGGTCAAGACCTAGGGTCTCTGCGTTTGGAGGGTACTAGGGTGTTGAATGCTGTGCTGTAGTCAATGAACAGCATTCTTACATAGGTATTCCACTTGTCCAGATGTGCAGTGTGCAGTGTGATGGCCATTGCATCATCCGTGGACGTATTGGGGCGGTAAGCAAATTGGAGTGGGTCTAGGGTATCAGGTGGGGTGGAGGTGAAATGATCCTTGACTAGTCTCTCAAAGCACTTCATGATGGCAGAAGTGAGTGCTACGGGGCGATAGTCATTTAGTTCAGTTACCTTAGCTTTCTTGGGAACAGGAACAATGGTGTTCCTCTTGAAGCATGTGGGGACAGCAGACTGGGATAGGGATTGATTGATTATGTCCGTAAACACACCAGCCACCTGACCTTAGCATGCTCAGAGGACGTGGCTAGGGATGCCGTCTGGGCCGTAAGCCTTGCAAGGGTTAACACGTTTAAATGTTTTACTCACGTCGGCCACGGAGAAGGAGAGCCCACAGTCTTAGGTAGCGGGCCATGTCGGTGGCACTGTATTGTCCTCAAAGCGCACAAAGAAGTTGTTTAATTTGTCTGGGAGCAAGACGTTGACGTCCGCAACGGGGCTGGTTTTCTTTTTGTAATCCGTGATTGTCTGTATACCCTGCCACATACGTCTCGTGTTTGAGCCGTTGAATTGCGACTCTACTTTGTCTCTATATTGACGCTTAGCTTGTTTGATTGCCCTGCGGAGGGAATAACTACAGTATTTGTATTTGGTCATGTTTCCAGTCGCCTTGCCCTGATTAAATGCGGTGGTTCACGCTTTCAGTTTTGCGCAAATGCTGCCATCAATCCACGGTTTCTGGTTAGGGAAGGTTTTAATAGTCACAGTGGGTACAACATTTTCAATGCCCTTCCTAATAAACTCACTCAACGAGTCAGCGTATACATTGATGTTATTGTCTGAGGCTACCCAGAACATATCCCAGTATGCGTGATCAAAGCAATCTTGAAGCTTGGAGTCCGATTGGTCAGACCAACGTTGGATAGACCTAAACACGGGCGCTTCCTGTTTTAGTTTCTGCCTATAGGAGGGGAGCAACAAGATGGAGTCATGGTCAGATTTGCCGAAGGGAGGGCCCTGTATGCATCGCGGAAGTTAGACTAGCAGTGGTCCAGTGTTTTGCTCGAGCGGGTACTGCAATCAATGTGCTGGTAGAATTTAGGTAGCCTTGTTCTCAAATTATCTTTGTTAAAATCCCCAGCTACAATAAATTCAGCCTCAGGATATATTTACATAGAGTCCAGTGAAGTTCTTTCAGGGCCATTGCAGTATCTGCTTGGGATGGGGGCTATACACGGCTGTGACTATAATCGAAGAGAATTCTCTTGGGAGATAATGGGACCGGCATTTAATTGTAAGGAATTGTAGGTCAGGTGAACAAAAGGACTTGATTTCCTGTATGTAGTTATGATTACACAATGAGTCGTTAACCTGTTTGGGCTGCAAGGGCAGTATTGAGTAGCCGGATAAAAGGTGCCCATTTCAAACGGCCTCGTACTCAATTCTTGCTCGTACAATATGCATATTATTATTACTATTGGATAGAAAACACTCTCTAGTTTCTAAAACCGTTTGAATTATATCTGTGAGTAAAACAGAACTCATTTTGCAGCAAACGTCCTGACAGGAAGTGGAAAATCTGAAATCGATGCTCTGTTCTAGGGCCTGCCTATAAATGTCCTTGATATATATCAGTATACATGCACTTCATACGTCTTCCACTAGATGTCGACAGGCAGTGAGAGAAGAAATGGAGTGTGTAACTTGATCTGGGGTCGAACAAAAGCTCTTTGTATGACGTGTCACCAGTTTCCTGTTTTCTGGAGATTGCGTGAAGGGACCTGGTTTTGCCTTCTGTACAGCTGTCTGTACAGCTGTCGACTAATATCTCCGACTTTGATTTTATTTGATACCAGTGGCGTGCCGTGGGCCTGGGGCCTGGGCCTTCAGTGAGGTACTACACAGTCCCACCCGAATTAATCCACCTCTTATTACCATCATTATGATGCCATGGCTCTAGACACTATACGTTTAGACAGAAACGCAGTATAACCAGGCGTTGCGTCACCTTGAAATTGACAAATTGACATTTTTGGGTAAACAGTGTTTACCCAAAAACATGACACAATCAATGAGTCTTTTCAATATTTCCCTTCACCTTTTTATTGTGCAGCTCCGTTGCCCTGCGCACTTGTTCTTTGAGCTGTAGATCCACTCCGGTGTCCCCAAAAGTTTTCAAAAGCACCATTGCTTGTAAGTGCCCAGCCGTACTTTGGTGTCTCGTTGCTGCCTTGGTTAGACAACTCAAGTTTGCAAAGCCAGTGTGGCTCCAAACACCAAATCGATCACTGCAAATAATAGGCATTCCCAGCAGTACAGTTTGCAGTGCTTCTCGGAGCCTGTGAGCCATTGACAGCGCTCGTAGTTGAAACTTTGAAAGTGGCGAGCGAACGAACCCCTTTCCCGCCTGTGACAGGCTTGGTGGCGTCGGGCGACCTCTCCTTACAACGTCTAACTTTTCTTGAAAGTTCGTCTTGAGAACGGCGTTATAATTATATCCTCGACCAAATCGATATCTTCTCCTCCTTCCGCCATTGTGTGTTGAAAAAACAGCTTAGTAGTACGCAAATTAATCTGTTTATCAAATTCAGTTTCCTAGATCTGCATAGACCTGCCCATAGGACCTGCCTCTCAATATTGGTAATCCAATCAAAAGACGTGCACGCACTACGCCTGCTAGCTGGCTCCTGTGTAACACTGGAGCCAGCCAGCAGGCGTACAATAGCCAACTCTAAAGCTGATTGGTTGACACTAAATTTTCATTTCCATTCACTATAAGCTACAAGCGCCCGCACTGTTGATTCTGAAGGCCTGAGGGCAGATTTTAGACCCCTGGCAACACATGATGGCTGAATATGATTGGATAAAAGATCTAACATAAAGACCAGCCCTCCAAATCTCAACCTGGGGCTGGAAGCAGTGCAACCAAGAGGAAAGCTATGAAATGAAGAGTATAACTCTTACTCTGGGGAATAATTTAATACATATTTGTGGGAAAATATATTTAAAAAAAATATATATTCTGATGATGTTTAGGCCAGCAGAGAAGGCCTTGCAGGCCCTGACGGCCCACCACTGTTTGATACATGTGACAATATCATCGTAAAGTATGTTTTTTCAATATAGTTTTATAAAATTATTGAAATTTTCCCGGGACGTTAGGCGTGTTGCGTTGTGTGCCTTTGTTCAGGAAGGAGAGCTTCGCGCCACTTTGCTAGCTTTCCGTGCTAATTGACTGGAGAAGAGGACATTCTAAATCCAAACAACAATTGTTCCCGACAAAGGACCCCTTGTACAACATTCTGATGAAAGATCGTCAAAAGTAGGACCCATTTTATGATGCTATTTCATATATCTGTCGAACATGTTGTACTAGTCGTTTGCGCCCAGAGTTTGGGCACTCTCTCGCTATAACTAAGCTGGATGTCGTAATGAAGTTATTTTTAGAATTCTAACATGGCGATTGCATTAAGAACTAGTGTATCTATCATTTCCTATACAACATGTATTTTTTAGTAACGTTTATGTATAGTTATTTGGTCAGAATAGTTTGAGTGTCATAAAAATATCTGCACATTCTGGGAAAAAGATGCTACGTTAGCACAATGTATAACCACTGATTTCAGCTCTAAATATGCACATTTTCGGACAAAACATAAGTGTATGTATAACCTAATGTTATAGGACTGTCATCTGATGAAGCTTATCAAGGTTAGTCAAAAATTATATATCTTTTGCTGGTTTATTCGCTATCGCTAACGTGCCTATTGCTATCGCTAACGTGCCTTGATGAATGAATGCGGTAGTGTGGTAGGCTATTGTAGTAAGCTAATATAATGCTATATTGTGTTTTCACTGTAAATCACTTAAAAAATCGGAAATATTGGCTGGATTCACAAGATGTTTGTCTTTAATTTGCTGTACACCATCGATTTTTCAGAAATGTTTTATGATGAGTATTTAGGTATTTGACGTTGGTGTCTGTAATTACTCTGGCTGCTTCGGTCCTATTTGTGACGGTAGCTGTGATGGTAGCTGCAATGTAAAACTGATTTATACCTCAAATATGCACATTTTTCGGGCCTCCCGGGTGGCGCAGTGGTCTAGAGCACTGCATCGCAGCTGTGCCACCAGAGTCTCTGGGTTCGCGCCCAGGCTCTGTCACAGCCGGCCGCGACCGGGAGGTCTGTGGGGCGACGCACAATTGGCTTAGCGTCGTCCGGGTTAGGGAGGGTTTGGCCGGTAGGGATATCCTTGTCTCATCGCGCTCCAGCAACTCCTGTGGCGGGCCGGGCGCAGTGCGCGCTAACCAAGGGGGCCAGGTACACTGTGTTTCCTCCGACACATTGGTGCGGCTGGCTTCCGGGTTGGAGGCGCGCTGTGTTAAGAAGCAGTGCGGCTTGGTTGGGTTGTGCTTCGGAGGACGCATGGCTTTCGACCTTCGTCTCTCCCGAGCCCGTACGGGAGTTGTAGCGATGAGACAAGATAGTAATTACTAGCGATTGGGTACCACGAAAATTGGGGAGAAAAGGGGATCAAATATATATATATTTTTTAAATATGCACATTTTTCGAACAAAACATAGATTTATTGTATAACATGTTATAAGACTGTCATCTGATGAAGTTGTTTCTTGGTTAGTTTGGTTGGTTCTTGGTTAGTTAGGTTGGCTTTGTGCATGCTACCTGTGCTGTGAAAAATGTCTGTCCTTTTGTATTTGGTGGTGAGCTAACATAAATATATGTGGTGTTTTCGCTGTAAAACATTTTAAAAATCGGACATGTTGGCTGGATTCACAAGATGTTTATCTTTCATATGCTGTATTGGACTTGTTAATATGTGAAAGTTAAATATTTCAAAAAAATATATTTTGAATTTCGCGCCCTGCACTTGAAGTGGCTGTTGTCATATTGTGCCCGGCTTCGGGCTTGCAGCCCAAAGAAGTTAATCATGAGGAATACACTCCCGCCCTTCTTCCTACTAGAGAGATGATTGTTTCTGTCGGTGTGACGCATGAAGAAACCGGGTGAATGTACCGACTCTGACAACATATCCCGAGTGAGCCATGTTTCCGTGAAACAGAGGATGTTACTATCTCTGATGTCTCTCTGGAAGGCAACTCCTGCCCTATTTTCGTCCACCTTGTTGTCTAGAGACTGGACATTGGCGAGTAATATGCTCGGAAGCAGTGGATGGTGTGCTCGGCTTCTAAGTCTGACCAGTAGGTCGTTCCGTCTGCTTCTCCTGTGGCGACAAAGTTGTTTTGGGTCGGCCTCTGGGATTAGATCCAATGTTCAGGGTGGAAGTCCGAACAAAGGATCCGCTTCGTTGTATTCCTGGTCGTAATGTTGGTAAGTTGATGTCGCTCTTATATCCAATAGTTCTTCCCGGATGTATGTAATAACACTTTAGATTTTATGGGCTAACTATGCAAAAAAAACGAATTACTGCATAGTTTCCTAAGGACTTGAATATATATATTATTATTGTGGCCCTGGTGGCACGAAATCAAAGTCGGACTGCATGGAGATGCTTGGGAACATGGTCAAAACGGATGACCGTATTGTGGGTGTTTCAGGAAGAAGGTGTACATTTGACCTCCATCATCTAGGATGTGACAATGGTAAATAAATCTCTACATTTATGCTCATTTTTTGCGCGGTCTTGCAGGCCTTCTCATGCAGCTGCAACTGCAAGTACATTTGTAAATCATGACCCATCTTGAGTTGGGCTCTGGGATGGTGCAATTGTTGAGAGGTGGAGCTTATGGTTGTGTGGGGGTAAGGGCTGAATGTGTGTGGGTGTATGTGTGTATCCCACAACTGTTGCGAAGGAAGAAGTAAAAGATGTTAGGGACTATAGAGGATGATCCACAGCAATATGTAATAAAAATCGAGGTGAGGGCGATGGAAATGCATTTGGCAATGGATCTGCTTCGGTTCGGTGGATGGTGCTGTGTGCACTTTTCGAAGGATGGATCCCAGTCGGTCCGGGGCTGTGCGATGCGGGGGGTCGGGGGTGGTCTGCCGGGCATTGGGATGACAACCCAACTCGAGATGGGGGCTTTTGGCGGGTGGAATATTGGGGACCAATTGGAGGTTTGCTTAGTGGAGATGCAAATGTCATGGTACAACTATATAGACACTCAATCATTATGTTACTTTTTAATAGGACGTTTACAAACATATATTTTGATAAAAATAATTGAAAGGTGTGTCTGATTATGGTAAGTGGTGAAATAAGTATAGCCAGTTACAATTGTAATGGCTTAGCAGATAATAAGAAAAGACGATCATTATTTACCTGGCTAAAAGAGAAGGATTATAATATCTACTGTTTACAGGAAACCCATTCGACAGTTTTAGATGAAGTTTTGTGGAAAAAGAACTGGGGGGGCGAAATATATTTCTCCCATGGGCAAAGAAATTCAAAAGAGGTTATGGTTTTAATTAATAATAACTTTGATCCAAATGTGCAACTTGTCCAAACAGATCCTCAAGGTAGATGGATTATTTTAAATATGTTATTGGACAACAAACATATATGGCTTATTAACCTACACGGTCCGAATAATGATGATCCAAGCTTCTTTGACAATATATATAAGAATGCATCAACTCTACAAGCAACACTAGACTCTATTATTATAGTGGGAGATTTTAATACGGTCTTAAATACCTCTATGGACCGGAAAGGAAATCACACTACAAACTATCACCCTCAGGCACTTAAGGAAATCAGGAATGTCATGGATATATTGGAATTAGTGGATATATGGAGACTTAAATACC
Source organism: Salvelinus fontinalis (assembly GCF_029448725.1). Taxonomy (NCBI): domain Eukaryota; kingdom Metazoa; phylum Chordata; class Actinopteri; order Salmoniformes; family Salmonidae; genus Salvelinus; species Salvelinus fontinalis. The sequence continues at coordinate 908,683 of NC_074705.1, forward strand.
CTGACCTAGTGAGATATACATGGCGGAGGCTTAATCAAGCTAGTCGCCTTGACTACTTTCTTATATCATTCTCTCTGGCACCAAAAGTTAAAAAGTGTTTGATAGGGGACAGAATGCGGTCGGACCATCACATAATTGGCATATATATTACTCTTACAGAATTTCCACGTGAGCAAGGATATTGGAAATTTAATCAAAGCCTACTAGATGATAAATTGTTTAGAACTAGGACAGAAGAATTTATAACTGACTTTTTTAGACATAACATAGGTACAGCAGATCCCCATATTGTATGGGACACTTTTAAGTGTGCCTTTAGAGGCCATGCAATTCAGTACTCATCTATAAAACAAAAGCAATTTCGATCAAAAGAGTCCATATTAACAAAGGAAATTGAAGGACTAACAGTACAGTTAGATAACAATAAAAACGGTACCATAGAGGCACAGAATAAGTTAGAGAAAAAACAAAAAGAAATGGAGGAACTTATTCAAGAAAGATCCAGTGTAATATATTATAAAAATAAAGCGAACTGGATGGAATATGGGGAAAAATGCACCAAATTCTTTTTCAATCTTCAATATAGAAATCCTACCAAAAAAAACGTATTAAAACTTGTTATAAATGATGGAGTCACGCATGATTCACCAAATGATATTTTGAAAGAGGAAGTAAAGTACTTTAAGAATATGTTTTCGTTTCAGGCTCCTCCATCTCCACTAACTGAAACTAATTGTATGGATTTTTTCCCTAATAATAATGTAAAATTAACATCTGTACAGAAAGACTCATGTGAAGGCCTAATTACAGAGGAGTAACTACTTGATGCAATTGGGACCTTTAAGGATGGGAAAACTCCAGGACTGGATGGCATACCAGTGGAAGTATACAAACATTTTTTTGATATACTCAAAGGACCATTATTAGCTTGTTTTAACCACTCCTATATAAATGATAGATTATCAGACACGCAACAAGAAGGTGTGATATCATTATTACTGAAACAGGACCCAAGTGGTATATATAAAGATCCAGTCCATTTAAAAAATTGGAGACCTCTTACACTTCAGTGTTGTGATGCAAAAATCCTAGCAAAAGGCTTGGCGCATAGAATAAAAAAAGTTTTGTCAGATATTATTCATCCTAATCAGACAGGTTTTTTACATGGACGATACATTGGAGATAATATAAGGCAAGTACTGGAAACAATAGAACACTATGAAATATCGGGGACACCAGGCCTGGTTTTCATAGCTGATTTTGAAAAGGCTTTTGATAAAGTACGACTGGAGTTTATATATAAATGCCTAGAATATTTCAATTTTGGGGAATCTCTTATTAAATGGGTTAAAAATATGTATAGTAACCCTAGGGGTAAAATAGTAAATAATGGCTACATCTCAGAAAGTTTTGAACTATCTAGAGGAGTAAAACAAGGTTGTCCACTATCGGCATATCTATTTATTATTGCCATCGAAATGTTAGCTGTTAAAATTAGATCAAACATTAATATTAAGGGATTAGAAATCCAGGGCCTAAAAACTAAGGTGTCATTGTACGCTGATGATTCATGTTTTCTTTTAAAACCACAACTAGAATCTCTCCACGGCCTCTTAGAGGATCTAGATACATTTGCCATCCTCTCTGGATTAAAACCAAATTATGATAAATGTACCATATTACGTATTGGATCACTAAAATACACATTTTACATTGTCATGTAGTTTACCAATTAAATGGTCTGACGGAGATGTGGACATACTCGGTATACAAATCCCAAAAGAAAGAAATGATCTCACTCCAATAAATTTTTATAGAAAGTTAGCAAAAATAGATAAGATCTTGCTACCATGCAAAGGAAAATACCTGTCTATTTGTGGGAAAATCACCCTGATTAACTCTTTAATCATATCACAGTTTACCTATTTGCTTATGGTTTTGCCTACACCTAGTGACCTGCTTTTTAAATTATATGAACAAAAAATATTCAATTTTATTTGGAACGGCAAGCCAGATAAAATTAAAAGGGCCTATTTATATAACGAATATGAATTCGGAGGGCAGAAATTATTAAATATTAAAGCATTAGACCTCTCACTAAAGGCATCAGTCATACAAAAGTTATACTTAAATCCAAACTGGTTCTCTAGTAGATTGGTACGAATGTCTCATCCTATGTTCAAGAAGGGCCTTTTCCCTTTATTCAGATTACACCTGCTCACTTTCGGTTGCTTGAAAAGGAAATAATCTCCAAAATATGTTTATTTTTTAAACAAGCCTTAGAAAATTGGTTGCAATTTCAGTTTAATCCACCTGAAAGGACGGAACAAATAGTACAACAAATCTTGTGGTCAAATTCAAATATAGTAATTGATAAAAAAACTGTATTTATCGAAGAAATGTTTAAAAAAGGTATAAATTTTGTGAATGATATCATAAATAGGACTGGTGGAGTAATGTCACACATGCAGCTAACACAGACATATGGAAATGTCTGCTCTACCCAAAATTACAACCAATTAATTGCAGCATTACCACAAAAATGGAAGAGGCAGGTAGAAGGGGATAAAAGTAAGGAACTTGTATGTCGGCCTTATATTAAAGAACATAAATGGTTAAAGAAAAGTGTGATAAATAAAAACATATACCAATTTAATTTAAGGACCAAAAAACTGACAGCTGTACCATATAAATTGCAAAATAGTTGGGAAGAGATTTTCGATGTACCCATTCCATGGCACATGGTTTATGAATTGATACGCAAAACAACGCCGGATTCAAAACTTCAAATTTTTCAATTTAAATTATTGTACAAAATTCTTGCAACTAATAGAATGTTATATATATGGGGGATACAATCTTCCCAGCTCTGCAGATTCTGCTGTGAGGAGGCAGAGTCATTAGACCATTTATTTTGGTATTGTCCGCATGGAGCTCGTTTTTGGTCACAGGTCCAGGAATGGTTGAAGAATTGCAACATTTACGTAGAACTAACGCTACAGATAGCAATACTGGGGGATTTGAAAAGCCATAGTCAATCAATCAATAATATAATTATTATTTTAGCAAAAATGTTTATTTTTAATTTACAATCTGTGGAAGCTATGAGAATAGGAAGATTCAAATCTTTTGTGAAGCATCACAGCACAGTTGAAAAATATATGGCAAATAAAAATCCGAAATGGATGATGTTGGAAGATAGATGGGAAAGGTTGAGTGGAGCTGAAGGGTGGGACTAATAACAAGATAAACAATGTAGGGCATACGGGATCTGTAAAATGTGTATAGGTGCGGAGCTATTGTGAAATAGCACAGTTACAAGTGGAAATCAAACTGGATGGACAACAGAAATAGAGGAAGGACTAAGAACAAACAAGAGAGAACTATTATAAAGTAGACTGTGTCTGTAAAATGTGTATAAGATGTATAAATTGAAGGTAAAAACAGAAATGTTTATCAGTTTACTCCAATTGGGGGATCGGTGGTAGGGTTTGCGGGGAATAATAATAAAGGTAAAAAAGAAAAAAAGAAGAAAAAAAAAAACATCTCAAGGATGATCAATGGAAACAGGATGCACCTGAAATAAATGTAGAGTCTCATAGCAAAGGGACTGAATACTTACAGTACCAGTCAAAAGTTATAACACACCTACCCATTCAAGGGTTTTTGTTTATTTTTACTCTTTTATACATTGTATAATATTCGTGAAGACATCAAAACTATGAAATAACACATATGGAATCATGTAGTAACCTATTTTTTTTATTTTTTATAATCTAAATATATTTTATATTTGAGAATCTTCAAAGTAGCCACCCTTTGCTTGATGACAGCTTTGCACACTCTTGGCATTCTCTCAACGAGCTTCACCTGGAATGCATTTCCAATGGTCTTGAAGGAGTTCCCACATATGCTGAGCACTTGTTGGATGTTTTCCCTTCACTCTGCGGTCCAACTCATCCCAAACCATCTCAATTGGGTTGAGGTCGGGTGATTGTGGAGGCCAGGTCATCTGATGCAGCACTCCATCACTCTCCTTCTTGGTCAAATAGCCCTTACACAGCCTGGAGGTTTGTTGGGTCATTGTCCTGTTGAAAAACAAATGATGTTCCCGATACTCAACTAGTCTAAAGAAGGCCAGTTTTATTGCTTCTTTAATCAAACAACAGTTTTCAGCTGTGCTAACATAATTGCAAAATAGTTTTCTAATGATCAATTAGACTTTTAAAATTATAAACTTGGATTAGCTAACACAACGTGCCATTGGAACACAGGAGTGATGGTTGCTGATAATGGGCCTCTGTACGCCTATGTAGATATTCCATAAAAAAATCTGCCATTTCCAGCTACAATAGTCATTTACAACATTAACAATGTCTACACTGTACTTCTGATCAATTTGGTGTTATTTTAATGGACAAAAATGTTGCTTTTCTTTAAAAAACAAGGACATTTCTAAGTGTCCCCAAACTAAGTGTGCCAAAACTTTGTTTTTTTTGTTCAAGATATATCCTTCAGATCTCCTAGAGCGGAAGCCCTCAGGACCACATCACCATATACTTCATCTGCTCACAGACTTCCCCACACAACAACATGCCTCATTCAAAGAGTGGCAGAAAAACCAGGTTGAAAGGCTATTAAGTGTAGTAGGACCGTAGTTCCACACTTAGAAATATCAGAGAGCATTTAAAAAAATGCTTTTATCTTTTCTTACTGCACTTAGAGAGACAACTTGACATAAATGTAATCTATAGTGTAACACGGAGGTGAGGGGGAGCACATGGTTGAAGCTCCAGATTCTGAAACAGAATAGAATCAAAAGACTGTCATGAAAACCCAAACGGAGAGAAGGGGGAAATCAATGTGAGCGAAATGAGAGAGATTGTGCTGAGAACAGGAGACAGGATGATGTTAGGCCAGGTACGTTTACATCACAATCAATATCTTAATTCCAAATGTGGTCTAGTTGCAGTACATTTTTTATTCAACCATATTGACATTTTACAGATGAAAATGTAACTATCAATATTTTGTCGCAGGTTTGATTCAAATTATTTCCACTGGTACTATTGCTTTCAAAATATTTCTGGGGGCTTAAGGATTCTGCAACATTTTCTATTTGGCCATAGGTCTAAATATCCCTCTTGGAGAAATCCTGGTGTGATTTTTCCATTCAATCTTGAGGAGGGACTGAGCTAATTAACCCAGATGCACTAAAGTAATGAGTTCTCTCCGGTGGCTCCCTCCTTTAGAAAGAGAGGAGTCTTGCCTGTGATCTTCCCAGGCCATATCATCAGGACATTGTCAACGCAAACAAAGCCCTTATCGGTCTTCCTTTCAAACCACCTGATTATCCCAGAGAAACGGGGGAGAAAGAGAAAAGGGCATGTCCTTGCCCAGGCGCTCTAAATGTCAGTGAAAGGCCACGGGACCAAACCGTATCTTTATATATGTTGGCATATTTTACAGACAGGCCGCGACAGGACAATTCTCTCATCTCTCTCTGTGATTTGCCTGGCCACCACGCATATAGACAGATGCCTTGTCAAGCTCATTGATCGGCAGAGACAGACATCATGACATCACCTCCGATTAAAAACCAATGATCACAGATAGTCCAAGCACCAATACATTACATTCAGCAGAAGAGATAAATATAACTTGTAACTTGTCTACCATGGTTTCAAATATTATACAATCTCTTAAACATGCTGTTTGTTAAGCGAATGTACATAGAGAATGTACAAGTTCTCATTTTGCCACTAGTATGTAACTTGAATTTTAAGCAATAGACAGTGTATTTTTGATTGTGATTTAAGTTACATACGTCTGTTATCAAGAGTTTGTCTGAAAATCAATGCCGACCATTATGGGTCAGTCAGCTCAGAGAGAGATGGGCTATTAGCTGTGACTACAGCATATAGTGGTGGAACTAAAATATCCCAAGATCTCTCAGGTATAGATCAAATTGGGAGCTGAAGCAAAATAATTACATAATAGATTTTTTTTTTTGGGGGGGGGACTAATTGAATGACATGCCAAATATCTGTGGTGATTGATGAGGGAGGGGTGAAGAAGGGAGACAGAGATAAAGAGGGAGATAAACAGAGAGAGAGAGAAACTGAGACAGATATTGTGAGAGAGAGAGCAAGAGAGTGAGTGAGTGAGTGAGTGAGTGAGTGAGTGAGTGAGTGAGTGAGTGAGTGAGTGAGTGAGTGAGTGAGTGAGTGAGTGAGAGAGAGAGAGAGAGAGACAGTGGGTAAAAGCTCATAGATTACTAGCGTTCTTTAAAGGGAAATTCCACCGCTGCTCTTTCACTATATATGTCCATTAATATGTGATTAACAGAGAATTTCCTCACTACAAGACAATAGGAGCGCTTCTGCGTCTCCCCGGTAGAAATTGGCCTACAGTTCCTGGTTGGCCTACAGTTCCTGGTTGGCCTACAGTTCAGCATCGACATCAAGCTCAGCACCAGGAACTAGTGTAAGTCACCTTTTCTAAATCTTTCCATGACTCCATGATGAGCAAATAAATATACTGGAGCTAGGCATTAACATGGTCCGTGTCTTGTCATAGTTGGTGTGTTTATAAGTAGGTTATAACTTCTACTGTAGTTTTCTATGTATTATGGAAGCTTAGTTGATTGTTTATGCAAAGCTTGAAGTCTAAATTGAAGAAAAGCAGAGTTATTAGTAAGGAGGGGATGGTGTGGGTGACTGTCTGTTGGGGTGGGTATTGTGGGTGAAGGTTAGTATGCATGTTCTATTGACACAAGGGGGATGGGTGGATATAGTACCTTGTTTGAGTGTGTATTGGTGGGGACAAAGTAGTAAAATGTTGACTAATCACTGACTAGTGTTTATCCTACAGACTAATCCTGCTTCTGATGATGACCTTGACACCAGCTTCAGTAATACAGATCATGTAAAAGTACTGGATGAAAGCTTTCAGCCGGGAACAAGCTCAAGCTCAACATCATCTGACTCGGAGAGGAAGCGACTGCACAGGGCCGGCAAGAGCCAAAGTGTATAGTCTATGAGTCCAGGGTCATGGAGCTCACGAAGTTCTGCCAGACCAGCTGCCATTGCCCAACACAAGACGAGGTTCACCAGCTGAAGAACATTCAGGACAATGCCTGGAACATTCAGCAAACACAAGATCCATATTTAGTTATGATGTTGTAGTATAATATAGAATGCCTAGAATGCTCACAACTGCATTGTGGTCTAGATATTGCTAGCTGTTGTTCATACAGCGAGAATACAAAACATTAAGAACACCTGCTCTTTCCAGAACATAGACTGATCAGGTGAATCCAGGTAAATCCACTTCAATCAGTGTAGATGAAGGGGAGGTTCACAGGTCAAAGGTTGAAGAAGGATTGTTAAGCCTTGAGACAATTGAGAGATGGATTGTGTATGTGTGCCATTCAGAGGCTGGTTGGGAAAGACAAAAGATTTAAGTGCCTTTGAACGGGGTATGGTAGTAGGTGCCAGGCACACCGGTTTGTGTCAAGAACTACAATGAGTCAACATGGGCCAGCATCCCTGTGGAACCCTTTCGACAGCTTGTAGAGTCCATGACCCAATGAATTGAGGCTGTTCTGAGGGCAAAAGACAGGGGTATAACTCAATATTAGGAGGGTGTCCCTAATGTTTGGTGTACTCAGTGTATGTATATAATGGTGTTTTTGATCAAATGTTTTATATTAGATTTTTTACAAATGTACTGACAAGTGACTAATGATCCCAGCTGCATCAGAAACCAATAAAGTGTTGACTTCAACTTCTGTATCAATTCATTGTGATATTCATGAAATGCATTTAGAAGTAACTAGCTACAGTCTTACTGCTAAAAGAAATGATGCAGGGATCGGGTGGATAATTTCAAGTTGGCAAGTAAACATGTTTCAATAAAACAGTAGATTAGTCTGTCAATGTAGCAAATAAGTAGACAGACTGTATAAAGACAACGTTTATTTGCTCTGGAGACCCAGGTGTGTTTACACAGTAGTATGCAGGAACAGTTATGGCAATGTATCACATATGTACAGTAGAAGAAAAATATACTACTACGCCTATAATAAATACTGCAGTTCTACAAAGGGAATACTTGCATATGATGTGTTTGGTGGGTGCAGTGAGGTGTTCGCAATCACTTTTATAAAAGGGGAGATTGTTGTTATGGACCTTTCACATCTTCTCGAGTCATCAACTTATTTGTAGCCAACATACTGTCCATGGTGTGAGGGATAAATTGCTCAAATGGCCCCAACAACACACGCAGGCAAGAGGATTCGGTGCCTAGCTTCTCCCCACCTAGAAAAAACTCCAAAAATAATCTGTAGACCACCAAACCGTATTGTCTGTAAGAGAATGACAAAAACGCCATAAGACTTTCATGAGCAATCGTTGTGTACTGTCTGTATTCCTACTGTAGCAGCACAATGCAGGATATCTCACAGTCACATGTTAGCTAGCTAACTACAAGTTATAGTTACTCAGCAACTAATATGAGTTATAAAGCCAAAGTCATTCCTTTCTTCTTCTTCTTCATCATCATCAAAACATTTCTCCAGTTTTGCTCCTAATAAGATGCACTTGTTAGCTAGCTAGCTATAGCATTAGGCTACAGTACATTTTGGGTATAGTAAACAAAGCTAGCTAGCTCAACTTGGCTAGTAAGCGCCGCTATGGCCGAATCAATTACAAAACGATACTGTACTGAACAACACTGCCTCGTGTGAAAAGAGAGCTTATATTGCTAGCTAGTTACTGACAGCAAAACAAATGACTTGTTTGTCATTTGCCCTCCTGGTCTCGCTGGTCTAGGGTGCCGCCTCCAGTTGATCTGGGAGGTTCCAGTGATACGCCATCCCATCTGGTTTGCACTTAGTGGGACTCTCCATTGTTTTTCAAGAAGAAAATGAACCAAAACACACCTCCAGGCTGTGTAAGGGCTATTTGACCAAGAAGGATAGTGATGGAGTGCTGCATCAGATGACCTGGCCTCCACAATCACCCAACCTCAACCCAATTGAGATGGTTTGGGATGAGTTGGTCCACAGAGTGAAGGAAAAGCCAACAAGTGCTCAGCATATGTGGGATCCTCTTCAAGACTGTTGGAAAAGCATTCCAGGTGAAGCTGGTTGAGAGAATGCCAAGAGTGTGCAAAGCTGTCATCAAGCAAAGGGTGGCTACTTTGAAGAATCTCAAATGTAAAATATATTTAGTTTTGTTTAACACTTTTTTGATTACTACATGATTCCATATGTGTTATTTCATAGTTTTGATGTCTTCACTATTATTCTACAATGTAGAAAATAGTAAAAATAAAGAAAAACCCTGGAATGAGTATGTGCGTCCAAACTTTTGACTGGTACTGTATATATATTTTTTAAGAGAAATGCTATGGCGGCCGCAGTGCAATTTAGAAGTAGCTCAAAAACCTGAGATATCCTGCAATGTCGTGGCAGATAGTCCAATGGCTCTAATGAACAAGGACAACAATATCTACTCGCTACTAGCGTGATCGTGCAATCGGCGAAACACAAAGGCCACAATAATTGCTACAAAACATGACTCACTAGTGTTTAGCGGTGAAGTTTCCCTTTAAGGATTTGCAATTAGCCAATTAGCACAAGATGCGATATGCAACATTAGCAACCAAATGAAGAGCATAGACAGCGAGGAAATGTCAATGTTTTAGGTAGCAAAAACTGGAGTGTTATTATACTGTATTTCATCTTTGTGGACCGCTGAAAGGTACATCAACATGCTATCAATAGTATGAGCACATAGAGCAGATATAATTAGACTAATGTCATCATTACTACTTAGTAATACTTTTAGTTAGGGATTCTTGGAAAAATATAGCTAAATATGATTTGGTACCAGGTAGCCACCATTAAAGTCTATGTTAATACCATCTGAAACAAAACTGTAAAGTAAATCAGTACTGAAATACTCATAGCAGTTAGCAGCTCATTTCCAGGATAATTTGGCAACCGGGACAAGGTGGTAAAATACCTTAATGAAGTGCTTATTAGCAGGGAATTAGTCTCCAATCCACTATGTAGCATATGATTAGACAGCAATTAGAGCCAACCGTTAGACTGCATGTGATCAATGATGGGAGTATGTAACAGAGTACAGACATGTCAATCACAGTCAGTTTCACACCTGGGTCAAATACATATTCCAAAAGTGGCCCTTCGAGACGGATATTCTAAAAATGAAATATGCATTTCTACAAGACTCAATGGTATCACATTATGAGATGCATTATGTTTGCCCAGTACAATGGAACCAATGGAATAGTCCCAAATGGTCAAACCCTGAGCTGAATCAATGGCAGATAAGAACAATTTCAATTTACACAAGCTAGTCAGGATTCGCCTTCATGGTATCAAATGTCAACACAAAGCAATGAAGGAATGAGTAGTTTGGGTTTCCGTAATGTACAGTATCTAAATAAGCCTCCAAATCCACTGTCCACTGAGATTGACTATTTCAGCAGAGAAAGCAGTGGCAAGAGTCAGACTACAGTTTCCTGTGGCCACAGTGAGAGCTTTTTCTCGTATGTTCTCCAGCAGGTGATATATTTTTTTTAAATGGCGAGACCAGTCACTCGACAACGCTCCGCCAAAACACAGCCCAGCCACGTCCAGAGGCTGGTTACAGATTCAATTAGCAGCAGCGAGACAAAAACCCCTGGTCCTTCTCCTCCTAGGCGGAGCTGGGGGGCCACCCGCAAGACAGCCATGGGAACAAAGGGCCTCTCTGTCTGGCCCCTTGGCCCTACAAGAGCCCCCTCTTCTCGAGTGGCCCTGTTCCATCTGCACCCCTGCAGGGCTCACTCAACCACACACAACTCCCACACACACTGCTACCGCTAATTAGCACTCCCATTACCCGGCCAATTATTATTGCACTTGTGCTAATTAGAAATGATTTAAAGCATTTGTCAATTAGTCTTTTACATGCTCGCCTGGCTGGATGTGGGAGGCACATTAAATCAACTGGTTACAAGCAGAGAAGACGCGGGTATGAGGCGACCTGTTAAGAATTTTGTGCCTGCCTGGGAGAGTGTGAAACGACTCATTCCGCATGGGGAGTTTATTATACAGTAACATGCATGGGTGGAAGATGGTGTGGCTAAACCTTCACAGGTTCCATTCATTTCTTTCTTTTTAGTTTCCTGGTTGTCTAATTGAAGAAATGTCACATGTTGTAACATATTTGGACGTTGGTAGTTTTCTGTTTTTTTGTCCCATTTTTTGTCCCATGAGGTGTCCACTTTCTGTCTTATAGCTCTGTGGGGACACCCCACGTGTCTAACTGCTGTGTTACCCTCTACCCAGCCATCTTCCAGTCAAGCAGCCAGCCTCCATCCATAGACAGGCACAACTCCTTTACTACAATCTCCGCCTTGCCATAGTACCACTGAACATCTTCTGCCACTGCCAGTCACTCATCAATCACTTCTAGACGTACAGTGTCTGGGTCCATGCCTGCACCAGAAGGAGGGTGTGTAAAAGAGAGTGAGAAAAAAGAAAGGGTAGAAACAAAGGAGGAGTGGAGGAGAGGAGTCTCCAGTAGTGTATGTTGTTAGAGGTAGGGGGTTGTGGTTAGGAAGAGGGAGAAGACCGGCCGAGAGACGCATACCAATTAGCCTTCTGGGAAGAAGCACTCAGAGAGCTAGGGCCTCATCACTATGGAAACCCCTCCCTAATAATCTCTCTGCCCCCTAAACCTCCATACACACTCTCTCTCTCTCCCCATAATATTCACCTGGACGAGAAGAGAGGAGGGGAGAGCAGTGGGGGGAAGTTTTAGGAACCCAGCACTGACATGCTTAATGACTAAAATGTAAATGTGTTACCGGGTTACCCAAAGCAAAAGATTGTAGCCAGCACATAGTTCCCCTGTGTCTAAATGAGATGTCGTCAGTGGGAACGGGCTTGACAGAAGGACAGAGGGCCTCAGCTGCAAATTGGGGGGAAATAGTGTCCATACTGAACTCGCTAACAATGTTTTGCCAAACTCATCTGTTGTCCTGTCTCACTGGTCACCTAGATGAGCAGTCCTGAATGATGCTGATGGATCTAACAAGACTCAGTCTATTGTCTAAACAGATAGGAGGGTGAGACCAGAGAGCTGCCTTGTTAATGCAAACATCTCCCATCTCTTATTGATTTCATTAGGATGCCGCAGGAGAGCTGATTGCATTCTGTCGGGACTCAAATGAGCCTCTCTCCTCTTCAAGCTCTCTCTCTCTCTTGATCTCTCTTTCTCTTCCACTCTCAATTTCTCTCTCTCTCCCTCTCGTTTTACTCTCGCTCTCTACTCTCTTTCCCTTGCTCTCTCTCTCGGTCTCTCTCGAGGGACTGAGCTGTGTCTCAGAGTGTGGCCCCTCCGGCGGGATCCGTTTTAATCAGTTTAATTAATTTCCAATCATAGGAAGGTAAACTAATCAGGGGGTGCATTAAACACTGACGTCTCCGTTGAAGACCCTGCTGAGACACTGAGCTAGAGACAGGAGTACTGTCTTGGGATTACAGTACTGTAGTGTACACTTTGGTTTACGCTACTGTAGGGAATGCTTGGGATTACAGTACTGTAGGGAACACTTTTGTTTACACTACTGTAGGGAGCGACTACGGTAGGGAATGCTTTGATTTGCAGTAGGCTACTGAAGGGAGAGAGTAGGCTACTGTAGGGAGCAGTTACAGTGGATTTTGACAACGTTCCTCTCCAACGCATCTCTCCACTTTAAATTCTCATAAAGTAGAGCAGAGCTCAACTTATTCTACCACACTGCTAGAAGGGTTATCGCCGCTCGCCTTCCCACAATCCCCCGCACATTTCTCTGCGTGACTTCGTTGAAAATGAATGGAGGCGGAACTTCTCCTGCCGAATTGGTTGTTGGTGAAAACCAACTGAACGCTTTGCTTTACAGACCTATTTCCCCTGGTACACACAGAGAAACTGTAGTAAAGAGTGTCTTATTTTGGTTCCTATTCAAAGATTTCCACAATTCCACAATTGTGCAAAGCATCAAGTTGCTACCTAGCACCAAATGGTACACAGTGGTGCTTGTTTCAATGAATTCCAGAGAAACCCAAAAAGTATTGTATACCTACTGGATCAGTTGAAATTGTAAATTGTCTGTGTGATTATCATGTGATAAAATACAGGACCATTCTCTAATAAACTACTAAGAGAAGGACAATCCCCTTTATGATTCGTTTAGTATGTCACCACCAAAGGTAAACACTTAGTATTCATCAAACTGGAGAAAAAGAGAAAGAAAGAAGGGAGGAGGAGGGAGAGAGAAAATGGGATGAAAGAAATTACCATGCTGAGGCGAGTTCAAAAAAGACATGAAATTGTGAGCAGCGGGGTGGGGAGAAGATGGCATGTCTGGCGCCTGGGCGATGTGTGGGGTGGCTCGTAATTCAAGGTCTTCACATGCAAACGCTCGGTAAACAAACCCACAGGAGAAGGTAAACAAATTACACCAATACAAAGACTCTCAGATCCCAGGAGTACCACATGCAGTGTGTGTGAAGACCATAGAGTCTGTCATTTGAATACAGTGCATAACATACTGTGTATAACATACTGTGTGCATTATGGTTGGGAAGGTTCCTGGTGACATCTGCAACATCTGCCAATATGCCCAGCCCAAACAGTACAACTCTATATGTAATCTGGTAACTAAAATGGAATGACTCTGTTGATAGTAACTGCAGGTAAGGTAAGTTACCAGGTAAAGCACATAAGTGCACGATGTAGTAAGGATGAACAAGTCACTTTTCATATAATTAAAATGTATTGTACTCCCTGACGAAGGCCATGCTGTCGAAACGCGTCAGAGTTTTAAAATCTTTGTTCCATTGAACATGCCTCACAAATAAAAGGTATTTTAATTATGTGATGAGTGACTCCTTGCTTTCTAAAGACTAATTAACCCCTTTGACCAAAGAGCACCTTCTCTCTACAGAGACCTACAAGAGTGTACCCTAACAGTGCTTCCCTTCCTTTATTGTTTCTACATGTACTAAGGATGTATTTAGTTGTACAGTAATTGTTCTTGTGTTCCAGATAATGTCTTCGATGGTAAATTGCCCACTGAGGGGGATGGTAAAGTCCTCCTGTGTTGAATTGTGATGCTTAATGTTGTCCATCAGACATTCCTGTAACAAGGACTCTTCCTGAAACATCTTAATGTAGCCTGCAGTCTCATACTGCAGGCCAGGGTTCCTCAACTTGCGGCCGTGGGTGATTTTATTTGACCGCCATGTTTTTATACATCTTTTTTTTTATTGTTGGACATAAAAAGGCTGTAAAAACACCAGACAATCAGTTCCAGGTAGCTTAGTGGTAGCCTAGTGGTTAGAGCATTTGGCCAGTAGCCCAAAAGTTGCTGGATCGAATCCCCGAGCTGACAATGTAAAAATCAAACCCACTGTTCCCCGGTAGGCCGTCATTGTAAATAAGAATTTGTTGTAAACTGACCTGCCTAGTTAAAAAGAAATCTGTGTGGGAAATCTCACATAATTGAGAGAAATGTAAATGTAAGCAATGTTTACATTTGACCAGCATTGATCAGTTTGGGTTTCCTCGCTGTCAATTTGCAGTCTACAAATTATTGGTATTGATGTTCTGGCCCCCTGACCATCAGCCTGAGGCTGAACCTAGTTGGTGATCCCTACTGTAGGCCTTCATACAGAAAGCACTATTGACCTCAAACAAAAAGTTATTAAGTAGAACGGACAGTTTTTTAAACAATATCTTACTCAAGGCTTTCTTCGAATCAGCTCAGACTGAACTTTTCAAAAAATACACAATATGCACAACCCACACATTTCTGATTTAAAGTCAGAGTGATATACTTCCTTCTCAAAGTATCAACAGCAATTTTCAGATGGCTGTCTGAGTTTCTAGGTATCTAGCTTTCAATGACCTTCAATTATAGTTCACACCATTTCGTACAGACAACACTGAAATTGTTTTCTGAGTACTGAAAGGCACTGACAGTCAATCAACTGAAGGACAAACTCTAAGAGCTCTGCTATCCAAGTCAACTCCTACAGTATATTCATCTTATCATCGCCTACCGCCAACAAGATGATAAGAAAAGATACATGCATTAAAATCCCAATAAACGAAATGTTACCACAGTAATCCCACCAATCAATTACCTCACTCCTTGGGGGCATGACAGCAGAACGATAAGAAAAGATTTGAGATTTGAGATTGATGTTGATGACAATAAGAAGGGTGTCAATTCTCTTTCTGATCACCGAAACACAATGGCAGAAGGCAAAAATGAGTGGAGCTTCTTATATTTCAAGCCACTTCAAGTCATTCCAAAGGAGACACCAGTGGGGGGGGGGGGGGGGGGCTGGATATGGAGGACGTGGTGGGTTGGGTGTGGGGGGGGATCTTGGTTTAGGAAGGGGATTATCAAATTTAATCTCTCGGCAACTAAACAGATAAATCTAAAGCATCTTCCACGGCGCAAACACACACACACACACACACACACACACACACACACACACACACACACACACACACACACACACACACACACACACACACACACACACACACACACACAGTATATTTAGCAGCCTGTGCCCCCCTCTCCTCATCCCACTCGGCCACGGCTCCCCATGTTTGCCTGTAGAGTAAGCCAATCGGGGGATAATAAAGCCATGGAGAAGAGGAGAGAGGAGAGAGGAGGAGAGGGAGAGCATCTCCTCAGGGCTGTAGAGGGATTAGTCCTCTCATCTCCCCCCGGATCAGCCACTTTACTCGCCGATGTTTGCTCTGATATTGACTACGCCAAATCCTGATCCCATTACACGCCAATAAACAGCGGCTCCCAGGCCGGGGACTGAGCCTGAGAGAGCAGAGGGATTACTGCTACAGCTATAGAGCTATAGCTTCTCTCTCTGTCCCTCTCACTATCGCTCCCTCTCTATCTCTCTCTCTTCCAGTCTCTCTCCATCCCTCTGGGCTGTAGGAGAGCTTGGCTCTGGCTCAGGAATCAGGAATCCAACCCAAGCCATCTAATCATCCACACAGAGATAGAACCCCCCGAGGAGAGGGGCTGCCCACCACCGCCTCAAAGCATGACTACCTACCCACAGCCCTGACCTGAGAGGGCCTACACACACACACGTACGCACGAACGAATGTGCACGCACACACACACACACACAAAGATGACAATAGCGTATAGATTTGTTTGTTCAACTTTCATCAACTTCTTGATTTGAGCTACTCCGGTTCAGTAAGCCCCCACACACACAGTGGACTGATTATTCGTTGAATATGATTATTAATTGAAAATTAAAACCAATTAAAATCAGAATATGAAATTAATAACGCAAACTATTAAAAAAATATACGATGGTAATGGATAGCTTTATGCTACATTTTGATATCAGAGTGAATGGCATTTCTCTGCACACGTATTAATTCATTAGGCGTTTCTTATAGTGTTGTATTTGAAATAATTCATGGTTGTCTGAGAAATGGTCTTCAAACGAATGTGGAGACAATTGTACTTTTTCTCCTTGTGAGTTCAGATAAGCTTGGGAGGCGCATTACAAAGACACTCCTACAGTGAATAGAGAAGAGGAGTGCTAGATATTACTGTCACGATAAATATATAGCTTCTAGGAAACCACTCTTTCTAGCTTCTTAACTTCTTAAAAAGGACCAAAAAGAATCTGATATATACCTCACTAGGCGACTGTTGGTTGACTGGACACTAAGTCAACTGGGACTTACAGTGCATTGCAGACCTGGGTCAAACACATTCAAATGCTTGGGCTGCAATTGGTTTATTTTTCCACAATTCAACAAATGAAACAGCCCCAAAATTGCTGAGCTGAAGATAAATCAAGTGCATATGTTGACCAATATCTTAGATGCTGCCTAACAATGAGTACTCTGTATCTAGTAATGTCAATGTGCAGTAAAAAACACTTTACCAGGCTCTCCAGACTGGCCTTGTCAACCAGACAATTAACTACCAATGCAAATGAATTGAACATTGCGTCACTGTGGGTCCTGGTCAAAAGTAGTGTACTATAAAGGGAATAGGATGTGGTTTGGGAAGAGACATAGACTTGTTCCTCTCACGGTACACAGTAATATGAAATCCACCTACACTGACTGACTGTCACGTCATCCTCGCTCTACAAACACACACAGACGCCCTACACTGTTTGAACAGTTAATACAGACAGTAGAAAAGCATTCAAAAGCTCAGGAGACTCAGTAGACTCTCAAAGTAGAGGTGATTGATTCAGGTATGTGTCCCAGAGTAGTTATTATAATAACGCACATTAAAGTGGCAGTATCTTTACTGCGCTGCCGAGCCGTGCTTTCATCTGATTAATAGCCTACCTGTTACTGTCAAAGTGAGACAGTACATGAGTATGGATTTCAGAACTTTCGTACCGAACGAGAGCTGGAGCACAAAAGGAAGAAGCTCCACTTCTCTGGAGGAGACAGATGTGTGGGATACGAGAGTTGACAAGGTTGGCATGAGAGACGTTTGTTGTTCAAAATGGAGGCTCGGTGTAGCATACCACTCAGTAAAGACACAGCCAGTCCAATATAATTGGGCTTCAACGATTGTCAGAAAACTGTCTTCTTGAAACCAATTGGTGCTGCAGTGTGCATTTAGCGTTTAATTCCCCCTCCTCCCCTTTTCCCCTCCCTCCTTCCTCCCTCCTTGCTTTTTCTTTCATTCTTTCCTTCAGAAAATCAAAAACCCTGACATGCAAATGGACCCTATTAAATCCTATTAGTGGGCCTGTCAAATGCAGAAGAACCGGGCTAGTATTAGCGCTGTGCTAGTTATCGTTAGCGCTAGTTTTGTTTCTATCCAGATTAGATACTGTAACTGTAGAGGGATATAGCAGCCCATCTCTGAGGTAAACAGCACCCAGATTATGTTGGGGACCGACAAATCCAGGGAGGGATTCCAGGGTTCGCCATCCACATTGTTGCTGGATTTGTCAGTCAATTTGTTGCTAAATTGAAACTGAGAAAAGCTCCGTTGGAGAAATACCGTGAACGCTAACCCTTGTATGGAGAATAATGAGTAGTTGTTGTTGTTTCTTCCCCCAGCAGAATGTCAGTTCCACAACCTTTAAATTACCTGGACCAATTATTGGATTTGTTCCGTTCTATTAATTGCAGGAAAATAGCACTCGTTTTGTTCATAAGGCTGGGGCAGTATTTAGGCCTACTACTGTATAAAGTCATCTGCTATTTTGTCCATAACAGGTACCAACACAGTTAAACATGTGTGATATCGAAGCCAGACACAAACACAGTGCTCCCAAAGAGTGAATGGGGTTTCACAAGTGTCACCCAGGGCCAAGGCTATTGTCACCATTGTCACCAACGTTTGAACAGAACAGTTCTGCAGCCAGGCTGCTCTGGTCACCACTCCCTCTGGGCTGTAGCCATGGACACACAGGATCCCAATGACTCACTGACTTGTAGCATTGCCCTCTAAATAATGGTCTCATTTATAACTTTTTTTTAACACTTATGGGGATATCAATATGGATATTCTTAATGTTTTTATGGACATTATGCAAATGTACATTTGCAGCACTTATATGTGTGCACTGATTTGTATCTCAACCAGGGTTCAGGTCAATTCCAATTTAATTTGAAATGTAAAAAAATTATTCACTCATGAAGTGGAGAATTTACGCTGAATTAAATTTGAATTTTAAAAGTTTTCAAGTTATGGAATTCCAATTAGACAGTTTGGACTGTTTGAATTGGAAATTAATTGGAATTGGAGTTCAATATTTGTACATTTGGAATGAATGCAGTTAGTATAAAATGTACTGCAGGATTTGTTTTTAATCTTTTGAACTTTTTACATTTCCAGTATAACTACAGATGTAGGATCTTCATTTGACAGTTTGCTACAGCAGGACAATAATCCTGCAGCAACTGGAAATGTGAATGACTATGTGGATTATAATTAATGGATTTTTTTTTGGTTGATGCATTTTCCATAAGGGAAAATCAAGTCTAACATTTTAAAGTGGAAATTACAAACTTTAGAAGGCTTTTTAAACCTAGAATACACCACAAGTTTGCATTTCCTCAGCAACAAAAGACTGATCAAATTAAGATCCTACATCTGTTGGCTGTTTGAACATTGGCATGATCAGCCTGAAAGCCTGAGGGAATTTAATTATAATATGTGGAATTATTGGGGATACAATTGAATTGGGAGTTAAATTCTTGAAATTTACCGAACATTGGAATTTAGAGGAATTGAATTATCCCTGAATTCAAAGACTGACCTGAAATTTGAATTGAATTAAATGGAATTTACAGGGAAATGGAAATGAATGAGAATTACATTTGTGGAATTAACCCCAACCCTGCTCTCAACTCTTCTTCCACTCCCTAATTCTCCTCTGTTCTTCTCCTTCCCATTCCTCCTCTATACTCATCCTCTCTGCTCCTCCCTAATTAATCGCTGGGAGGCTAAGGAGTCACTGTCTATTATCCAACATTGACTCTGTCTGTCTGTCTGTCTGTCTGTCTGTCTGTCTGTCTGTCTGTCTGTCTGTCTGTCTGTCTGTCTGTCTGTCTGTCTGTCTGTCTGTCTGTCTGTCTGTCTGTCTGTCTGTCTGTCTGTCTGTCTGTCTGTCTGTCTGTCTGTCTGTCTGTCTGTCTGTCTGTCTGTCTCTCTCCTCTCCTCTCCTCTCCACTACGGAGCAGGCTTTCCCTGGTCCGGTTCCCAGTCTTCCCTTAGTGTGAATCCAACAACGCTGTCACCCTAGGCAACGATTAGGATGATCAAATCCACCCCCCCTTAAAACCATAATCACAGAAACCTCTCCTCCTTCCTCTCATCCAACACTTTTATAAACATTTCTGATGATATGACTATTTCTTTTTCATCCTCCGCCTCCCTCCTTTTAATTCCTCCTCTCTTTTTTCTCCTGATTCCGAAAGAGTTTGAAGACTTCATGGAAGCTGTTCAAAATCTCTTCTTGCTGTTCCTTAATTCTCTCTGGGCGCAGAGACAAGCAGAATAATAATACTTGGCAGACAGAGAGAGTGAGGGATAATGCTGATGAGAGAGAAAGAGAGAGAGAAACAGTGAAATGATGGGGAGAAACTATGTGCATTACAACCACACGGCTCTGTTTTGAAGTGATAGCTAGAAAGACTGGCTAAGGTCCTTGAGATTATCTCTCACTCTACATAGTCTTCATTTTGTATAAGGAAAAGGCAGTAGGGTACCTGCATGGTCCCTACACTACCGTTCAAAAGTTTGGGGTCCCTTAGACCTTGTCCTTGTTTTTTAAAGAAAAGCACATTTTTTGTCCATTAAAATAACATCAAATTGATCAGAAATACAGTGTAGACATTGTTAATGTTGTAAATGACTATTGTAGCTGGAAACGGCTGATTTTGAATGGAATGTCTACATAGGCGTACAGAGGCCCATTATCAGCAACCATCACTCCTGTGTTCCAATGGCACGTTGCTTCTACACCTGCATTCTAGCTGTTTGGGGTTTTAGGCTGGGTCTCTGTACAGCACTTCGAGATATTAGCTGATGTACGAAGGGCTATATAAAATAAACTTGATTGATTGAGATGATCCTGGACTACAGGAAACAGCAGAGGGAGTACCCCCTCAGACTGTTAAACAGCCATCACTAACATAGAGAGGCTGCTGCCAACATACAGACTCAAATCTCTGGCCACTTAAATGAATGGACTTAATAAAGGTATGACTAGTCACTTTAAATATTGCCACTTTAATAATGTTTACATATCCTACATTACTCACCTCATATGTATATACTGTATTCTATACCATCTACTGCATCTTGACTATGCCGCACGCTATCGCTCATCCATATATTTATATGTACATATTCTATTCATCCCTTTACATTTGTGTGTATAAGGTATTTGTTGGATTACTTGTTAGATATTACTGCATAGTCGGAACTAGAAGCACAAGAATTTCGCTACACTCACATTAACATCTGCTAACCATGTGTACGTGACCAATAAAATTGGATTTGAACACAGGAGTGATGGTTGCTGATAATGGGCCTCTGTACACCTATGTAGACATTCCCTAAAAAATCTGCCATTTCCAGCTACAATAGTCATTTACAACATTAACAATGTCTACACTGTACTTCTGATCTATTTTATGTGTTATTTTAATGGACAAAAAATGAGCTTTTCTTTAAAAAACAAGGACATTTCTAAGTGACCCCAAACTTTTCAACGGTAGTGTATATATGTGGACACGCCTTCAAATTAGTAGATTTGGCTATTTCAGCCACACCTGTTGCTGACAAGTGTATAAAATTGAGCACACAGCCATCTCCATAGACAAACATTGGCAGTAGAATTGCCTTACTAAAGAGCTCAGTGACTTTCAACGTGCTGAAGTGTGTAGAGTGAAAGAATCATCTGTCCTCAGTTGCAACACTCACTACCCAGTTCCAAATTGCCTCTGGAAGCAACATCAGCACAATAACTGTTCATCAGGAGCTTCATGAAATGGGTTTCTATGGCCGAACAGCCGCACACAAGCCTGAGATCACCATGTGCAATGCCAAGCGTTGGCTGGAGGGGTGTAAAGCTCACTGCATTGGAGCAGTGGAAACTCGTTCTCTAGAGGGATCAATCATTTTTTCATGGTTCGGGCTAGGCCCATTAGTTTCAGTAAAGGGAAATCTTAACGCTACAGCCTACAATGACATTGTAGATTATTCTGTGCTTCCAACTTTGTGGCAACAGTTTGGGGAAGACCCTTTCCTGTTTCAGCATGACAATGTCCCTGTGCACAAAGCGAGGTCCATACATAAATGGCTTGTCAAGATCGGTGTGAAAGAACTTGACTGGGCTGCACAGAGCCCTGACCTCAACCCCATCGAACACCTTTGGGATGAATTGGCACGCCGACTGCGAGCCAGGCCTAATAGGCCAACATCAGTGCCCAACCTCACTAATGCTCTTGTGGATGAATGGAATCAAGTCCCTGCTGATTCCATCATCTAGAGGAAAGCCTTCCCAGGAGAGTGGAGGCTGTTATAGCATCAATGGGGGGACCAACTCATATTAATGCCCATGATTTTGAATGAGATGTTCGACGAGCAGGTGTCCACATACTTTTGGTCATGTAGTGATATCTTTATTTAACCAGGCAAGTCAATTAAGAACAAATTCTTACTTACAATGGCGGTCTAGCAAGAGGCTGGGATATGTTGAATCATATTTGTGTGTGTGTGTGTGTGTGTGTGTGTGTGTGTGTGTGTGTGTGTGTGTGTGTGTGTGTGTGTGTGTGTGTGTGTGTGTGAGTGTGAGCGTGCGTCTTGTAGGTTATGCATGTCCAGTCTAAGGTCAAGCCATTCATGATCTGCCATGCTCAATAGCATCACCAGCAAGCACTGCCACTACAGCCAACAAACAATACCCAACGTAACCCACCACTCACAGCAAAGCAGCTTGAAAAAGTGAATACCTAGAAGATTTATTTTTTAATCTTCACTCTCAAACCTCATTAATGTAGATTGTCAGGTCGACGTAAAGCTGCGCTTTTTGATTGGAAAGTCCAGTCAGATATGCCCACTCTGTGAGATTGCTATTTAATTGCCATTGTGATGCTGAGGCTATGAGGAACATCAGGACTCTATGGCTGGGTGACACCGTCACACCTGAAAAGGGGTTCACTCATCACAGAGTTAACAGAATTTGTTTTCCCCCTGTAGTAAATGTTATTAGTTCAGTAATCTGGCTGTTGGGGGTGGGGGTGTTGGATCTGACTATGTCACGTCTCTCTCTCTCTCTCTACTTAGGCTGAATGGCGGCCATAATGTTTCCATCATGATGGGAGAGAGACAGACAGACAGAGAGAGAAAGAGAGAGAGCGGGATAGTACCCCTCTTCCGCCTGTCAATTTCCCCTCTGTCCACCTCGGCAGCTAAATTGCGGTTTAAAAGACAGGAACCGTGCTCGAGGGACGGGACAAAAGAGGAGCGTAGAGCTGACCAGCGCTCAGGTGAAATTGAATTGGAAATCTTCCATCTCTCTTTAGCATAACAAAGCAGCCCTGGGTTTTAGACAAAGGGCCCTTTTTAATGTAGAAAATCAATCTCTCTAAAGGCCCGGCGTATTGTTCCCACTGCTGTACAGGTGTTCCTTTCCGCTGCTTAATCAAAATTGTCAAAACAAAGTTGGAAGTTATCTCCCTGTCACTGCCCGGGCACACGAAATGTGTGTGTTTGTGTGTGTGTGTCTAAGACACGGTCTAAGACTCTAAGGTAGGAGACAACATTGCAGCAGTAGCCCAACAGTCCATGCATCTACCTCGCCGGGGAAAGAACAGAAAACGTCAGGGAACACAAAAGCTGAGTGCACACACTCTCCTCCGCTAACAGCAGGCTTTATGGAGGCTGATGTGAGAGGGGGTGCGTCTTTATGCCAGAGGCCTTGGATGGATACAACACCTACACAATGTTCAGACACATGGTTTTCACTCTGCCCCAGTACACTTCTTCCATCCTCTTGATAATCTTCCCTAAGTGAATCGGAGTGACAACTGCGTTGAGTGACCATTCCAGTATAACTACGGATGTAGGATCTTAATTTGAGCCACTTTGCTACAGCGGGAAAATAATCCTGCAGCAACAGGAAATGTGAATTATTATGTGGATTATAATTAATGGCCATTTTTTTGTAGGGGTTGATACATTTTTCAAAAGGGCAAATCAAGTCTGACATTTTAAAGTGGAAATGACAAACTTTAGATGCCTGGATTTAGCGAAGGATAACTAAACACAGATTAAATACATTTTATCTGGAAGGATTTATTTTGTAAATCTTATTTCAGCTGGAGTTAACCTGGTATATCTTGCAAGAAATTCAATATGTTTGGTAACTACCTTGTACCACATAGTGATCGCCAAGAAACCAAAAAGTAAATAATTGTTACGCAATTACCATTTGATTTCATTTAACCTTTATGTAACAAAAAAAATCCCATTGAGATGAAGAGGAGCCTCCCTAGAATACAACCCCCTGGTTTAAAACAGACAGAGAGGAGAGAAAAATACATTTCTTTCTTTCTAGATAGAAAGAAAATACATAATTATGAAAACAACAGCCATCGTGCTCCCTTCCTCCCTGAGCCAGCCGTGTTGTGTTGGGGAGGAGAAGACTAGAAAACAACAGCCATCGTGCTCCCTTCCTCCCTGAGCCAGCCGTGTTGTGTTGGGGAGGAGAAGACTAGAAAACAACAGCCATCGTGCTCCCTTCCTCCCTGAGCCAGCCGTGTTGTGTTGGGGAGGAGAAGACTAGAAAACAACATCATCGTGCTCCCTTCCTCCCTGAGCCAGCCGTGTTGTGTTGGGGAGGAGAAGACTAGAAAACAGCAAGGCTGCAGTCTGGAGTTTCCTTCCTTCCCACAGAAGGACCTGCACTTAAAGCTGTTTGTTTTGATAAGGTGAGTCCCCATTTATCTGTCCTCGCAGCCCGTGTATTACCATAATAATGATTTAAGCCAAGACTAATCCTTCCTGTTTTAATGAAGATCTTCATTTTCCCAAGCTGCCTGCTGCCTGCGTGTGAGTGGAGACGTAGTCGCTCGGCCCCTGTTCGCCGCCGCTGCCACACGGTGTCAATCTTCCAAACCTGGCAACCCGGCCCCAGTGGAATTGTGTTGATGATACTGTGTTGCCTGATGGGTAATTTTCCCAAAACGCCCCTATCATTCACTCCCATTCAATAGCCGCCCAGTCCCACTCTCACCCCTCTCTCTATTGCTTCACAAAGGCCCACAGAGATTTCATTTATACTTTCTTATGGCCATCTACCTCTCCATTGCCGTCGGATACAAAGAGGGTAATATTTAAGGGATTGATAATATTCATAGCCAGCGCTGTGGGAGGACAATGAGGTGTACTCTGAAAAGGGAATTGTTTGGCTCTCTTTAAGTCAATACAGGTCGCAACAATGTAGTGGCACTGGTATTCATGGACTTGCCTGGCGACGGGAGATTCACAGAATTCCAACTGCCCTCCATCCCCCACAAAGCCCCCGTCCCCCCCCAAAATGGCCACCCAAGTTAGCTTTATGGGGAACCCCCCTGGGAGCAGTGTCCGCCCCTCATACCTCCACTTCCCTCTCTCTTTCTCCCACGAGACCTCACCCCACCACAGCAGTTCACATGGACACCAGTCGATTAAAGAACAGTTAGCAGGGCCATTCAGACAGGGGATGGGTAACAAACAGCTTTTAGAAAAATTAGGGTGTGGGGGATTTCTTTCTGCAATCAAAGTTGACATGCCCAATTAATGTATTTATTTATGCCATGTTTTATAAAAAAGGGCACTGGTAAAAGTGTCACATGTACTCTCCCATGTCACTAAGAAAAGTATCCCAACCCTACATTACATGGATAAATGTTTTTGACCAGAGAGAGAATATAGCCTACTTAGCTAACTCTTTACTAGTCAATAGCACAGCAGGAAATGCACAACTTTGTTTAAAAAGTTTGTAATTTCCAATTTAACATTTCAGACTTGATTTGCCCACGAAAGGTTTTATTAAGCCCACAGAAACATCTATTAATTATAATGTATTTTCCTGCTGTGAGAAACTGGTCAAGTTGAAATCTTACATCTGTATATGTAAAAATGAATGTAAGCACTACAGGTATGAAGTGCTTTTCAATGGTGTTTTATAAACACCTGGAATGCACATGATAATGCTGGGTGACAGTGTTGTGGTTCTATAGAATGTACAGAGACCCTGCGGTGAGTGACATTTCTCTAAAACAACATTTAAGCTAAAAGGTTTGGTGAGGAGCCCTGTGGACCAGAGAGGTTACAGCTCTCTCCTAATGCAGACCCCCCACAGAGTACAGCTCAGCTAATATTGCACTTCTGTCAATCTGTCAGAAAAACATTATACACTTGTTCAAGTCCCCTTAAGTTATGAAAAAATATTTTGTTAATGTTTTCTCTCTATTCAGTTTCATAACTGTTGCTATGAAAATGTTGCAAATGGATGCAGAATAATATATACACACACACACACACACACACACACACACACACACACACACACACACACACACACACACACACACACACACACACACACACACACACACACACACACACACACACACACACACACACACACACACACACTCTCTCTCTCTCTCTCTCTCTCTCTCTCTAGATACATGCATGTATGTATTTCCCGATAAATCTGTATGTGACATATCACTGTTTGCAGGGAAATCATCTCTTCTTCCCAACTTAAAACCCAAACACTTCAACATCTTAGGCCTTTGATGATTACGATGGTGAGGAGATTTGTAATTGGGGCGACTAGAACATTCTGGGGGATTTTCAGGGCTTTGGTTATATGCTCGCTCCGGAGTGATCCAAAATCCCTTGGCAAGAGCCACTGGAGGGATAAATATACCCAGGCAGTATGGAGGGAGCTGTTAGACTCTGAGCTGTTATGCTCTGTTAGACTCTGAGCTGTTAGACTCTGAGCTGTTAGACTCTGAGCTGTTAGACTCTGAGCTGTTAGACTCTGAGCTGTTAGACTCTGAGCTGTTAGACTCTGAGCTGTTACACTCTGAGCTGTTACACTCTGAGCTGTTACACTCTGAGCTGTTACACTCTGAGCTGTTAGACTCTGAGCTGTTAGACTCTGAGCTGTTAGGCTCTGAGGTGTTAGGCTCTGAGGTGTTAGGCTCTGAGGTGTTAGGCTCTGAGCTGTTAGGCTCTGAGCTGTTAGGCTCTGAGCTGTTAGGCTCTGAGCTGTTAGGCTCTGAGCTGTTAGGCTCTGAGCTGTTAGGCTCTGAGCTGTTACGCTCTGAGCTGTTACGCTCTGAGCTGTTACGCTCTGAGCTGTTACGCTCTGAGCTGTTACACTCTGAGCTGTTACACTCTGAGCTGTTACACTCTGAGCTGTTACGCTCTGAGCTGTTACGCTCTGAGCTGTTACGCTCTGAGCTGTTACGCTCTGAGCTGTTAGGCTCTGAGCTGTTAGGCTCTGAGCTGTTAGGCTCTGAGCTGTTAGGCTCTGAGCTGTTACACTCTGAGCTGTTACACTCTGAGCTGTTACACTCTGAGCTGTTACACTCTGAGCTGTTAGGCTTCGAGCTGTTAGACTCTGAGCTGTTACACTCTGAGCTGTTAGACTCTGAGCTGTTAGACTCTGAGCTGTTAGACTCTGAGCTGTTAGACTCTGAGCTGTTAGACTCTGAGCTGTTAGACTCTGAGCTGTTAGACTCTGAGCTGTTAGACTCTGAGCTGTTAGACTCTGAGCTGTTAGACTCTGAGCTGTTAGACTCTGAGCTGTTAGACTCTGAGCTGTTAGACTCTGAGCTGTTAGACTCTGAGCTGTTAGACTCTGAGCTGTTAGGCTCTGTTAGACTCTGAGCTGTTAGACTCTGAGCTGTTAGACTCTGAGCTGTTAGACTCTGAGCTGTTAGACTCTGAGCTGTTAGACTCTGAGCTGTTACACTCTGAGCTGTTACACTCTGAGCTGTTACACTCTGAGCTGTTACACTCTGAGCTGTTACACTCTGAGCTGTTACACTCTGAGCTGTTACACTCTGAGCTTTTAGGCTCTGTTAGACTCTGAGCTGTTACACTCTGAGCTGTTACACTCTGAGCTGTTACACTCTGAGCTGTTACACTCTGAGCTGTTACACTCTGAGCTGTTACACTCTGAGCTGTTACACTCTGAGCTGTTACACTCTGAACTGTTACACTCTGAGCTGTTACACTCTGAGCTGTTATGCCCTGTGATGCTCTGAGCTGTTACACTCTGAGCTGTTACACTCTGAGCTGTTACACTCTGAGCTGTTACACTCTGAGCTGTTAGACTCTGAGCTGTTAGACTCTGAGCTGTTACACTCTGAGCTGTTACACTCTGAGCTGTTACACTCTGAGCTGTTACACTCTGAGCTGTTATACTCTGAGCTGTTAGACTCTGAGCTGTTATGCCCTGTGATGCTCTGAGCTGTTCGGCTCTGTGAGGCTCTGAGTTATGAGGCACTGTGTTGTGAGGATCTGTGCTGTGGGGCTCTGTGCTGTGAGACTCTGTGCTGTGAGGCTCTGTGCTGTGAGGCTCTGTGCTGTGAGGCTCTGTGCTGTGAGGCTCTGTGCTGTGAGGCTCTGTGCTGTGAGGCTCTGTGCTGTGAGGCTCTGTGCTGTGAGGCTCTGTGCTGTGAGGCTCTGTGCTGTGAGGCTCTGTGCTGTGAGGCTCTGTGCTGTGAGGCTCTGTGCTGTTAGGCTCTGTTGATTGTTCAGGACTAGATGTACTTGTCATCTGGCCATGTGTTCCAGGCTAGCTAGCGACAAACAGTCCCTCCACTCCCAGGTTGGCCTCTGGCGAGGGAGCGTGCCAAGCCAGCATCGGGAAAGTGGTCTTTACATTTTATTCTTTACTTTTTGGGCTTATTTTTTATGCGTGAAAATCAGGTATTGTACTCAAAATATGGATAAAAAATATGAAATCCTTCCTGAACTATGAAAAAATGCACAGCGTGTGTGGAATCAAGTGCTGGTGGAATCAAGTTACCAAATTCACCTGAGCCCCGCACAAAACAAAAATAAATAGACATGAAACAAAATATGTTCTATGTTTTCTGTTTCTATGTTTTGGCCGGGTATGGTTCTCAATCAGGGACAGCGGTCTATCTCTGATTGGGAGTCATACTTAGGCAGCCTTTTTTCCTTTGGTGTTTGTGGGTAGTTGTCTGTGTTAGTGGCCTGTATAGTCCTAGTCAGCTTCACGTTCATTTTTGGTATTTCTTGTTTTTGTTGGCGACATTCAAAATAAAAATAAATGTACGCTCACAACGCTACACCTTGGTCCTCTCATTTCCACCCTGACGACGATCGTGACAATGGCTCCCTGGGCGAACTCCCCCTTCAACCCCCTCCCCCAGCCAACAAAATATATACAAATATTTATACAAAAATAACACTCATAAATATCAAAAAGAAGTAACAAGACAAATAGAAACACATTTGTGTTGATTTGGCACTCAAGCATCAATACATTACCCATCCCCCAACACTGTCTTAATGATTTTGCACAAAACAGAAAAAAATGCAGCAATATGTCTGTGAAACTATATATTCCCAGTATTATGAATGAATTGTGTTTTATTTGGTAGCATTTCGTACTGTGATTGTACAGTACTAATGCATTTAGTAAAATCAAAGTTAGAGGTGCTCTTCCAGTGGGGAGACATGAGGTCAACCAACTC
Source organism: Salvelinus fontinalis (assembly GCF_029448725.1). Lineage (NCBI taxonomy): Eukaryota > Metazoa > Chordata > Actinopteri > Salmoniformes > Salmonidae > Salvelinus > Salvelinus fontinalis. The sequence continues at coordinate 938,034 of NC_074705.1, forward strand.
CTGCCCCCCTCCCCATCTCATACGTCTGAGTGGGAGATCTTCCCAGGCAGTAGCCTGCCTAGCTCACAAACTATGATCAGGGCTCCCACTCCGACAAGGTTAATTGACCCACAGTCCCACACGGTGACATGATATCATTGACGTGACGTTCAAATGAGCGATAGAAAACCGATCGGGCAAATGTCACCATTCCAAATGTTTTGGTGCCGGGTGCCCCGGGGCCATCCCCGGCAAGATGCCGCCCTGGGCGGCTGCCCATGTTGCATATAGCTAAATACGCCACTGCATAGGCCATCAGTAAACAGCAGCTTTTCAACCTCAATCACATGAGCAGAGGATCAGGGGTAGTCTGAAAAATCCATCTGTGATAATTCCTATGTGTCACTGATGTCTGAATTACGTCCCAGACATGTTCTGACACGTCTGGGATTAAATCTAGTCTAAGACAGCTGTTGCTGTCAGGGGTGACTTCACAGCGGACCTCCTGTCCGTCACCAACAGATGTCCCACACCACAAGCCCCTGTCTGGCATTATTCCCTGGCACAGATATGAGAGAGGGATCTGGGGGAGATATGACGAGAGGCAGAGTTCATGGGGATGTAGACTGTCTATGATCATGTTGCTAAACTGTGAGTTGATATTGACAGAGAGAGATGGAGAAACACTTTCACATACTCTCTCTCTCTTCCACCCCATCTCTCCTCTCTCTCTCCGTCTCGCTCTCTCCCACCCCATCTCTCCTCTCTCTCTTCATCTCTCTCTCTTTAAACACATACAGTGCATTCGGGAAATGCATATAGACCCTATGACTTTTTCCACATTTTGTTACGTTACAGCCTTTTTCTAAAATGTTTAAAAAATTTTCCCCCCCTAATCAATATACACACAATACTCCATAATGACTGGCTCTCGAGTGGCGCAGCAGTCTAAGGCACTGCATCTCAGTGCTAGAGGCGTCACTACAGACCCTGGTTTGATCCCAGGCTGTATCACAACTGCCCGTGATCAGGAGTCCCATAGGGCGGCACACAATTGGCCCAGTGTCGTCAGGGTTAGGGGAGGGTTTGGCCGTCATTGTGAAATAAGAAATTGTTCTGAACTGACTTGCCTAGTTAAATAATACATAATAATAATGACAAAGCAAAAACAATTTTTTTTTAGAAATGTGTGCAAATTTATAAACAAAATAAAAAAATACCTATTTACATAAATATTCAAAGCATTCATAAGTATGCTTTGGGACTTGAAAATAAGCACAGGTGCATCTTGTTTCCATTTATCAATATTGAGATGTTTCTACAACTTGATTGGAGTCCACATGTGGTAAATTCAATTGATTGGACATGATTTGGAAAGGCACACATCTGTCTATATAAGGTCCCACAGTTAACAGTGCATGTCAGAGAAAAAACCAAGCCATGAGGTCGAAGGAATTGTCAGTAGAGCGCCAAGACAGATCTGGGAAAGGGTACCAAAACATTTCTGCAGCATTGAAGGTCCCCAAGAACACAGTGGCTTCCATCATTCTTAAATGGAAGAAGTTTGGAAGCGCCAAGACTCTTCCTAGAGCTGGCTGCCCAGCCAAACTAAGCAATCGGGGAAGAAGGGCCTTGGTCAGGGAGGTGACCAAGAACCCAATGCTCGCTCTGACAGAGCTCCAGAGTTCTTCTGTGGGGATGGGAGAACCTTCCAGAAGGACAACCATCTCTGCAGCACTCCACCAATCAGGCCTTTATGGTAGAGTGGCCAGACAGAAGCCACTCCTCAGTGAAAGGCACATGATAGCCTGCTTGGCACCTAAAAGACTCTCAGACCATGAGAAACAAGATTCTCTGATCTGATGAAATCAAGATTGAACTCTTTGGCCTGAATGCCAAGCGTCACGTCTGGAGAAAACCTGGCACCATCCCTACGGTGAAGCATGGTGGTGGCAGCATGATGCTCTGGGGATGTTTTTCAGTGGCAGCGACTGGAAGACTAGTCAGGATCGAGGGAAAGATGAGCGGAGCAAAGTACAGAGAGATCCTTGATGAAAACCAGCTCCAGAACGCTCAGGATCTCAGACTGGGGCGAAGGTTCCCCTTCCAATAGGACAACAACCCTAAGCACACACCCAAAACAAAGCAGGAGTGGCTTTATGTCACGATCGTCGTCAGGAAAATGACCGGACCAAGGTGCAGCGTGGTGAGCGTACATTTTTCTTTATTAAGAATGTCGCCAACAAAACAAGAAACACCAAAAACGAATGGGAAGCTTACTAGGGCTATACAGGCCACTAACAAAGACAACTACCCACAATTAAGGTGGCAAAACAGGCTGCCTAAGTATGATTCCCAATCAGAGACAACGATAGACAGCTGCCTCTGATTGGGAACCACACTCGGCCAAACACACAGAAATACAAAACATAGAATGCCCACCCCACATCACACCCTGACCTAATCAAATAGAGAAATAAAACGGCTTTCTAAGGTCAGGGCGTGACACTTTAAGACAAGTCTCTGAATGTCCTTGAGTGGCCCAGCCAAAGCACGGACTTGAACCCGATCGAACATCTCTGGAGAGACCTGAAAATAGCTGTGCAGCGACACTCCCCATCCAACCTGACAGAGCTTGAGAGGATCTGCAGAGAAGAATGGGAGAAACTCCCCAAATACAGGTGTGCCAAGCTTGTAGCGTAATACCCAAGAAGACTCGAGGCTATAATCGCTGCCAAAGGTGCTTCAACAAAGTATTGAGTCAAGGGTCTGAATACTTATGTAAATGTGATATCTAAAAATCTGTTTTTGCTTTGTCCTTATGGGGTATTGTTTGTAGATTAACGAGGGAAAAAAGCAATTTAATCCATTTTAGAATAAGGCTGTAACGTAACACAATTTAATCCATTTTAGAATAAGGCTGTAACGTAACACAATTTCGAAAAAGTCAAGGGGTCTGAATGCACTGTATACCACTCCCTCTCTTCTTTTCACAGCTGATACAGTAGAAGAGGAAAACACCCTATCTCTCTCTGTCTCTCTCTCCAGGTGTTCATACAGTAGAAGAAGTAAACAAAGAGAGAGATGGAGAGAGCCCCAGTCGGCTCTGAACAAACAGAGAGATGGAGAGGGCTCCAGTCGGCTCTGAACAAACAGAGATCTGCAGCTGCCGAGGAAGCTGGGCAGAGCGTGGCACACAAGACACGGCTGCAGGCCAGTCGCCTTCACACCCATTGATATTCAGCAACGTAAGCAAGCAGGCACACACCCCCCCCCTGATTTCTTTGCAGGATCGCAAGGCAGTCTGTCTGTGTCATCCTCAGTAAAATAAAGGCAATTTCTCAAAGAGGTGTTGCCCTGAGAGAGATTGTTCCCCGCAGGCATTTAGCCAATAGGAAAGCCACGACAGAGAGAGCGGCGAGGAGAAAGAAGGGAGAACAACACGAGGCTTAGAAAAGCATGTTAGCCCAGGCTGCATTAGTCTGTGTAGGTATCAGTGTTTGAAGATGAAGGGCTTGCAGGGCCACAGATAGATGGCTTCTTAAAGGCCTCTTCATCACCTTTCATTCCCAACGCCAGCAGGAGATCACAGAGAGCAACGGAGAGGGAGCCAAAGGTACATCACCGTGCGGGTCTTCTAATGTACCTCCCAAATGGCACCCTATTCCCTTTATAGTGCCCATACGGCTCTGGTCAAAAGTAGTGCACTATATAGGGAATAGGGTGCCATTTGAGACACACTCCTAGTGTTATTACTGGATATCTGAAGAGTAGCATTGTAGACTACCACGGTTACATTTAGCTTGGCTGGCAATACGTTTAGCCTGCAAGTACATTTATAGTAGCTTTGGAGTAATAGCTGTTCAAGGTTTATGCAATGCAACCATTTATTGTCGTGCTTCATGGACCTTGTGGTACAGTGGCTATGTAACTAGAAAGCTGTAACTAACCTGTTTAAGCCCTGTCATAAGATACTATAGAAAACAGTTATTTTGCTTTAGTTGACCAGTCATTCCAGTGGTATTGTGTAACAACTGTCTTAAGTGCCTGCTAGCCAGTTACTTCCTACCTAATCCTCTCCAGCTTCCACAAGGCCAGGTGATGTAAGGATGTCCTGCTGGCTTTGACATTGTTTGTTTTGATAGCTGTGATGTGCTCAGTTTCATGGCACTAAATGTCACAGTGAATACACACACACACACACACACTTTACACCGGGATCCACTCTCAGCATCTCTGGTAAGACCCTTCCTCACAGACACATAAACAAGCACACACACACTGCGCAGTCTGATAGCGTTGGCCTCCACTCTGGCTGGCACTGAGTGTGAGTGTGAGTGTGTGTGTTTATGCATTAATCAGAGGAGCAGGGCTGGCCAACAGGGCGACAGCCAAATGGAAAATTACAGAGTGCGCTGGCTAGAAAGCTGCTATGGCACATCACCCCCCCTCCCCTCCCGAGACAATTGGCAGTCCAGAAAATCCCCCCCACTGTGGAAACTACATGAGCGATTGAAGAATGTTAGAGGTGAAGAGAGAGAGATAGGAGGGGAAGAGACTTAGGGAGAGAGGAAATAGGTGGGGAGAGAGGGGAAGAGAGGGAGAGAGGGAGAGAGGTGGGGAACGAGGGGGAGAGAAGGTTGAGGAATGGAGAGAGAGTGGAGGAGAAGAGAGGAGAGGTGGGGAGAGAGGAAATAGGTGGGGAGAGAGGGGAAGAGAGGGAGAGAGGTGGGGAAGGAGGGGGAGAGAGGGTTGAGGAATGGAGAGAGAGTGGAGGTGAAGAGAGGAGAGGTGGGGAGAGAGGAAATAGGTGGGGAGAGAGGGGAAGAGAGGGAGAGAGGTGGGGAACGATGGGGAGAGAGGGTTGAGGAATGGAGAGAGAGTGGAGAAGAAAGAGGATGAAACACTGTCATTCCCTACTACCAGTGACAGTGTTCAAATCCCCTCCTAGAGTGTGGTTGTGCTTGTGTGTGTGTGTGTGTGTGTGGCAGGAAAGGGGGTAAACAAACACATAAACACACACACACACACACACACACACACACACACACACACACACACACACACACACACACACACACACACACACACACACACACACACACACACACACACACACACACACACACACACTGCCTCCAGTGATTAAACAGGTGCTTGTAAATTAATTAGCCTGATGAAATGCACCTTTAAAATGAACGACTCCCCCAACGTCCTCCCTTCTCCCTCATGCCAGACTCCTCCTCCAATCCCCCCCAACCCCATACCCTGGCACAGTGCCACCACCGTGACTGGCCCCAGGGGGATGCTGGGAGCCTGGGTAAATATTGAGCTGGGATCGAGTAAACAAGGTGCTGGCACCAGATGGCCTGGGACTGCTGCACTGACACTGCCTTCAGCCAAACGAATAGCAGAGACAGAACAAGAGATTGAGAGTGAGAGGAAGAGAGAGAGAGAGAGAGAGCAGAAGGAGGCCCTGGGGGATGGATTGCTCCTCTCCTCCTCTCCAGTTATTTACCTCCTAATTGAAAAGCCCTCCTTCCCTTGTTCCCTGGTTCCCTGATGGAGGAGGGTGGGGCGTTCTCCCCACCTGTGTCTCTCCCAGCCTCCCCCTGTCTCCTCCCCAGCCTTCCTCTGTCTCCCCCTGTCTTCTCCCCCTCCCCCTGTCTCGTCCCCCTCAAACCGTCTCCTCCCCCTCCCCTGTCTCCTCCCCCTCCCCTGTCTCCTCCCCAGCCTCCCATGTCTCCCTCCAGGCTCCTGGCCTGCTGATAGCAGGATAATTGATTCCTGTAAGGCAGGTTAAATGTGACTCACTTAGAGCTTAATGAATATGATCCATCCTAAAGTCATTTATCATCTCCTCAGTCTCAGGCTGTCGTTGCTAAGCAGCCCCAGGCTCGGCCACTGATTTAGGTTGGGGCTGTGTAGCTTCAAACCTGTTTTCACTTTATTAGGTGAAAAAACTAAATGTTTCGGGTGGCCACCATACTTTAAAAAGCTTTGGGTTTGGACATGACAAATAGTAGTAGGTATTGCCAAAAACCCACCCCCACCCACAAAATGGCCACTTTGTGGATTTCCCTGCATTTCCCAGCCTGAACTTTCGCCATCAAATAGCCAGCTTTTCACATGGCGCGACTGGTAAGACGCTTCAGGAGGGCGGTAATGTGTGCAGGCAAAGCAGAGTTCCTGGGTCCTGGGTCGAATTAGGAGGGCGGTAATGTGTGCAGGCAAAGCAGAGGCCCTGGGTCCTGGGTCGATTCAGGAGGGCGGTAATGTGTGCAGGCAAAGCAGAGGTCCTGGGTCCTGGGTCGAATTAGGAGGGCGGTAATGTGTGCAGGCAAAGCAGAGGTCCTGGGTCCTGGGTCGAATTAGGAGGGCGGTAATGTGTGCAGGCAAAGCAGAGGTCCTGGGTCCTGGGTCGAATCAGGAGGGTGGTAATGTGTGCAGGCAAAGCAGAGGTCCTGGGTCCTGGGTCGAATCAGGAGGGCGGTAATGTGTGCAGGCAAAGCAGAGGTCCTGGGTCCTGGGCCGATTCAGGAGGAAGCGGTAGTCGCTAAGCAAGCAGCGTAACGTCCTTCACACATGCATAGGCCTTCCTAGAACAGACTCAGCTTCATACATACTGACCACAACAAACAGTCCGGATGAAATATCACTGTCTGGGTGATACAAGCCTTCCAGAAGGAAGAAGAAGAAACCAGAAGAATGCAAACCTGGAGCTCTTGTAGGCCTTGAATCAGCAAGCAGGTGTACAGTAGTCTCTCTCTCTGTTTATATTTACCATACATAATAACACCTCCACAACAGAAGACTAACAACAACAAGTGCTGGGTTTTGACAGCAACATGATGCGTTCTGTGTAGAAGAGCTTCTCTCCAGTTGAATTAGTTTCAATACCAGGATGACGTTTAACATTTATCTACAGGATTCCGAGTCATTATTACACTCATGTTGTATCCTCCTGTTATTCACGCATTTATCCATACACAGTCCACCATAAAACACACACATCTCTTTCACACACACACACCCGCACACACACACACCCTCCTCCTAATAGACCTGTAATCATAGTCTGTGTCACTCACTGCCACTCACCCCTGCTCCCCGTCCCCTCATCCCCCTCTTCTCCTCCTCTCACCCCCCTCTTCTCTCATTCCTCCTCCTCCCATCATCATTAGTCATTATTACATCACAGAGACTTGGAGGGGGTCTGAGGTTGGCCAGCCAACTCACTCAGAGAAACTCTTAGCCTATCATGGTTCAGGTCTGACATCAATGCAACATCAACTGTGGAGAAACCTTGCAGTTAAAAGTATACATTTACCGGAATTATGTAGTGTACTCACCTCAAACAGGCAGTGAACCATCAGAAAAACAGAGTGGCTTTACTTGTGTAGTGTGAGGGTTGTTAATCTGATGGATGAAATAGTCTCTATGTAGACCAACACTGGATGGAGACAGATCATTCTATAGCAGTTTTAACTGACTACACTTACAGCCATACATCAACTCAACTAACTCCTGTTCTCTTCCAACAATTAACAAACATCTGACCAATCCGAATAGAGCAAGGTAGTTGCATGGTAGATGATCAATTAGCATTACAATTCAACAGATTCATCGTATTTTAGAACCACACAGCGGAGACTTAAGAAATAGTGGTGTCTTTCATAAAATAATCCTACACTTGCGTTTGGAAAGCAGCACCTAAAACATTTCAACTCTACTTCTTCAGGCTGGGGTACAGGATCTGACATCACACGTGATCAGTTGAGACTTCCTGGGATGGTGAATACATAACAAGCCCATTTGTTAAACTACTCAGGCATGTACCAGCTGGGATGGTTTATTGATATAAACTAATTTTAAAAAGTATATGAAAAACATGTGTGAGGAGAAAAATCACAAATAAGAAAGCCTTACATAAAAAATAAGTTGAATATCCACAAAGATAACTATTTATTGCTATGTGTAGTTTATACGTTTACACAAAAACAAACATTTCACAACAGACAAACAAAGGTGTGCACTCACTCACACACTGCTCATATCCACTAGCGTGTACATTGTGCTATTTCCTCCTGCGTCTCCCTGACTTCAGGATTGATGTGGCAAAACAAGGCCTGGAACACAATCGTCCTGAAGGGAAATAATGGAATTGAATCACCTCTGTTCTGACCTCTGAGCCAAGCCTCATATCCAAGGCCCTCTCCTCTCTCCTCTCTCCTCTCTGCTCTCTCCTTTATCCTCCTCTCTTTGTCTTCTGGCCTTTACCTCTCGTGTCAGGGTGAGAGTGGGAGCAGTGCATTCACCGTTTACCCTGACCCCGTTCCTCTCAATACTAAATCCTGAAGTCTCGCTAGGTCAGGATATCTACATTAATGGCCTGCCTGTCAGTCTGTCAAACCAACGCTTGACTTCATCCAACACAGTCTGCCATTAGCGGTGACATGACAGAGGGCGATTTGAGGGATTCTCTCCTTGCTATCAAGCAGGAAGCCTCTCTTCCCCTCTGCCTGTCTGTCTCTGTCTCTCTCTCCTCCTCCTCCTCTCCCCCCTCTCTCTCTCCACTTCTCTCCTCCTCGTCCCCTCTCTCCAACTGCCTGGGTCCCCTCAGCAGCATTAGCATATTGGGGCTTGCTCTTTGTTTTTCTCTGACCTGTATAATGCGTGTCACATTAGCAACACAACATATCAAACGTTTGTTAATTTCCCTCGCTTTCCTCCACAGCTGCTCGCGTTATTGTGTCACCAGATTTTAATTAATATGATAAGTAACACTTGCAAGGCAGGCAGAGCTGTTTTTCTTTCCCGTTTTAATTGCCGAGTGTGAATGGAGGTAGCAGAGGAGAGGAGGAGAGGGGAAGAGAGAGACGGGGAGTTTTTCAGTGAGGAAACAAGACAAAATCTGGTGTGTGTGTGTGAGAGAGAGAGATTTGGCATTTCACCTGAGAGAGCTGCTGGGGAAGACGTGCGAACATTTCAGCGTTTGTGATATCCTGTCTGATTATCATGGGACATGATACGTTGGTAATGTCACTCTTCAGAATCATTTATAGAGTGAACCTAAAAGCCTTTCAGAGGACGGAAGAACCATCACAGGGTTGTGATTAATCTAACACACACACACACACACTTTGCCCCCTGCCGTGATCTTGGAAAGACAGCTGACACTATGGTGTGTGATATGTTGCCTTACCAGATCCTGCCAATCAAAGCCATATTCATCCCGTTTCCTGATTTGAAGAAAACACACAAAGATGCATAATTTGCCAATACCCGATTTTAACACACATTTGTCTTCCTCTACATCTGCACGTGCGACAACTTGCACACACAAAAACAAATACGCACATACTGCACACTTCCATGCACGCACACACGCTCACATCAATACACCAGCAAGGAGACTGAGTAGTGACAAGCAGTGATTCCTATGAAGTAAAACACATGGCTACTTCCATATACTGTGTAGGATAGTACAACAATGAATACATACGAATTATAGACCAGTAGGAAACGTTTGACATATTATTGAGGGCATTACTGAAGCACTACCTAGAAGTATTCAGATGAACTGTTTCATTATAAAGCTTCTCCCATGCCCCCCCCCCCCCCCCCCCCCCACACACACACACACACACACACACACACACACACACACACACACACACACACACACACACACACACACACACACACACACACACACACACACACACACACACACACACACAATCTCTTCCTCATCCAACGTTAATCCAAATTCATCCGCATTAAAAGAAAACCTGCCATGGGTAAAGTACTATTAAAACAGGTCTTTTCAGATGTTTAATCCCTCCGTCAAACGCTGTGATCTTCTTCTGTCTGACAACTCCTCTCACAATCAACTCACCCCAACTATACACACACACACACACATGTGGTTTCAGCTAGCTGTTTCTAAAAGAAACTGTGGATTTTCTCGACTCCCTGAGCTGGATGTATTAAAGTATCTTGAAGCATGAGATTCTGGGGGAGACAAACTCCCTACCTTGGTTAGACTGTATCACTTCTGGAACCCCAGATACAAATTTGTCCATTGAGGACAGGTATATCGAGTTCATCAGTTTAATACAGAGTTAGTTTTCAAATCCCAAACCCTATGTTGTAAAGTACTTTAGTAAAAATACTTTAAAGTACTACTTAAGTAGTTACTTTCTATTATATTTTGGACAACTTTTACTTCACTATATTCCTAAAGAAAAAAATGTACTTTTTACTCCATACATCTTCACTGACATCCAAAACTATTCATTACATTTTAAATGGTTAGTAGAATAGGAAAATGGTCCAATTCAGGCACTTATCAAGAGAACATCCCTGGTCATCCCTACTGCCTCTGATACGGAAGACTCACTAAACACAAGTGCTTCATTTGTAAATGATTTCTGACTGTTGGATTGTGACCATGGCTATTCGTAAATAAATAAAAAACAGGAAAATGGTGCTGTCTGGCTTGCTTAATATAAGCAATTTAAAATTATTTATACTTAAACTTTTGATACTTATGTATATTTTTGCAATTACATTTACTATTGATACTTAAGTATTTTGAAAACCAAATACTTTTATACTTGTACTAGAGTAGTATTTTACTGAGTGACTTTCACTTGAGTCATTTTCTATCAAGGTATCTTTACTTTTACACAAGTATGAAAATTGGGCACTTTTTCCACCACTGCCCAAACCACAACCCTCTCCCCCAAAGCCCCAGACGTGGTCCATTCACTAATGACTAGCCACAAGGTGATAGGAGTCACTCGATGGAGAGGTGGACTAGCACTTGTGTCTAACAGCTGCAATTATCAAACCCACACTAACTACTATTGATCCCCTCTCAGGTCAGGTGATAACAGGGCATTTCCCACTTACTACGAGAGCTGTTCACCGTGAGTGCTTATCCATCTGTGGAGGGGACCAGAAGGACTTGCTCAAATACCTGATGAGCGCTACGCAAATATTGGTACAGAGTTAGAGTTAGAGTGAGAGTGTATGAGGTTGCTGTGGATGACTTTTTCTGCCTGGCATGGCGATGGAGTGGGAGTGTGTGTGTGTGTGTTTGTGTGTGTGTGTGTGTGTGTTTAGGTCTACACTCTTAGAAAAAAAAGTGCTATCTAGAACCATTAAGGGTACTTTGGCTATCCCCGTAGAATAACCCTTTGAATAAACCCTTTTTGGTTCCAGGTTGAACCGAAAAGGCTTCTACCTGGAACCAAAAATGGTTCTGCTATGGGGAACGCCAAAGAATCCTTTTATCCTGTACACTAAGAGTGTCGGAAGTTTACATACACCCTAGCCAAATACATTTAAACTCAGTTTTTCACAATTCCTGACATTTAGTCCTAGTAAGAATTCCCTGTCTTAGGTCAGTTAGGATCACCACTTTATTTTAAGAATGTGAAATGTCAGAATAATAGTAGAGCGAATTATTTATTTCAGCTTTTATTTCTTTCATCACATTCCCAGTGGTTCAGAAGTTTATATACACTCAATTAGTATTTGGTAGCATTGCCTTTAAATTGTTTAACTTGGGTCAAACGTTTCCGGTAACCTTCCACAAGCTTTCCACAATAAGTTAGGTGAATTTTGACCCATTCCTCCTGACAGAGCTGGTGTAAATGAATCAGGTTTGTTGGCCTCCTTGCTCGCACAAGCTTTTTCAGTTCTGCCCACAAATGTTCTATAGGATTGAGGTCAGGGCTTTGTGATGGCCACTCCAATACCTTGACTTTGTTGTCCTTAAGCCATTTTGCCACAACTTTGGAAGTATGCTTGGGGTCATTGTCCATTTAGAAGACCCATTTGCGACCAAGCTTTAACTTCCTAACTGATGTCTTGAGATGTTGCTTCAATATATCCACATAATTTTCCTACCTCATGATGCCATCTATTTTGTGAAGTGCACCAGTCCCTCCTGCAGCCAAGCATCCCCACAACATGATGCTGCCACCCCCGTGCTTCACGGTTGGGATGGTGTTCTTTGGCTTGCAAGCCTCCCCCTTTTTCCTAAAAACATAACGATGGTCATTATGGCCAAACATTTATATTTTTGTTTCATCAGACCAGAGGACATTTCTCCAAAAAGTACAATCTTTGTCCCCATGTGCAGTTGCAAAACCGTAGTCTGGCTTTTTTTATGGCGGTTTTGGAGCAGTGGCTTCTTCCTCGCTGAACGGCCTTTCAGGTTATGTTGACATAGGACTTGTTTTACTGTGGATATAGATACTTTATATAGATACGGCTGTATGGTCCCATGGTGTTTATACTTGCATACTATTGTTTGTACAGATGAACGTGGTACCTTCAGGCGTTTGGAAATTGCTCCCAAGGATGAACCAAGGATGACTTGTGGAGGGCTACAATTTTTTGGTCTTGGCTGATTTCTTTTGATTTTCCCATGATGTCAAGCAAAGAGGCACTGAGGTTGAAGGTAGGCCTTGAAATACATCCACAGGTACACCTCCAATTGACTCAAATGATGTCAATTAGCCTATCAGAAGCTTCTAAAGTCATGACATCATTTCTGTAATTTTCCAAGCTGTTTAAAGGCCCAGACAATTTAGTGTTACTGTAGAGTAAAACTGGGGTTCTACATTAATTAGTGTTAGCTCATTGACGTCCCTCTGGAAGAAATGACAAATGGACAGTTTTGTGGTCTGCTTAATAACACTATCTCCCTACATCTTCACCTCAGCAGATCTCCCTGCTCCTGTCCAATAACGTACAGCAGACCCCATCTGGCTTTGAAAGGGGAGCTTCACACCATAGAAAAAAATAAAACATTAAGAATCGCACTCTTTTGTTTTGCTTGTCTTCCGCCAGTCTTATTGCTATGAACAATGTTAGCAGATGGCCAGACCCTTTAATAATAGCATATTGCGATGAATTGGACTGTCTTTTCTATGGTTACACAATTTTGCTAACTTTCCCAAAGTTCCCAGGTTTCCCAGAGATCCCGTTTGGAACATTCCCGGAATAATCAGGATACCCGGAATCCTCCAACCAGAATTTCTGGAAAACCTGGGAGCTTTGGGAACGTTAGCAGAATTGTGTAACCCTAGAAAAGACAGTCCAATTCAATGCAATATGCTATTATTAAAGGGTCTGGCCATCTGCTAACATTGTTCATAGCAATAAGACTGGCGGAAGACAAGCAAAACAAAAAAGTGCGATTAATTATTTTTTCCGCCAATTGGCATTTTGCAGAATGAGACTCCAGTGACAAATTCTATCGTGCCTCCACATTGAGTTACATTGTGAAAAATCACATGGATATTCTAGCTATTGTCCTCTCTAGCCGTTATATTTCTATGGGCCCCACCCCATTAATGGATATTTTAGGGCTTTGAGCTAATCACCAGTGTGCAGATAACAAAGGCAAGGTTAATGGTTGCTGACAGCATAACCTACATGAAGGATCTTGATAAGACCAGAGCCTTATGTTATCGCCACGGCAATTGCTTTGCCTATTTCCTGGTCAAGAGCCAGGGCAGCGAGGAAGGCGACGATCAATGACCAGGGGCCAATGACCATGCATCTCACATTGTAACATATATATGGCCCATTCAGATAGCCCCTATTCAAAGGCAACAGGATATACGAGGAGTGCAGTGGCCGAGACACACAGACAAAGACAGGCTTTTGTTTTGTCCCGTCACCTTCTCAGGATTTATGACGTCCAATTACAAAGGTGTACAGCGAACACTATTCCCCATTAGCCTATCAAATGCCTTAGTGGTTGTTGTGAACTGCTTATCAGGCCTTTCTGTGGACACAAAGAATTTATAGCGCCCTGAATTCCACAAAGTTGGCTTTCTTTTCTTGTTGTGCGGCACCAAGTTAAAGGACAGGTAATTTAGAGCGGAGGACTTTATGTTTCATTTGTTAGATGATTATGTTACTTAAACTTGCATCTCAATGCTGCACTTTCCCCATCTCCAACATCTCACATTTGAAGGAAGAAGTCATTGGAGGATTGTACTGCTTCAAAACCAAGCACACAATGGCTGGTTTTACTTTGGTTTCTTTCTGCTAGGAGTCATTTAAGATATTACATTAGGTGGGAAAAGGACTCAATTTAACACCAGAAGGGACAGAGTCACTATCCATGCCATTCATACAAGAGTTAATTTGATCCAAAGACAAAACACAGGCCTACTCATAATAATAATTTCTCATAATAATATCTCATTTAGTTGTCTCATCCTATATATGACTCTCGTACCATGTTTCTTTGGCTCTGGACAATATAAGCTAAACGTTGCATGGATATAAACACTTTAAATCTGGCCCCAAGTAACTGCCAAACATACATAATACATCATATATAAAACTAAATATGAATAGCTAAAAAGACAAACACATGATAAAATAGTGGTATTATACAGGAACATTTCAGATGGTTTTTGGTTGTGTCTCTGTGAGTGGATGTCGATAGAATATCACTTGATTGTTGATTGTAGCACCCAGGCTTCTCCCAGCTCCCTCTCAGACAACCCAGTGCTGGAGGACGATCTTATTCTGTCACATTTGTTGGCAAGTTGCCATCAGGGCATGACAGGGAAATAACACTCTTCAAGGATAATGATACAGCTGTACGCCATCGGCTGCTCCAGACAGGCTTTAGCGGGTGTATAGTGAAAGCCCTACCATCAATGGCAAACAAAAGGGTTTACTTTATACGATTTACATGCATCTTTTAGAATATATATGGTGCACAACTTAGATGTTGAAAATGCTTTAACATCCCAATTAATGGATTAACAAATTCCCTGTCACAATGTCTAATCATAGTGAGGAGAGAAATGGTAAGAAAGCTCTCTGTTGACATGTTGATAACAATAACTACAGTAGGCCCAGTAAACAGTCAATCCCTTTTTCATTTCTGGTTCTTTTCCAGCCTTTGCTGTGTGTGTGTGTGTGTGTGTGTGCATGTGCTTGTGCGTGTGCGCAAGAGAGAGACCTGCCACAGTTTGCGGTAGATTGTCAAAATTGTACATGATGAATAGCAAAATTGTTAGTTGTGTATATATGACACTTAGGCAACAAAGTTAATAATAAAAAATAAAATAAAACATTAAATGTTCATATTTCTAGGTCCAGAAGTAATAATTTAGAAGTTACAAATAGCAGCATATTAAGTCAAGTGCAGAGGTTTCCCATAAACAACCTCAACAGCTAAACTTTGCTCCAAACCAGCACCGATCTGACTTTATTCATATTAAGTGCAAGACAGACAAGCATATGGATTCATGTCAGTGGTAATCGCTGCTACTATTCCCATACGTCATTTACATTCTGTCCATTACCTGCACGGCTCAATTCTCAATGTCAAATAGATTGTGGCGACTAGGAAATGGCACTCAATTTTCCTTCACTAATGCAAACAATATAAGTTTCCTCCAAATCAATATAATAGGGCTGACCATTACCCTGATTAAATATCTACTGTAATGCACTTACATCCCAAGACCTAGCTACTTAGTTTCCTCATACAGAGGAGCTTAAGTAAGACTAAATATACAAATTAATGTTGATGGTTTGGAATTACAGTCAATCTTCGTGATGGACATTCTCGCTATACTCCACCTGTATAAAAGTATAAGGATTATCAGATTTTTTTTAAAGAGCATAGAATTACAGAAATTACATTCTGTAGTTTAAAATGACTTAAAAGTGTACACAGGACTGTGTACAAGATTACACAATGTCTTCCCAAATACAAACAATCTAATACTCCCTGCTTTGCCAGTCTTCTAGAGTGAGTAAGTAAGTCATTGACATTGGGCACCTGCCTGCCCCTCAGTTCATTAATGACCATGGCTGCCATGGCAACAGGCGTTGAGCTCTAACCCTGCTGAGTTGCCGTCCGTCTCCCTGAGTGACAGGAAGTCAGAGCTGCCCAGCGGTTGGACACAACTTTTTGACTTCCACAACTTTCTCTGTTTCTCCCCTTCTCTTTGTAGCTGCCAGGTTTAGCCAGGGCACTCAACAACCAGGCCAAGACAGAAAGCCTAGGGGGGGCCATCAGGTCAGAAAACTCCCAAGTGACAGAGGAACCGCACTCAAGATTCAAGACAGTACATCATTGTTTTGGTGACTTTTTGACAGACCTAGAGGAAGTAGGGGTCAACAGTAGGGACTGTACATAAAAATCCCAGGCTGCCTGCAGGCCCCAGGACCAGCTGATTGTGTGAGGAGGAGTGGAGGAGAGGAGTGGAGAACACGCCTGCGTGGCCCCAGAGGAGAGGAGTAGGAGGTAAATCCACAGGGAAAATTGCACTAAAAGAAATGCACTATTTATTCCCGCTGGGGTCCACCATTAGAGAGCCAGTGGTTTGGTGAATGCGTCACAGAATGGCTGTTAGAAAATACAACGGCGGACTCCGAGCACCCCTCGTGTCTTGGGGTCCGGGTTA
The DNA here is from genome assembly GCF_029448725.1 of Salvelinus fontinalis. Lineage (NCBI taxonomy): Eukaryota > Metazoa > Chordata > Actinopteri > Salmoniformes > Salmonidae > Salvelinus > Salvelinus fontinalis. The sequence continues at coordinate 954,479 of NC_074705.1, forward strand.
AATGGAAGTGGAGAGAAATGCTGGATCTTTGTGGACAGCTTCTGGCTGTAAAAAGCACCCAAAACCTGCTGTGAACCTTGCTGCCTGTAAGCACCAAGCCCGGTCATACAATTATGCACAATGAATGAATGTCGCACTCGATGGCCACAAACATTGCTAACCTGCATTGACAGCACGCAATTCTGGGTGAATTCTGAGAAGAGATTTTTGTTCACACTGTTAGCATGAGAAGCACTTCGATACTAAAGGCACCACGTTGCTTGTGTTTTTTAAGTTGCTGTAGATATTGAAGGATTTCCCCCCCCAGTTGTCACATTGGAAAATCAATGTATTTAATTGTGAAGAAAAACTCAAACCTACTCTGAGCTAAATACTCAGGTCATTGAAGTGAATATAATGATAACATGTAAAACATTGTAGGATGCTGTATGGCTGAGACGTTGACCCTGCCATAACTGACTAGGAAACATTGTGTCTCTGTATTTAGAACAAGCACTGATGCTCTTTAATGGTCCAATCGGTTAAATGATTAGAGACAGAGAGGGAAGGGTAATCATTTAATAGCCATTTTATTCATTCCAGAGGGAGAAGTAAAAGTATTTCTGAAGTTATTGGCAAGGCTAAACAGAAGTAGCCCTAAGAATTTTAAACACATTGTAAAAAGGTACTTTTTCTATTTTGCTAATATACCGGTACCCCTTGTATATAGCCTCGTTATTGTTATTTTATTGTGTTACTTTTTATTATTTTTTACTTTAGTTTATTTAGTAAATATTTTCTTAACTCTTTGTTGAACTGCATTGTTGGTTAAGGGCTTCTAAGTAAGCATTTCACGGTAAGGTTACACCTGTTGAATTCGGTGCATGTGACAAATACAATTTCATTTGATTTAAGGCTTGTTTCAGAGTTGGGGTCAATTCCATTTCAATTCCAGTCAATTCAGAAAGTCCAATTCCAATTCTCTTCAATGCTATTCAATGATGAACATTTGGAATTGGAATTTGGTTTACTTTCTGAATTGGCTGGAATTGAATTGGAATTTGTTTTACTTTCTGAATTGGCTGGAATTGAATTGGAATTTGGTTTACTTTCTGAATTGGCTGGAATTGAATTGGAATTTGGTTTACTTTCTGAATTGGCTGGAACTGAATTGGAATTTGGTTTACTTTCTGAATTGGCTGGAATTGAATTGGAATTTGGTTTACTTTCTGAATTGGCTGGAATTGAATTGGAATTTGGTTTACTTTCTGAATTGGCTGGAACTGAATTGGAATTTGGTTTACTTTCTGAATTGGCTGGAACTGAATTGGAATTGAACCCAACTCTGGCCTGTGCTACATTTCAAATAGATAATTTGTTTACAAATCCTTTGTTATAACATATATTCAAATAGTTAATTATGGGGTAGCCAGAATGTTACGATTTTCCATCAAATATACTTCTTCTAAAAAACACTGAACTACTGTCTAGGCTACTAACAGTGTATTATCGTCAACATTGGGCCTTCATCTGTGTACAACAGTGAAGCCTATGCTTGCCCACCAATGGAAGGATGATGTGTGCTGTTTTTCCATAGAGCTCAGGTGACATCTAGAGGCCACTAGTCACAGGTGCACCTTTTCATTCGACAATCCTGGAATCTTTGGATTTAAAAACTGCTGGATGTGTAGCACTCAGCAGGATGCAAAGGAAGCTGAAATTCCTTAGGCAACACTGCCATCTACTGACGAGAACCTGTGTGACATCATCATCAACTCAGATTTCAACTCGAAAAATACCAAGTCAGACAAATCAGAGCCTAGTTGATTAGGAAGATGTAGGCTAAGGGATCAGGGTGTGAAAACAATATGGTGGACATCCACTGGGAATTTCTGAAGCCATTGCATGAGTTGAGAGTAGGCTTCCCAGTACTGACAGGCAGGCAGTACTCTCCCTGTCTCGCCAGCTGGTGGCAACCAAGAGCTTATGGTCGCAAGAACTCCATGATATCAGAAACGCTTTGGTAAAGGGAAAACAACTGGGCACAGGTTAGTAGACTTTTATGGAAGGGAACACACAAACTGACAATTCACGTGCAGATAGCGTATATCTGTGAAAGTATATTTGTGTTTCTAATTAGCTACTAACTGTAGCTACTGCAGTACTGATGTGTCTGTTTTTATTTATTGTGCTGTTTGACAATTTAGCAGCAGCAGCAAGAGATTCCCGAACTGCTCAACTTAGTTTAGTCACACACGGACACACTAGAGTGAGTTAAAGACAGCTGGTAGAGTTACACAGCCAAGACAAGGTGTATAATTTGCCCTTGACAACACACTGAGGTTTAGGAAACTGTCGTTGATGTTGATGTAAAACACTTCCTGGTTGCCAGTCTTTTATGATATTGTAAACAATAGTATAATATACAGGACTAAAGTACTGTATGATGGAAGCTTCACCTGTTCACATCAATAGTATAATATACAGGACTAAAGTACTGTATGGTGGAAGCTTCACCTGTTCATATCAATAGTATAACATACAGGACTAAAGTACTGTATGATGGAAGCTTCACCTGTTCATATCAATAGTATAATATACAGGACTAAAGTACTGTATGGTGGAAGCTTCACCTGTTCATATCAATAGTATAATATACCAAACTAAAGTAGTATCATAGAGCTTCACATCAACTTCATGAAAGGCTGTTTGGTTGTCAAGACAACAATCTTCAAAAGTGTCTGATTTGATCAGAAACAATCTCCAAATGAACAGATTGTCCCTGTCCTCCTCTGCTATTTGATCCTATACTGTCATCACCGCTACCATCTATATGACATGTCCTCTAGATCGGTGGTTCTCAACTGGTTTTGCCTCTGGACCCAAATTGGACCAGGTTGTCTCATTCGCAAGCCAATATTAGAACTGCGAAAAACAATCTCCAAAATACCATCCGGAAAGCTATTTTTAAGCGTTGTTGAAGAAGAATGTTAGTAAGCGCACTAGTTTGAGACCATAGAATCAACCCAATCTGCTAAATAGTGCTGCTAATAGCTCTATATTCAAAATACATTTTTTTTTATTTTTTAAATTCAGACACTAAATTATTTAAAAAATGTAGGTTCATTATTATTTCTACACACTTTCGACCTGTCTGTAGCTAGTAGTTTAGGTTCAGACTGGAGTATGTTTTAAATGGAATCCTACCGCGACCCAAATTTGACCCCCCATTTGAGAATCACTGCTCTAGATCATAATGAGACTCAAGTCCACATAGAAAGCGTAAGCAATTTAGAAACACAAGCTTTCAAATCATTGTGTAGCTTTGTCCATCCTGAAGTGATTATATTCAATGCATCACAAATAATAAATCCAAAAAGGTGCGGAACTTTGAACGCACCTGAACTCAACAGCATCCCTCAACACACACACATTCATCTTGGAATCTGGAAAATTAGGTTACAAATCTCCCTAACCCTTGTAAAAGCACCACAAGACAACTTTCTGATAACAAATATGTAAAACCAGCAACATGATGAAGCAAAGGTAAAAATGAACACTCACGTCCTGTCAGTCGTATCTCCTTTCTCCCGGGAAGGTGTGTTTAAATCCACTGGTCCCTCCATGTCTTCTAGACTCCTCCTGGTCCTGATGCTGTAACAGCATGTCCCTTCCAACCCAGACCATCTTTTCTTTACTGGCAGCCACAGACCTGTCAGCAGTGAATGTGTGTGTCCACACGTGTGTACGCAGCAAGTGTCCACAATTCCAAGAATTGTCAGCAGGTGCTTCTTAGTCTCCCAGTAACATATACCTGCAGCTTTCAGGAACACACACACACACACACACACACTCTGGATGTGGCCCCTCCCACCATCCACACAAGTGTTCCACATCTGTTCGGTCGCTCCACAGGTAATCCATACACACCTGTTGTTATCTATAACCCCCCCCCCCCCCACACACACACACACACACACACACACACACACACACACACACACACACACCTCTCTCTGAACAGGTCCAAGCTTCTGAGCAGACGTGAAGTTCTGTTGGAGTAAATCTCTTCTTCTGGTGAAGAAGGAACAAGATAGACAAGTGCCAGGGGAGAGGAGAGAGGACAAAGAAAGAGAAAGACAGGAGAGTGGAGAGAGAGACAAACAGGAGAGTGGATAAGAGAGAGAGACAGGAGAGTGGAGAGAGAGAAAGACAGGAGAGTGAATAAGAGAGACAGACAGGAGAGTGGAGAGAGAGGCAGACAGTAGATTGGAGAGAGAGACAGACAAGAGAGTGGAGAGAGAGAGACAAACAGGAACATGGAGAGAGAGACAGACAAGAGAGTGGAGAGAGAGAGAGAGAGACAAGAGAGTGGAGAGAGAGACAAGATAGTGGAGAGACAGACAGACAGGAGAGTGGAGAAAGAGACAGACAGGAGAGTGGAGAGAGAGAGACAGACAGGAGAGTGAATAAGAGCGACAGAAAGGAGAGTGGAGAGAACAGAAAAGAGAGATGGTGAGTGAGGGGAGGTAGAGAGAAAGAGAGCAGATCAGAGATCACAGAGAGGTAGAGCAGAAAGAAAGCAGATCAGAGATCACAGAGAGAGAGGTAGAGCAGATCAGAGATCACAGAGAGAGAGAGGTAGAGCAGAAAGAAAGCAGATCAGAGATCACAGAGAGAGAGGTAGAGCAGAAAGAAAGCAGATCAGAGCAGAGATAGAAAGAGAGCGAGAGAGAGAGAGAGCGAGCCCAGTAGCAACAGCAGCAACCATCTCTGAGAGTTGTGGCAGCAGGACTGGTGTCTCCTCAAGCCTCTGTTGCCTTTTATATCCTGTTCCTCATACAGTCTAGTCCTGACGCTCTGGCTTTTACCCTTCCCTTCCCTGGGAGCACCAGCATGAATATATTATTATCAACACAAAGGCCTGCTTATTGTTTATGAATTACCAGCCTTCCTGGCAACAAAGGCTATTTTCATAAGAAAACTCCATTTCATTTCAGCTCCAATTTGATTACCAGTGAAAGAAAAGGAGCCCTTTGGTCGAACCCCCAGAGGATTTCTCTTTTTTATTCATGCTCATTGAATTGGGCTTTATTGCTTTTCTTTACAGAGCTGACGTGGAAAGCTTTTAGAGTAAACCATTGACAAAAAATTATTGCTCTGCTATTTTGTACAATAACAGAGCCTAAGAGAAGAGCATCCAGTCTTCGCCCGTCCTTTGTCGCTTTTCCTCCTTTTCTCTCTTTTTTTTGTTGAAAATTGAAAAGGCTGGAAATTAATGACAGGGCTGTGGAGAGAGAGAGACTAGCTCTGGCTTCTACAATACATGTCAAATCTAAATGATCACTAGCCATTGAACAGAGCCAGTGTAAAGAAGCCAGGAACAAGGCGAGGTGTGTGTGTGTGTGTGTGTGTGTGTGTGTGTGTGTGTGTGTGTGTGTGTGTGTGTGTGTGTGTGTGCACATGGAGGGTGTACCCAGCTGATTGATTCAGGCCTCTAAAAATGAAGACACCTTGATGGTTTCAGAGCTGTACAATTGGCTGAGGCCCATTGTAAGATGGCTGCAGTGACTTGCTGTCACTTTCATTCTGTACAGAACTATTGATGGCAGACAATCTACTACTCTCAACCTAGACAATACCCCCTATTGCCGTAGGACTATAGGGCTGTATAGGTGGATGGAGGGATCTGGCAAGACTATCATTACACTATGGGAATACTGTAAGACTTGAACACTTGACCCAAAGGCCTAAGCTATCACGAGGATGATATAACAGATGTTTAGAACATATAACTACCGACAGTAACTACCTCACCTAGCAGTTTCCATAATGCCTGTAATATAACAGTTAATTGACTATCTTTATTTTTCACGTGTTCGACGTTACATCAGCTCTGTGCTGGGCAGAACTCAGACAGGGCAGAAAGGGACAGATCGCAGCAGGAACAATTACTGATCTTTGCCATATGAGTGTTGAATGCATGTGAGAAATACACTTTCCCTTTTTGCCAGCTACCTCACCCCCTGCCATTCAGTGGAGTGTAGGAGTGTGTCCCAAACCCCCTGCCTTTCAGTGGAGTGTAGGAGTGTGTCCCAAACCCCCTGCCTTTCAGTGGAGTGTAGGAGTGTGTCCCAAACCCCCTGCCATTCAGTGGAGTGTAGGAGTGTGTCCCAAATCCAATAGTCTATAATAGCTCCCTAATGCTTCATCCTCTCCATCTGCACTGAGATTAAACAAACTGGATGACAGGTGAAAGCTACTTCCTGGTAATCTTCCAGGATAGTGCTTTCACCCATTCTTTGTTTTCACATAAAACATGAAATGATACAAGGAGAGGCAGCCACTTTAGACTATTGGACACCTTAGGTCAGAGATCTTGGCTCTCTGTGATCTTTGTCATAATCTTCGCCCAAGGCTTAAACAAAAACAGGCTTCAGCCTACTTAAGATCATCCAGTTGTTTCCTATCTCTAAAGGTACCAGGTACAGTAGGCTAGTCTACACTCAATCCCCTTGTTCCCATACTCATTATGAACCCCTACTGGCACATCCAAGCTATCACCGCGTTTGATCTGCACTCTAAAAAGATACATTAGATGCTCTTTTCCATTTTTCTGCAGCGCTTTTGTGTTTGTGTAAGAATATTTAACGGTAGACAAAGGTGACTTATCAATTATTCATTCACCATCAAGGCCCGGGCTGGCATTCTGAAAGGAGCTGACATTTCAGACTTTCCCCCAACATCTGCAAAATTATATCCTTTCCATTGTAAGTCAATGAAGTAGAGTCATCGCCCTCATAAAAGGCAGTAAATTGCCTTGTCACTTTAATAAGGCCATCTTTCTACAACCTTCACTCTCTCCACTGCCTGCTGCTGCTGTTATGAAGGGACTGAATATGCAGCATTATCGCTTTTCAATTCACTGCTTTTGTCTTTCTATGGCTTGCATATGCATGTGTTTTAGAATGATAGAAATAAGGACTAGACAGAGAAACCAGGAAGCAGTCTAGATATGGGAGCCAACATTGGGAGTTCCATTTGGCTACTTCCTGAAGAACTGAAACTTAGTCTAATTCCCAGACAACTCTGCTATCACTTCTTGCGGAGGTGAAAACATGTCTGGAAATCAGCATTATCTGTCAGTTCAAGACATGGGGTATTATTCACCTCCCATGCATTGAAAACAGAGCCTGTCTGGATTGAGCACCAGCCAGGAGAATAGCAAAACACCACTGTGAGAAACTGTCATGCAGAAACAACCACCATTGAACCCCGGCCACAGTCTCTGCTTTAGTGAAACCGTAGAGACAGACTACTAGTTAAGATCCCCATCAGTTATTTATGCAGAACAGAACCACAGACATCAACAAAACGTGTTCCAAGCCCTCAGTCTGGAGATCCAGTGCTATTCTAATCAGGGACAGACATCAACAAAACGTGTTCCAAGCCCTCAGTCTGGAGATCCAGTGCTATTCTAATCAGGGACAGACAGGTAACATTTAGCCTCTGCTGTCTCTGTCTAGTGGGCAGGCCACCACCACTGGCTGCTCCCGAGCTTTGTCCTCATGTAAATGTCTACTAGATGTCATTCTCCCTCCAAATGTCATCCCTCGCTTCTGCACAATCAAAAGGAAGGAAGGAGGAAGTGTTCAGCCCCATCCGTCCGACTACGCATCCCCGCGCTCTGCTCTGACTGGGTGTCCGCCCGGCGATTAAATCTCCCACAATTCCGTTGTCTCTGTGGACCTGTGAGGCTTTATGATTCAGACCGCTTTGTTTGTTATAATGGTGTTGGAGTGGAGGCTGCTGTGGTGTTGTGTTGTTGGGGAAACAGTAGAAGTAGCCTCTCTGTGAGCTGAATAGATTCATTGTTACACCCAAGTTTTACTGTTTTCACTGCTCTTAAAATGGCATCTTCTCTTTACTCTATGATACAGAGAGATGATGGAATAGATTTCACTTACAGGGACAGGCAAGTCTTGGATGGACGCAGTGTATGCTGGTTTTTATTCCAGCCCAGCTCGAATGCACCTGACCAAACTAAACCTGGTCTAAACTGACAACCATGATGAGATATATTTGAATCAAGTGTGCCAGACAGTGCAGGGTTGGAACAAAACTATCCCAACTGAGTATCAAACCATCAAAGGGTTAAATGATGCTCCCATTCGACATTGACACACAGTACTCCCCCACGATGGCTTCAATCACAGCCAAAACCTTTATTCTCCCTTCACTCTCTCCCTTCCTGCCTCCAGCCCAAACCTGGATTACTGTGAAACAATGAGGCTGTGGGCAGGAGGACAGTCACAATGGTGGAATTAACGTGGGGGGACTTACCGCCGACTTATGCCAAGACAAAAGGTGGGCACAGCCGTCAAAGGTTTCTAGCCGTTTGAATACCCCCCTCACCCCCACCCCCCACACACATAAAGGAAGCTTTGTCACATGGACCCTCCACAATAGAATGGGCTTCGCTCAGGCCAGATACGCCACATTGCCAACAGAAGTCATGCAACACTGGGACGCAACCTCACCTGATGGTACAGTGCTGAAACCTGTGGAACAACAGGGCCAGTTGTACCTACACAGTTGGTAGCTGCGTTGAGAGCTGCAATGACTGAGGGGTTATACTGTAGGCAATGTTCCTTCAAAGAAATTTCAGCACTGAGCAAATTTCAGGTCTGCTGAGCGCAAACTTGAACATTGTAAAATTCAGTGCAACCTCCAACTGTGAACATTGAAGCAATACACGCTTTGTTACACTTTTAACAGTGGTTAATTAGGCTACTAGGGCTATTTGATCATAATGTAGGCCTACCAGAGTGGTCCTACCATCAAAAACAAGAGAAATGCATCCCATAACATTTTAACATGGAAATAGCTATTATTATTCAACCTACAGTAGAAGCCAATGTGTGGTGTTCAATGTAGACCTACAATCCATGAGACTTTTGAAAGAAAAACCATGCAGGCCTTGACAATTAACATGTTTATTCACTTGTCCTTCAGACAAGGTGACTGAAAATGTGTTTGATGCAAGAAACCACTTTACAAAATAAAATTCATTATTATTCCCATACCATTATTACAGAGAATAATGGTAGCCTTTTGGCTACTTAGCTTATTCAAGACAACAACACTGCCCCTTAACCACAGAAAAGCTCTACCTGACTTGCTGTGAAAAGATGGCAAGAAATGTAAAAGTTGTGCTCTTGTAGGAAGCAACCACTCCCCCATTGTTGACAAGAAATTAGCTATAACTGGGCCAATAACTCACTAACTAGCAAATGATTTTAACAAAATGTGCACAGGTGGCTACATGCAGCTCTCGCTTTGATAAAAAAATGCTTTTTTTAAATGTATCTACTCATGACTGCTCATGATGTAAACACAGTCCAGTTCAAAGTGAATGGCACAGATCCAAATAATGGCAATGGTTATTTTCATATATAGTGCATTCGGATAGCACTCAGACCCCTTGACTTTTTCCACATGAAACTTTAAAGCCTTATTCTAAAATAGATTATTTTTCAATTTCAATCTACACACACAATACCCCATAATGACAAATAACCATAAAATATCACATTTACTTAAGTATTCAGACTCTTTACTCAGTACTTTGTCGAAGCACCGTTGGCAGTGATTACAGCCTCAAGTCTTCTTGGGTATGACGCTACAAGCTTGGCACACCTGTATTTGGGGGAGTTTCTCCCATCCTTCTCTGCAGATTCTCTCAAGCTATGTCAGGTTCGATGTAGAGTCGCTGCACAGCTATTTTCAGTTCTTTCCAGAGATGTTAAATTGGGTTAAAGTCCGGGCTCTGACTGGGCCACTCAAGAACATTGAGACTTGTCCCAAAGCCACTCCTGCGTTGTCTTGGCTGTGTGCTTAGGGTCGTTGTCCTGTTGGAAGTCTGAACAGGTTGTCACCAAGGATCTCTCTGTACTTTGCTCCGTTCATCTTTCCCTCGAGCCTGACTAGTCGCTCAGTCCCTGAAAAACATCCCCACAGCATGATGCTGCCACCACGCTTCACCGTAGGGTTGGTGCAGTCCTCCAGATGTGACGCTTGGCATTCAGGCCAAAGAGTTCAAGCTTGGTTTCAACAGACCAGAGAATCTTGCTTCTCATGGTCAGAGTCCTTTAGGTGCATTTTGGCAAACTCCAAGCGGGCTGTCGTGCCTTTTACTGAGGAGTGGCTTCCGTCTGGCCACTCTACCATAAAGGCCTGATTTGGTGGAATGATGCAGAGATGGTTGTCCTTCTGGAAGGTTCTCCCATCTGCACAAAGGAACTTGAGCTTCAGAGTGACCATTTTGGCTCAGTTTGGCTCTTGGTCACCTCCCTGACTGTTAAAGGAATTAAATGATTCCTCTTTGTACTCATTAATTAAAATGAATCTGTCTATTTATAAGAATTTGTAAGATTCTTATTAACATAAAATAGACAGGATACAGTCTTATTAAAATTAGATAATAGTATTTATTCTCAGGGCACGCTCCCATTTAACCATAAACAACAGTTTATATACAAGATATGACGTCATTGGTTTACAGAATAAATCTCCTCCTCTTGACCAATATAAAACAGGTTCAAAAGTTCATTCCAACTCCCCAGCGCACACACATGACACACAATATAATTTATTCTCCTGAAGGCTCACTATAATTTATTACCACTTTAGCAGACAACTCAAGATAATGGAAGACCTAAGAAGTTACTCACTGCCTTATCTAAACATCTCAGGGCTAAGTTGGGTCAGTTCAACCATAGTTTAACGACCCTTTTTGCTTACTTTATAACCCACGGCACAAATCTCTTTCACTAGGCGTGCAGAGTTCAAGTAGTTATAATTTTATCTAAATCTAGAAATTGTTTTAGTTATTATTAACAAAATTCCTAACAGTGACCAAGGCCCTTCTCCCCCGATTGCTCAGTTTGGCCGGGCATCCAGCTCTAGGAAGAGTCTTGGTGGTTCCATTAAGAATGATGGAGGCCACTGTGTTCTTGGGAACCTTCATTGCTGCAGAAATGTTTTGGTTACCCTTCCGCAGATCTGTGCCTCGACACGATCCTGTCTCGGGGGTCTATGGACAATTCCTTCGACCTCATGGCTTGGTTTTTGTTCTGACATGCACGGTCAACTGTTGGACCTTATAGACAGGTGTGTGCCTTTTCAAATCAATTGAATTTACCACAAGTGGACTCCAATCAAGTTGTAGAAACATCAAGGATCATAAATGGAAACAGGATGCACCTGAGCTCAATTTTCAAGTCTCATTGCAAAGGGTCTGAATACTTCTGTAAAGAGGTGACCAAGAACCCGATGGTCACCCTGACAGCGCTCTAGAGTTCCTCTGTAGAGATGGGAGAACCTTCCAGAAGGACAACCATCTCTGCAGCATTCCACCAAATCAGGCCTTTATGGTAGAGTGGCCAGATGGAAGCCACTCCTCAGTAAAATGGCACATAACAGCCTGCTTGTAGTTTGCCAAAAGGCACCTAAAGACTCTCAGGCCATGAGAAACAAGATTATCTGGTCTGATGAAACCAAGATTGAACTCTTTGGCCTGAATTCCAAACGTCACGTCTAGAGGAATACTGGCACCATCCCTATGGTGAAGCATGGTGGTGGTAGCATCATGCTGTGGGGATGTTCTTCAGCGGCAGGGACTGGGAGACTAGTCAGGATCGAGGCAAAGAATAATGGAGCAAAGTACAGAGATCATTGTCAAAAACCTGCTCCAGAGTGCTCAGGACCTCAGACTGGTTCATCTTCCAACAGGACAACAACCCTAAGCACACAGCCAAGACAACGCAGGAGTGGCTTCGGGACAAGTCTCTGAATGTCCTTGAGTGGCACAGCCAGAGCCTTTACATGAACATGATTGAACATCTCTGGAGAGACATGAAAATAACTGTGCAGCAACGCTCCCCATCCAACCTGGCAGAGCTTGAGAGGATATGCAGAGAAAAATGGGAGAAACTCCCCAAATACAGGTGTGCCAAGCTTGTAACGTCATACCCAAGAAGACTTGGTTGTAATCACTGCCAACGGTGCTTCAACAAAGTACTGAGTAAAGGGTCTGAGTACTTAGATAAATGTGATTGGTTTTTTATTTTCAATATATTAGCAACAATTTCAAAAAACATGTTTTTGCTTTGTCATTATGGGGTATTGTGTGTGTAAATTGATGAGGGGAAAAAACAATTGAATACTTTTTATAATAAGGCTGTAATGTAACAAAAAAGGGGTCTGAATACTTTCCAAAGGCACAGCTTCTCTTCTGTCCTAACTTGTTGCCCCAGAAGACTAAATAAAGTAGTGCTCACCAGAATAATGTCTTACATTGATAGAACGAATGCATTAGTAATCTAGTTAACTTCTGATTTGTTTAGGGATCGGGAGAAAATGCACAATAACAGAAAGTTTGTTCTCGTACGAAATATCCAATTGTCATCAGTTTGACCGGTTTTAAGAAAATGAAAAGCTGAGAAAACCATGAAACACGTTTCTGATAAGACTTCAGTTGATCTTGGGTGCATATTTTGTGGTTGAAATACTGTCTGCTGGCATAACAGTGTCAAAGGTAACATGTTACACTCACATTTTCTCAAAAGATGCTGAAAGAAAGAAATCATATTTCTCCACTCCTGTTCCCGAGACAAAACTGTTGTATTGTTTCACTGCAACAAATGTATAATTCCACAGCAGTTATTATATTACATGTGAGAGGGTATAGGCCTACAGTCAGTGTCCAGAGTTCAGTTACTATTCCATTTTACCCATAACTTAAATGAGGAATATTGTGTTTATTCATGGATACAGGGATACTCGTGAGCGGGATATCAACAGGTGCAAGTAAACAGCTTATTCCCAATAAGACCTTAAGCGGGATATGAGCTACTGTCCAGAATACTGTGCGCATGGAAACGTGGTCACTGTCACCATTCCTGGACTGTTTAGAGTACATTTCCACCTGAATCTACCACTGATAGGTATCCAATGAGAACTGTCTGATTCATTTGAAGTGACAGCACTATGCAGGACAAAGGCTACATCACATTTAGGTCATTAAGCAGACACTGTTATTCAGAGGCAACTTACAGCCAGTGCTTTCAACTAAGATGGTTAAAACAACATGTCAGTCGTCGCAAGTATTCAGATACACAAGAGATTCAGTTTACTGGTTTAATTCAGAGACGAGCTGAGAAGAGGTAATAAATAGAGGGATATGGAGGGAGGTTTTCACTGAACAATAAACTTAAGGAGTGCATAATACCTTTCTCAGTCAATTTCATTTAAATACATAAATTACAGACATAACATAGAATCTGAAATAGTTAGATAAGTAGCTTACGTTAGTGTTCATCATTGGAATCAATATTGCATTGGAATATTTGAAGTATTTTAAACTGAAAAGCCTGCCAGAAATGTAAGCTAATATCATGGAATAATTTCCCGAAGGCACATTTCATGATATTAATTTGAGACGCTACGGTTCGTTTCTGTACAAATCATAAGTGACAAAGAAGTAGAAAAGCAAAAGTAGAAATACAGTGTTTTCAGGAAAGCATTAAAATAGAAAGTCCATTATCCGGTAAAATAACAGTAACAAACAAGAAATAGGTCATCCAGAATATTTCAAATAATCATCATCAGAAAGCCACAAAAATCACCTGAAAACGTTCCAGTATTGGATTGCTAAGGTTTCCATGGAAACATGCAGAATGAGCTAGAGGTTATGCTGTTCTGTGTGTTGGCCATAGGCTCCTACAAGGCTCAGAGGAATGGACAGGGAGATGCACCAGAGCGGGATAAGAGGAGGGTGGGGGTGTTGAGGAGCTTGGCAGCAGGGTAATGCAGGCAGTGACAAAATCATCATCTGTCAAAATCGTCTGGGTTGCATCTCAATAGTCTACCGTGGCTACCTTTCCTCTGCATAAAACTGGACAGGTGGAAGGAAATCCCTTTGTAGGCACTAGGGACCTACTGCACATACGAGTGCAGATCAGCAAAGATGAGAAGAGCAAACCACGTATCTTCACTAGTGTGATTGTTCCAGCCTCTTTCCAATCCCAGATCAACACAAAGGTCTGAGGTCCATGCCGCAGCCAATAGTCTTCCAGAGTGATTCAGGGGTGCTACGTTGCATTTTCATTGGCTGTTTTGACATTGGACCACACCCAGTCTCTTACAACAGTGACAGATCAGTGTTCCACAGTGTGTCAGTTCACAGTGTTACGTCAGATGGCTTTGTGGTTAACAACTTTGGTCCAGTCCCGGTGGAGCCCGAACCCAACCATGTTGATGCGATGTCACCCGAGTACTCACAGGTTGGTCTCGTCCCAGGTGGGGTCATTCATGTTCTTCAGGACTCTCCTCAGGATCTTCTCCAGCTCCTTCCTGGCTTTCTGCTCTTCATCCAGGGTCCTCCTCATCTTCTTGTTGTCCTGTTTGGGTGGGAACAAAGATGGCCGCTGGATCTTAGAAAAGGGTCTAAATCGCACATGCCTGGAATGAACAGAGCTCTGGTTCTGGGATGTATATGCTTAGTTTCCTTGTCATAGTTTCCTTGTCATTTCTCTGATTCATTATGATGCTGTATGACTGACATGCTATTTGATGTGACGGTTTAGAGAACTCTCCTGAACGCTCACCTGTTTCAGCTCCTGTACTTCATCCTTCAGCCCATACACCGTGTCTACTAGAGTCCTAAGGCAGACAGACATGTTAGTTAACCAACCCAACCACAGCACACCATTATCAATAAACCCCATTAAGGAACATATAAACTTCTTGAACGTGTGAAGTGAAGAGTTCTCCCAATCTATCGCACTGTGTGTTTAGGGAGGAATGTAGTGCTTACTTCTCCTCGATGACAGTCTGTCCGTTGCTCTTGGTCTCCTCCACGATGATCTTCTCCTCCTCAGGGAAGAGCATGTGCAGACCTGACTTCTCCCTGGATCCTGATTGGTGAAACAAGACCGTCAGCAGAGCACATTGGTCGATGGACGGGATGACTCACTGACTGATTGGCTGACTGAGGGAGGGTGACCTTTCCGTAGAGGTTTGACACACTAAGGCTGTAGATCAATAGTTCAAACTAGCCTCTTCTCCTTGTGTCCTGTCCCCTCTGATCACAGTCCTTTATAGGAGCCCTTTCATTTATCAGCGGCAATGAAGGAAAGAAGACAAGGAGGCCATTTTAGAGTATTAGGACACAGCCCAAACCAGATTCAAATAAGTGGCTAGTCAAAGGGGGCCTGTGGAAGGATCAGGACAGGTGTGGTAGAGGAGGAGAACTTGACCTGGCAAATCAAGTCTCCCTCTCATCTATCATTTATCCTGTATTCATACAGGAGATTCCATTGAGATTCAAAATCTCTGTTCTCCAAGGGAGATCTAAGCTATGACAGCAGCATATTAACTCATCATTTTAATGATTGTAACATGACACCAGGTCCTTTGAATCCGTTAATAGTTGAGAACAGAAGGGAGGCTGAGGAGCAGTTATTCCCTTTGTCCACCGAGGTCTTTTGAGGGGAGAAGGGTGTGTGAGTGTGTGTATATACTACCGTTCAAAAGTTTGGGGTCACTTAGAAATGTCCTTGTTTTTGAAAGAAAAGCAACTTTTTGCCAATTTAAATAACTTCAAATTGATCAGAAATACAGTGTAGACATTGTTTAAGTTGTAAATGACTATTGTAGCAGGAAACGGCTCATTTTTCATGGAATATCTACAGAGGAATATCTACAGATCAACAACCATCACTCGTGTTCCAATGGCAAGTTGTTAGCTAATCCAAGTTTATCATTTTAAAATGCTAACTGATCATTAGAAAACCCTTTCGCAACTATGTTAGCACAGCTGAAAACTGTTCTGATTAAAGAAGCAATAAAAATGGTCATCTTAAGGCTAGTTGAGTATCTGGAGCATCAGCATGTGGGTTTGATTACAGGCTCAAATGGCCAGAAACAAATGACTTTCTTCTGAAACTTGTCAGTCTATTCTTGTTCTGAGAAATGAAGGCTATTCCATGCGAGAAATTGCCAAGAAACTGAAGAGCTAGTACAACGCTGTGTACTACTCTCTTCACAGAACAGTGCAAACTGGCCCTAACCAGTAGTGCATGCATGCATGAATACATACAGTGGCTTGCGAAAGTATGTTGTTGCCTTACAACCTGGAAATAAAATAGATTTTTGTTTCCCAGTCCCTGCCGATGAAAAACATTCCCACAGCATGATGCTGCCGCCACCATGCTTCACTGTGGGGATGGTGTACTCAAGGTGATGAGAGGTGTTGGGTTTGCGCCAGACATAGCGCTTTCCTTGATAGCCAAAAAGCTACATTTTAGTGTCATCTGACCAGAGTACCTTCTTCCATATGTTTGAGGAGTCTCCCACATGCCTTTTGGCAAACATATTATATTTTTCTTTAAGCAATGGCTTTTTATCTGGCCACTCTTCCGTAAAGCCCAACTCTGTGGAGTGTACGGCTTAAAGTGGTCCAATGGACAGATACTCCAATCTCCGCTGTGAAGCTTTGCAGCTCCTTCAGGGTTATCTTTGGTCTCTTTGTTGCTTCTGATTGCTTCTGATCTCCTTGCCTGGTCTGAATTTGTGGGCAGCCCTCTCTTGGCAGGTTTGTTGTGGTGCCATATTCTTTCCATTTTTTAATAATGGATTTAAATGGTGCTCCGTGGGATGTTCAAAACCCATCCCTGATCTGTACTTCGACAACTTTGTACCTGACCTGTTTGGAGAGCTCCTTGGTCTTCATAGTTCGCTTGCTTAGTGGTGTTGCAGACTCTGGGGCCTTTCAGAACAGGTGTATATATACTGAGATCATGTGACCCTTAAATAAAGTCCACCTGTGTGCAATCTAACTAATTATGTGACTTCTGAAGGTAATTGGTTGCACCAGATTAGAGGTCAAGTTCTCATGACAATCGGAAATCGGTATTTTTGGGCGCCGATTAGCCGATTATTATTATTTATTTTTGTACACCTTTATTTAATCTTTATTTAACTAGGAAAGTCAGTTAAGAACACATTCTTATTTTCAATGACGGCCTAGGAACGAGGCAGAACGACAGATTTTTAACCTTGTCAGCTCGGGGGATCCAATCTTGCATCGATTACAATGCACTCCATGAGGAGCCTGCCTGTTAGCAAATGCAGTAAGCTAAGGTAAGTTGCTAGCTAGCATTAAACTTATCTTATAAAAAACAATCAATCAATGACTGTCATTGCTCCAATGTGTACTTAATCATAAACATCAATGCTTTTCTTAAAATCAATACATATATTTTTAAACCTGCATATTTAGCTAAAAGAAATCCAGGTTAGCAGGCAATATTAACCAGGTGAAATTGTGTCATTTCTCTTGCGTTTATTGCACGCAGAGTCAGGGTATATGCAACAGTTTGGGCCGCCTGGCTCTTTGCGAACTAATTTGCCCGAATTTTACGTAATTATGACAACATTGAAGGTTGTGCAATGTAACAGGAATATTTAGACTCATGGATGCCACCCGTTAGATAAAATACGGAACGGAATAAACGTTTTGTTTTCGAGGTGATAGTTTCCAGATTAGTCAAAGGTATATGGTTTAGAGAGAAATAGTCAACGCGTTATAATTCCTGTAATAACTTGCGGCTGAATTTGAAAGGGGTTCCTTCGTTATTTTACCGTTCATGTCTTCCATAGAGAATGTCTTAATCTACTTCAAATAAGGTCTGTGTTTTGTGCAGGCTTAAACCGCCTCGACGTTTTGATACCCGTGTAAATCTCACTAGGATAAGGTAACGTTTGTCAACATATTTTCATAAATCCACTCTACATTTTTTTTTTAATCTTCGCTTATATTTAACCAATATTGATCAGTTACCTTGTCCTATGGATATCTACACAGTTATAAAATTGGCACGGTGATGTAAGCCTACACGAAACACAGACCTTATTTTAAGTGAATCTAAAAATATCCTATGGAATAAATGAAGGAACCGCTTTTCAGATTTTTCTAGGTGTCATGGGAATTATGACTCGCACTTTGGTTGTCAATTCTTACCATGCCCATTATTAAAATAGGATTTCCTACATATAGAAATTAAAGTTTTTGTTTTCAACATTCATCACAGGTAACTTAAACTCTATTTTTATTCAAACAGTTGAGAGTATTTGTCTCCTAAGCAGACTCTTCAGTATCATTGTCACTTCAGAGCTGTGTGTGTATTTATGTATTATATTAAGTTAAAATAAAAGTGTTCATTGTTCATTCAGTATTGTTGCAATTGTCATTATTACAAAAATGTGTGTGTGTATGATATATTTATATATATATATTTTTTTTTAATAAATTGGCCGATTAAATCGGCATCGGCTTTTTTTGTCCTCCAATAATCGGTATCGATATTGAAAAATCATAATCGGTCGACCTCTACACCAGATCTTATTTAAGGGCTTCATAGCAAAAAGGGGGTGAATACATATGCACGCACCACTTTTCCGTTAAAAAAAGAATATATATATATTGCATTTTTTTAAACAAGCTATTTTTTCATTTCACTTCACTAATTTGGACTATTTTGTGTATGTCCATTACATGAAATCCAAATAAAAATCAATTTAAATTACAGGTTGTAATGAAACAAAATAGGAAAAACGCCAAGGGGGGTGAATACTTTTGCAAGGCACTGTGCATACATACATAAGGGAGAGAGTTCATGTTAGGTTCCTACTATCTTCAGTTTCTGAGAGGTTGGCTTGACAAACATTTCACAGAAACAGCAGACACAGCTACTGTAAACCACACATAACTAACCATGACTAAGGGAGAGGGAGAGACCAGAAATTGTGGCTGAAGGAAAGCCAGGGCCGCGTTCAGCAGGACACGTTGGCCAACATTCAGATAGAAATGTATTATGTTGAACAAACATGTAGAATAAGAAATCATGTCAGCTCTATTCACTGCATTTCTATCTACAACATTTGCATACTGAATGTGGCCTAGCCAGCAATGGGATTCCAAAACTACGATGAAAGAAAATCATATTTCTCTTTCAAAATAAAATAGTTGATTAAAAAAGGTGTGGGGGAGCGGGATATATGGGAGGAGCGACTAGAGCTCTTACGAGAAGCGGAGGAGGTCCTGTAACTACTGGCGGTCCATATACTGTCATAATCCGAGTCCTCTGATAGGTCAGACCAGGGCTCGGTCCCTCTGGACAGGCTGCTACGGCAACCTATAGTGTCCACACTGGACCGGTCAACTGGCTCGGCCAGCACGTGGTTATGCATCAAATCAGTACCCTGCCATGCTGGAACGAGGAGGGGGGGGTGGATCAAACCATACGGAACGAGGAGGGAGAGTGGATCAAACCATAATAAAGCGGTGTGGGGAGGGGGGGACAAATAATTGTTGAGGTGGGTTGTGGAGAAAGGGATCCATAATAATTGGATAAATAATATACAGATATATTTAAAACGAGGTGGGATGGTGGGGTTATGGATGAGGACAAAAATAATAATAAATATATATATTTTTTTTTAAAGGGAGAGGACACAAAATGGAGGAGGAACAGACCAAAAGGAGGAGGAACAGAGCGGAGAATAACAGAATACAAAGGGGATGAGGGGAGAGAAAAGAAACAGGAGAGAACATAGTTAAAGAGAGAGGAGACAACACTGAACTATGAGTAGCAATAGACTAGACACTAGAGTATAGCTGTTTAGATTCAACTGTCAAAGAGCATTTATCCAGAACCTGTGAAGTCTTAGAACTAATCTGGACATGGTTCATGTTAGTACAGAAATAAAAGACAGGCTTCAAAGAAGTCAAATGACACCAAAGACTAGTTGGTATTGGTTGAAGTATTGAGTCTGACAGGTTGTGTGTTTGCGGCGTAGTCTTACTTGAGTTGAGTGTCTGTCGTGTTTTGGCGCTGGTGCAGTAGGCCTCGATCACTTTCAGGATCTGGGCATCCTCCTCCAGAGCTGCAGTACTCTTCCTGGTAGCAAAGTCCTCATCTGAAGGTTTCCTCTCAGGTTTACGTTTAGGCAGCAGCTTCTTCATACTCTTAGGACTTTTACTCATATCCTAGAGAGAGGGAGATAAAAAGAGGAAGAGAGGCTCTCTTAGAACCCTAGAAGTGGGCTATTTTATTGGTAAAGGCATCATCTCTGAAACTGTGCTGGCTATTACTGGTTGGAACCTATTCCCTCTTAGACCAAAGGCCCAGGACCATACCTCTTTATGGCAAAGTGCTGCCGAGGGCTTGAGTGGGGGCGCGGGGCGGAGGCAGCTGAGGCTCCAGGGTTTGGGGGTGCTGGGGGGCTCCAGGGGACCCCACATGGGGGGGGTTTGAGGGACCCCGTGGGAGGAGGGGTGGGGTAGGGTGTGGTAGGCAGGGCCCCCAGATACACCCCTACTCTCTGAGTGTCTGGAGGGGGTCAGGGGATGGGACGGGAGCTGGGGGAGAAGGGGAGAGAGAGAACAGAGGGAAGAAGTTTAAGACGGGCACAAAAAAGAGAGTATATCATATATACAGTAGTATTTCTTGGAATGAAATGATGCTTGCTGCGTGGCCAATTAATTAGCCAATTAAATTGGCCAATTTCAAATTTCATAAATCGGTAATCGCCCTTTTTGGACGCCGATTATGGCCGATTGAATTGCAATCCACGAGGAAACTGCGTGGCAGGCTGACCACCTGTTACGAGTGCAGCGTCAAAAGGAGCCAAGGTAAGTTGCTAGCTAGCATTAAACTTACCTTATAAAAAAAAACAATCAATCCTCACATAATCACTAGTTCACTACACATGGTTGATGATATTACTAGGTTAACTAGCTTGCCCTGCGTTGCATATAATCAATCAATGCGGTGCCTGTTAATTTATTATCGAATCCCAGCCTACTTCAACTTCGCCAAACGGGTGATGATTTAACTAAGGCGCATTCGTAAAAAAAGCACAATCGTTGCACAAATGTACCTAACCATAAACATCAATGCCTTTCTTAAAATCAATACACAGAAGTATATTTTTTAAAACCTGCATATTTAGTTAAAAATAAATGCACGTTAGCAGGTAATATTAACTAGGGAAATTGTGTCACTTCTCTTGCCTCCAGTACAAGCGGAGTCAGGGTATATGCAACAGTTTGGGCCATCTGGCTCGTTTCCTAACAATGACCGTAATTAAATTTGCCAGAATTTTACATAATTATGACATAACATTGAAGGTTGTGCAATGTACAATATTTAGACTTAGGGATGCCACCCGTTCGACAAAATATGGAATGGTTCTGTATTTCACTGAAAGAATAAACTTTTTGTTTTTGAAATTAGTTTCCGGATTTGACCATTATTAATGTCTAAGGCTCGTGTTTCTGTGTGTTTATTATAATTAAGTCTATGATTTGATAGAGCAGTCTGACTGAGCGGTGGTAGGCAGCAGCAGGCTTGTAAGCATTCATTCAAACAGCACTTTACTGCGTTTGCCAGCAGCTCTTAGCAATGCTTGTTGCACAGCGCTGTTTATGACTTCAAGTCTATCAACGCCGAGATTAGGCTGGCAATACTAAAGTGCCTAAAAGAACATCCAATAGTCAAAGACATATGAAATACAAATGGTAGAGAGAGAAATAGTCGACGCGTCATAATTCCTATATCTACAACCTAAAATTTCTTAACTGGGAATTTTGAACCACCAGCTTTCATATGTTCTGAGCAAGGAACTTCAACGTTAGCTTTTTTTACATGGCACATATTACACTGTTACTTTCTTTTCCAACACTGTGTTTTTGCATTATTTAAACCAAATTGAAAATTTCATTATTTATCTATGTACTAAATTTAAGGTAAAAATAAAAGGGTTCATTATTCATTTAGTATTGTGGTAATTGTCATTTTACAAATATGTATTTGAAAAAAAAGGAAAAAAAATCAAATCTGCCGATTAATCAGTATCGGCTTTTTTTGGTCCTCCAACAATCGGTTTCGGCGTTGAAAAATCATAAATCGGTCGGCCTCTAGTAATAACCAGTAGTAAATACGAGTTGGATGCATTCAAGTGCTTTGAAGTCGTTGAGAATCGCTGCCTGGCTAACGGGCAAACAATCTGCAACCAGAAAAAAAAATAAAAAAGCTAGCTAGCTTGTAAACAAATGATAGTGTTCAAAAACTATATTAATAGATTGCTTTTTATAAATAATGTTTTATTGTTGCATTTAACTGCCGAAAATGCTGTTATAGAGTTAATTTCCTCAGTATGTGACGTCAAAGTTCAACATGTGGGAGAAGTCCGTGATGATAGACGAGTTTCCCACTAGTGATTACCAGTTGGAGGAGCATTCAAATGGATCTTTCCCAGTGGTATGGTCATATTTACAGATTTACAAGATGTCATGAACACAGCATTATCCTTCCCATTCATTTGGGATTTAAACCTACAAATATGCTAATCCATGTACCTGGATCTACACAAGAAAAATGTCAGACAAACGTTAATACCTGTCCCTTTAACTGACAGACTGGAGAGGTTGGGGGTGTTACCGTGTGGCAGGGGACAGACTGGGGCTTGGCGGTGGGTGTGGTCATGATCACGGAGGGGGCGTTTCTGATCTGAGTGTGTCTCGACAGATGCTCCACCCACTCCTGCAAATCCTGCTGGTTGTTACACACCACCTGCATCCGCTCACACGTACTTCCTGTAATACACACACAAACTCTTGTTTAACTAACATTGTGGGGACACAATTTATTCCCATTCAAAAGCGTATTTTGCCTAACATCAACATCAACCCCCTAGAAATAGCATTTTTCCTTTGGGTCCCCACAAGTATAGGTAAACATGTCCACACACACGTAATTACACAGACATTACCCTTAATTTGAGCTGTTTAAACTCCACTAGTAAACATACCTGATATTTCAAAAGCGTTTTTGACCACCTCACAATCTTCTATCCTTGAGATAAGCATTCCTGTCAATGGCAGCTTACCCTTTAAAGCAAATCAACGACAAAGAGTTACAGAAACTTTTAGTGTTTACATACTTAAGGGCACTATACAACCCGTTAGATTTTTGCCTGATTCTGTTTCTTCACAGTTTTTCCTACAAAACATGTCACTTTTTTTGTTGTTGAAAAAAAATAACATTTGATGTTCTAAGTCCATAACAATGCTTAAACCACATCAGGAGACCAATTCTAAGAAATGTAGATTTTTGGGTGTAATTACCCTTTAACTGCTCACTAGCCAGAGGCAGTTGTTTGGTTAGGATGCTTCTGTAGCATTCATGTGATTGCAAAGTTTGCAAAACAAATGGCCACTGGATTGATGCAAATAGTCACGATATCATTCTGCCAGGTAGGCATATGTTACTTTGTAGTTGAATGGTACAATAAGCAAAAATCCCTCCACTATTTTTTCTGCTTGCTAAAATAACAAGTTTGCCTAATTTCAGTTTGTGTGACAAAACAAGCAATGTGTAGATAATCATTGTACCATCTAAACCACTGTGAAATATATTTTCAATAACCAAAGATATTGTATTTTCAGCTGTTTGAAGCTGGTGCAAAAAACCGAAAGTAAAAACTAAACTTAAGAACAGGAAGCATAGAAATTGCGCACATAGAACAGATTTACCACTTCTTAGACATGCTTTCAATGAGATGGACAGATCTATAACTCACATTTCTATGTGAATTTGGTTGGGTGACGCAAAAAGCCACATATTGCAGGTTTAACATTTAATTGAGAGGGTTTTTGGGAAAGCCTTACCATCTACCAGAAGACAGTTGGCAACACATTAGTATAATCGCTAACGACTACAAGAAGTGGTAGACAAACGCGCACACGCAGACAGGCATTCCTGTGTTGTTGCCTCTTCAGAAAGTTGAAGGAAAATATGAATCACAGATGCATTTTATGTCATGATAATCTTGGGCGAATTGATGACTTTTTTAATGAGTTCAAACCATTTAGTTGATTTCCTACTAAGTTCAATACATTTTTGAATATTGTCGTTTTAATGTCTCGATTCCAGGATTCTGTCATGTTCTCCACAAAGCGGATTCTATAGGGCCCTAAATCCTAACAAAGGACAGAGCGAGAGCGAGATCCTGACCTGGTAGATGAATCCACTCATTCTGGAGCTGGCAGACAGCAGTAGGAGAACATTTGGGAACAGCAGGAGGTAGCGTTCACTCTTCTCCTAAAGACGACAAACACACACTGTTAAGACGTTCCTGGGTGTAGATTTTAGATGCGCGTCTTACCTCTGATCCGTGTGTGTGGCAGAGTGTGTGAGACATGTACAGGACAGGGCCCAGGGTTCTGATGTCATCTCCCTCCCAGCGTCTGATCGTCTCAGTTAGAATCTGCAGCTCCAGCTCCTTACGTTTCCTCACCTCCTGACACCGAGCCTGAAGCCATGGAGACACAAACAAATAAAAGGAAGCTGTTTTAAAGTATTGAATCCCAGTCAATGTGAGAGACAGTGAGACAGAGAGAAACAGACAAATGTATGCATGCACACACACACACAGAAGATCCAGGCTGCATAGAAGCCCAAGGCAGGGCACCAAGCCACAGAACAGCAGAGCCAAACCGTGGAGCTCAGAGCCAGGCTAAAGCTCTTCCCTCAGACCTTGTATTAGCAAAACTGCACCGCCTGCACACAACAAGACAGAGACTATTTAACATGTCAATTTAACCCTGAATAACACTGGATTCCATACACGCTAGTGCTCAAAAGTTTGGGGTCACTTAGAAATGTCCTTGTTTTTGAAAGAAAAGCACATTTCTTGTCCATTAAAATAACAAAATTGATCAGAAATACAGTGCAGACATTGTTAATGTTGTAAATGACTATTGTAGCTGGAAACTGCTGATTTTTAATAGAATATCTACATAGGCGTACAGAGGCCCATTATCAGTAACCATCGCTCCTGTGTTCCAATGGCACGTTGTGTTAGCTAATCCAAGTTTATCATTTTAAAAGGATAATTGATCATTAGAAAACCCTTTTGCAATTATGTTAGCACAGCTGAAAACTGTTGTGATCAAAGAAGCAATAAAACTGGCCTTCTTTAGACTAGTCGAGTATCTGAAGCATCAGCATGTGGGTTTGATTACAGGCTCAAAATGGTCAGAAACAAATAACTTTCTTCTGAAACTTGTCAGTCTATTCTGGCAGCTTCATTAAATAGTACCCGCAAAACCCCAGTCTCAACATCAACAGTGGCAGAGTTCTAGGCAGAGTTGCAAAGAAAAAGCCATATTTCAGACTGGCTAATAAAAACAAAAGATTAAGATGGGCAAAAGAACACAGACACTGGACAGAGGAACTCTGCCTAGAAGGCCAGCATCCCGGAGTCGCCTCTTCACAGTTGACGTCGAGACTGGTGCTTTGCGGGTACTATTTAATGAAGCTGCCAGTTGATGACCTGTGAGGCTTCAGTTTCTTGGTAATTTCTTGCATGGAATAGCCTTCATTTCTCAGAACAAAAATAGACTGACGAGTTTCAGAAGAAAGTTCTTTGTTTCAAGCCATCTTGAGCCTGTAATCGAACCCACAAATGGTGACGCTCCAGATACTCAAATAGTCTAAAGGCCAGTTTTATTGCTTTTTAAAAATCAGAACAGTTTTTAGCTGTGCTAACATAATTGCAAAAGGGTTTTCTAATGATCAATTCGCCTTTTAAAATTATAAACTTGGATTAGCTAACACAACGTGCCATTGGAACACAGGAGTGATGGTTGCTGATAATGGGCCTCTGTACACCTATGTAGATATTCCATTAAAATGTATGTATTGACAAAAAAAAAAATGTTTACGGCTACAAAAGTCATGTACAACATTAACAATGTCTACACTGTATTTCTGATCAATTTGAGGTTATTTTAAAATAAATAAATAAGTGCTTTTCCTTCATAAACAAGGACATTTCTAAGTGACCCCAAACTTTTGAAGGGTAGTGTACATCATCAACAAGGGACATGTAACTGTAACCCTTCAACACTGCATAAGTCATTAAACGGAGACAGGGACGGTATATGTCCCACTTACAGAGAGGCTTTTGAAGGAGGTCAAACACTTCTGGATGTCTGGTCGATCAGGATGATGCTCCTGATGAAGAAGAGGGGTACGTTTGATTCATCAGAAGATCACAGGTCTAACACAGTCAATATAGTCTACACCTACACAACAAAAAGCAACCATTCACAGGGAAATTATCTTTATCCATACTACAGAGACAAAAACACAGATCGATTGGACTAAAAACAAAAAAGATAACTATTGTAAAATATACTGTTCGTGAAATGTATGTAGTATGTATAAACTGGAAGTAGAAGCCTAAGTGTTGTCCATTAGTTTACTCCAATAAGGGGATGGGTGGTAGGGTTAGGGGAAAATAATAAAGGAAAATATATATACAGTATCAGCCAAAAGTTTGGACACACCAACTTATTCCAGGGTTTCTTAATTTTTACTATTTTCAACAATTTAGAATAATAGTGAAGACCTCGAAAGTATGAAATAACACATATGGAATCCTGTAGTAACCAAAAAAAAAGTGTTACTGGTAAATATATTTCATATTTGAGATTCTTCAAAGTAGCCACCCTTTGCCTTGATGACAGCTTTGCACACTCTTGGCATTCTCTCAACCGGTATGCCTTGTTAATTTGTGGAATTTCTTTCCTTCTTAATGCGTTTGAGCCAATCAGTTGTGTGTGACAAAGTAGCGGTGGTATACAGAAGATAGCCCTATTTGGTAAAAGACCAAGTCCATATTATGGCAAGAACAGCTTAAATAAGCAAAGAGAAACAACAGTCCATCATTACTTGCAGACATGAAGGTCAGTCAATACGGAAAATGTCAATAACTTTGAAAGTTTCTTCAAGTGCAGTCACAAAAACCATCAAGCGCTATGATGAAATTGTTCATTTGAGTTACTAGCCTCAGAAATTGCAGCCCAAATAAATGCTTCACAGAGTCCAAGTAACAGACACATCAACATCAACTGTTCCCGAGGACACTGCGTTAAATCAGGCCTTCATGGTCGAATTGCTGCATAGAAACCACTACTAAAGGACACCAATAAAAAGGAGACTTGCTTGGGACAAGAAACACAAGCAATGGACATTAGTCTGGTGGAAATCAGTGGAAAGTCTGGTGGAAAACAATTGAGATTGTTTGGGATGAGTTGGACAGCTGAGTGAAGGAAAATCAGCAAACAAATGCTCAGCATGTGGGAACTTTCTCAAGTCTGTGGGAAAAGCATTCCAGGTGACTCTCTCGGAGCTGGTTGAGAGAATGCCAAGAGTGTGCAAAGCTGTCATCAAGGCAAAGGGTGGCTACTTTGAAGAATCTCAAATATAAAATATCTTTTGATTTATTTAACACTTTTTTGGTTACTACATGACTCCATATGGGTTATTTAATAGTGTTGAGGTCTTCGCTATTATTCTACAATGTAGAAAATAGTAAATAAAATTAGAAAACCCTGGAATGAGTAAGTGTGTTCAAACCTTTGACTGTATATTTACAAAAAATATGTATGGGGGATTGGAAATGATGCAGACAATTCCATTGATGGAAGCTACAATATGTCTGTAATATTAAAGCTGCTCTACCCCCTAAAATATAAATACAAAATAAACAGACTGTCTCCCTCTCACCTCCATGTGTCTCTCCAGTTCCTTCAGCAGTGTAGGGTATTTGTCCAGCCTCATGAAGGGTTTACTGAGACCAGTGGTGAGGGTCAGGATACCTGGACTACTGGCTCCCATCCCCTCCATAAACTCCCCCAGCTCCTCACTGAAACACACAGCAACATACTGAACTCCCCCAGCTCCTCACTGAAACACACAGCGACATACTAAACTCCCCCAGCTCCTCACTGAAACACACAGCAACATACTGAACACCCCCAGCTCCTCACTGAAACACACAGCAACATACTGAACTCCCCCAGCTCCTCACTGAAACACACAGCAACATACTGAACTCCCCCAGCTCCTCACTGAAACACACAGCAACATACTAAACTCCCCCAGTTCCTCACTGAAACGCACAGCAACATACTGAACTCCCCCAGCAACATACTAAACTCCCCCAGCTCCTCACTGAAACACACAGCGACATACTAAACTCCCCCAGCTCCTCACTGAAACACACAGCGACATACTGAACTCCTCCAGCTCCTCACTGAAACACACAGCGACATACTGAACTCCCCCAGCTCCTCACTGAAACACACAGCAACATACTGAACTCCCCCAGCTCCTCACTGAAACATACTAAACTCCCCCAGCTCCTCACTGAAACACACAGCGACATACTGAAACACACAGCGACATACTGAAACACACAGCGACATACTGAAACACACAGCGACATACTGAAACACACAGCGACATACTGAAACACACAGCGACATACTGAAACACACAGCGACATACTGAAACACACAGCGACATACTGAAACACACAGCGACATAATAAACTCCCCAGCTCCTCACTGAAACACACAGCGACATAATAAACTCCCCAGCTCCTCACTGAAACATACAGCGACATAATAAACTCCCCAGCTCCTCACTGAAACATACTGAACTCCCCCAGCAACATACTAAACTCCCCCAGCAACATACTAAACTCCCCCAGCAACATACTAAACTCCCCCAGCAACATACTAAACTCCCCCAGCAACATACTAAACTCCCCCAGCAACATACTAAACTCCCCCAGCAACATACTAAACTCCCCCAGCAACATACTAAACTCCCCCAGCAACATACTAAACTCCCCCAGCAACATACTAAACTCCCCCAGCAACATACTAAACTCCCCCAGCAACATACTAAACTCCCCCAGCAACATACTAAACTCCCCCAGCAACATACTAAACTCCCCCAGCAACATACTAAACTCCCCCAGCAACATACTAAACTCCCCCAGCAACATACTAAACTCCCCCAGCAACATACTAAACTCCCCCAGCAACATACTAAACTCCCCCAGCAACATACTAAACTCCCCCAGCAACATACTAAACTCCCCCAGCAACATACTAAACTCCCCCAGCAACATACTAAACTCCCCCAGCAACATACTAAACTCCCCCAGCAACATACTAAACTCCCCCAGCAACATACTAAACTCCCCCAGCAACATACTAAACTCCCCCAGCAACATACTAAACTCCCCCAGCAACATACTAAACTCCCCCAGCAACATACTAAACTCCCCCAGCAACATACTAAACTCCCCCAGCAACATACTAAACTCCCCCAGCAACATACTAAACTCCCCCAGCAACATACTAAACTCCCCCAGCAACATACTAAACTCCCCCAGCAACATACTAAACTCCCCCAGCAACATACTAAACTCCCCCAGCAACATACTAAACTCCCCCAGCAACATACTAAACTCCCCCAGCAACATACTAAACTCCCCCAGCAACATACTAAACTCCCCCAGCAACATACTAAACTCCCCCAGCAACATACTAAACTCCCCCAGCAACATACTAAACTCCCCCAGCAACATACTAAACTCCCCCAGCAACATACTAAACTCCCCCAGCAACATACTAAACTCCCCCAGCAACATACTAAACTCCCCCAGCAACATACTAAACTCCCCCAGCAACATACTAAACTCCCCCAGCAACATACTAAACTCCCCCAGCTCCTCACTGAAACACACAGCGACATACTGAACTCCCCCAGCAACATACTAAACTCCCCCAGCTCCTCACTGAAACACACAGCAACATACTGAACTCCCCCAGCTCCTCACTGAAACAGTGACATACTGAACTCCCCCAGCTCCTCACTGAAACACACAGCGACATACTAAACTCCCCAGCTCCTCACTGAAACAGTGACATACTGAACTCCCCCAGCTCCTCACTGAAACACACAGCAACATACTGAACTCCCCCAGCTCCTCACTGAAACACACAGGAACATACTGAACTCCCCCAGCTCCTCACTGAAACACACAGCAACATACTGAACACCCCCAGCTCCTCACTGAAACAGCGACATACTAAACTCCCCAGCTCCTCACTGAAACACACAGCAACATACTGAACTCCCCCAGCTCCTCACTGAAACACACAGTGAAATACTAAACTCCCCCAGCTCCTTACTGAAACACCCAGCAACACACTGAACTCCCCCAGCTCCTCACTGAAACACACAGTGAAATACTAAACTCCCCCAGCTCCTTACTGAAACACCCAGGAACACACTGAACTCCCCCAGCTCCTCACTGAAACATACTGAACTCCCCCTTCTCCTCACTGAAACACACAGCAACATACTGAACTCCCCCAGCTTCTCACTGAAACACACAGCAACATACTGAACTCCCCCAGCTTCTCACTGAAACACACAGCAACATACTGAACTCCCCCAGCTCCTCACTGAAACACCCAGCAACATACTGAACTCCCCCAGCTCCTCACTGAAACACCCAGCAACATACTGAACTCCCCCAGCTCCTCACTGAAACACACAGCAACATACTGAACTCCCCCAGCTCCTCACTGAAACACCCAGCAACATACTGAACTCCCCCAGTTCCTCACTGAAACACACAGCAACATACTGAACTCCCCCAGTTCCTCACTGAAACAGTGACATACTAAACTCCCCCAGCTCCTCACTGAAACACAGCAACATACTAAACTCCCCCAGCTACTCACTGAAACACACAAAATAATTTGCAGATATTTAGTCCGCTATCATTTTGACAGTCAACCCAATGTCATAAAAAATCACACGATGGATTTGGTTACACACACGCATGCACACACACATTTACCTGACGTGCACACACACTTACCTGTGTTCTGTGAGGACGTTGACAGCCGAGGGGTGGTTGGAGCAGTAGGCCATGTAGAGAGCCTTCATCTGGGGCAGCAGGTTGAGGAAGAAGCCCCCTACTCTCTGCTGGCTCTCTGGAAGCCTACACACACACACACACAATGTGTTCACCACCACAGCACTACGAGTCTACCAGTAGGTGTCAGTGTGACCCGTATAAACAGCATGTTGATGTACTCATATATATATGAGGAATAGTGCTCCCTCCCACACAGCGGGTTTTAAGGTGTGGCTTTAGATCCTATTGGCAGACAGGACGTGGTCTATGACAGAGTTGATTCATATTTGAAGCTTGCATGAAGATTATGGGCACTCGTTTGGTACATCCATGTATTGATGAGATACATTTGGTCAATGCTGGACTGATCATATGGTGTGTGTGTGTATGTGGGTTCGGGGACTCACCTGGTACATTCCTCATAGGACTGAACCAACATCAGCTGGAAGGTAGAGATGTCCTCCAGATTCCCCAGGATGTGACTGACGTCTGCACTGCTCAACCTGGAGACAGAGGGAGACGGTGTGGGGAAAGCTGGAGCGATATGGTTGACTAAAAGACGGGGGGGTACAGTAAGGTTCATAGTATGCTCAAATCAGACCCTCACACACACACACACACAGCCATGTGAACACAAACACACTCACTTGTCTGTGGGTTGCATTGAGTGCAGGTATGAGGTCAGTAGGCTTTGGAGCTCCTTGGAATACTCGGTCTCGGTCTCTAGAATGTTCTGGAGCACCTAGATGGTGAGAGACAGAACAGGGGGGTTAGGAGAGGATGTTGATGGATAGACAGACAGACAGGCAGGCAGGCAGACAGAGACACTGAACTCAGAAACGCCCACTGAGGAGACCCACCCTCTCTCCTCCTAACCTCCCCCTCGTTGACAGAACGGGGCCAGGGAGACCGTTCACTCTGCTTCCTGAAGCCGGTCCTCTTCACGTCATTTTTTAAAATTTTATCTTGAAGTTTCATACGAGGAGCCCATTAGACAGAGAAACCAGAGGACAGAAATAAACTGCTATCCTTTTTTCATCAAATACTGACCTCTTCAGTCCATGTCATCACTGGCTAGGTTCAGAGCAGGCTTAATGAAGGATGCAGAGATGGGTGGAGGGTTTAAGTTGGCTTTAACCCATCTAACATCCACTAATGGCAGACAGCCAGGTAGCTTTTAACTCCTGATGTTGTAGGGCTCATATTTCAACTCTCAAACTCATTTGGATCTTGTAACACAGGATAACTTAACATTGTGATGAGGTTACCTTCAAGTCTTCATAAAGACTAGTACTGAACTATTCCCTTTTCCCCATATCATAATGTATTGATTTATATCAGATTGCTCCATGTGGATCTTAACGTACTATTGTCCATTGGGACAATACAGATACTCTCCTCGGGTATACTCTCCTCTCCTCGGGTATACTCTCCTCTCCTCGGGTATACTCTCCTCGGGTATACTCTCCTCGGGTATACTCTCCTCGGGTATACTCTCCTGACAGCTTCTGTGTCTTGACTAGTTGATATATCCTTCCCTCCCTCCACTTCTCCTCCCCAGGATGCTTTGCAATGTGCTCCTACCACCGTCACGGTAGCAGGACACACAGTCCCTGTGAACTATCACTGACCCAGACATCAACACACACACACACACACACACCATAGTGACAGTGTGCTACCACTAGATAGAAACAGAGCAGCCAGTCACAGGGCCTTGAGGCACAGCTGGCCCAGCAGACAGAAGAAACAACCTATATTACTGCACACGAACACACGGCGCTTAGTTCTAAAACCCTCGTGGTATTTCAGATCTCACTGAAGTAGGTGGTGTAGGTTCTCACCAGGTTATAGTAGGTCTTGCTGACAGCTGGTGTGTCAAAGCCTTTCACAGGGTTTTTGAGGGTGCCAGACTTAGGAGACACTGGTTTGTCTGTGTGGTAGAGAGAGAGAGAGGAGAAGAAAGTGTAGAGTAGAAGCCAGACAGACAGAGTAGGACAGAAACATAAAGTCATTCATTTTATAATAGAGTTTAAAGCAATGTTATCCGTCAGGGAAAGATGCTGGCTTCATTTAGCTCACGA
Organism: Salvelinus fontinalis; assembly: GCF_029448725.1. NCBI lineage: Eukaryota > Metazoa > Chordata > Actinopteri > Salmoniformes > Salmonidae > Salvelinus > Salvelinus fontinalis. The sequence goes on from NC_074705.1 coordinate 987,466, forward strand.
CCAGACCAGAGGCTTTCTACGTACTACAGAGAAATGGGGACACATTCATGTTGCTGTGTTTTAGTAGCTAACCCTTGGGGCAGAGATAGCATACAGAATGGAGAGAGAACAACATGACACATAGCAAAGGAACAAAAACTGTAGCTCGCTCTCTGCAGCCAGAGGGCATGTTCATGTGTGACTGATTGGATACAGAAAGGGGGTGGGTTAGCACTGTGAGCTTATAGAGAAATGCCAATTAGTTTGATACATAGTTCATCATGTGTAGGTAGGTAGTAGGCCAACAGAGGGAAGCACTGGGAGCTGTTTGGTGTGTTTGGGATAGTCACACCCACAGGCTAAGCTAAGGAATGTCCTGTCTTTGTTTAACCACGCAGCTTCCTTCCTCTCCGTTATAATGCACAATAGCTACATTTATAGTGCACAACAGCTGTGCACAAAGACAGTTTATACATCTACTATACATTTCTGTATATGATCTGATAGAACACTTAGTGTTGCAGATAGAAATATAGTGTATAGAACAAACTCAGAGTTCTACTCTGCATTACATTTCTATCTGTAATGCTTTGCACATTGCAGTCCATTGAATAGGCTGGAGTAGAGCAATGTCTTGGTGAGCTTAGTATCGGCAACACGTTCCTTCACTCTGTAATTCCTCTTCTAAAAGATGCACTACGAATAAATTGCGCCGCTATTTCCTGGTTTCTCAAATTCTAATAGTTCTAATTTCAGTTTATGCGACAAAACAAGCACGTATAGTGTAGAGAATCAATATTGTATTTTCGGCTCTTTGAAGCTGGTGTACAAAAACGAAAGTAGAAGATGCAAAAACGAAACTTAAGAACAAGAAGCATGGAAATAGTGCACATAGAACATATCTACCACTTAGACTTGATTTCAGTGAGAATGACTGATCTATAAATAACATTTCTATGTGAATTTGGTTTGGACACCAAAAAGTTACATATTGCAGCTTTAAAAATCATTCTCTTCATGATCATTCTCTTTGGCCAGCAGCATAACACACTGTATTGCTGTGAATAAGAATGTGTTCTCAGTCAACTTACCTGGTAAAATAAATAAATCATGTTATCACAGCTCTAGCAGCCGGGGGAAATGCTAACTGCATGAAATGGGTATTTGATGTATAGCCAGCAGAGGTTATTCCCTAGAGAGCCACATTAAATACGGTGTGTAAATCACACCAGTTATCAACAGCCTGCTTTAGCTGCATGATTCAGAGGTACAGTCAGCTATAGGGGGGACCACTATCAGATATCATCACAGGAGATATTTCCTTGAGTGTTATACAGTTGTAATAGAGCTGCTATAGATGATTATAAAGTTGTTATAGAGATGCATAAGCCTAATGTTTATACTCGCCAATACAAACTATGATCCCTACTTAATATTCAATCCAAGCCGCCCAATCACCCACACCCACCGCTGCCTTTGACCTCCTTGACATAGTTGCTAGGGAACCAGCCCTTGTTGCCGTTGAACGAGCCCTCCCACCAGCCGCCGTCTTCCTGGCGTGACACACTGATGATGTCACCCTTGTTGAAGGACAGCTCGTCTTCATTGGTCTGCTGGAAGGTGAACTTGGCCCTCACCAGTACCCGCTGCCCACCGCTCTCCGACATGTCCTAGTGGGGAGGAAAGAGGGAGTGATGGAGGAAAGGAAAGAACAGAGGAACAGGCGAGAAATTAAGAGGGAGAGAAAAAAGAAGAGATTGAGAAAGTAAGAATGGAGCAAAAACAACCCCAAGCTGCAGGTGAGAACCACCTCAAATGGTTCCTTCTAGTTCTGTTTGTTTCTGTGGTTCTGTTGGGTTCTATGTGGCTGTGTGACTCACCAGGCTGCGGTACTGGTTGTGGAGGAGTTTGGAGGAGCGTCCGCGGGGAGACTGAGTGTTCAGAGAGTCAAACGACTTGATCCGTAACGAGGACGAGTGATGCGCACACACAGAGTCACTGCCCACTCCTATGTCTGTGGAGGAGAGAGAGAGGGATGAGGGGATACACATTAGCCTCGGCGGGGCCGTCAACAACCGGATGATCCGGTTTTCAGGGGAAATGGAAGAGAGCCTGTGACGCGACTTCCGCTTTCGGACGTTAACAAGGCGTCACTCCATCTTAACTCCTCCCCACATTTACTGGATTGGTTGAAGAGAGCAGAAGAGAACCTCCCATGACAGAATGTGGGGGATCTAGTTTATTTTACACCTGCTACTTTAGGTTCAACACACATTAATGTGAGTGAAGAACACAACTCAACATGCTGCAACATGCCCCCATCATTCTACACTGAAACACACACAGGCCTAATAACACACAACGCCCACTCTGATATCTAGACTAGAGGTTACATGTGGGACTTCACAGGTATGGATTTGCATAGAAAACAGGAAACCTTTCATGAATCACCCCAGACACACTTCTGTCTTTGTCCACTTACCCTCGGTGGCTTTGGCCAGTGCCACCAGAGAGTTGAGCACCTTGGTGAAGTTCAGTCCCTGGAGAAGGTCATTGACCTCAAATGGCTGAGAAGAGGGAGAGGAGAGATATCCTTTAGCTTTTCAATACTTGTTTAAAATAAAACATCTATATAACTGACTGAAGACAAACAAAACTGTTTCATAACATTGCATCGGCGTAAAGGTCATATTTCCTCTGGTTCTGGTGATGAACTGACAGGAACTTCCAGACATTCCCATAGTAGTGATTTGTGTAATGTCTGTAAAGATATTCCTCACAGTAAGGAGGCCTAGGTTTGAGGCCTGGAGAATATCACAGAGTTAAAACAACTACTGATTGACACAGGCAGCAGAACTCAGCCATAATCTATCCAAGCATTACTGAGACGGTGTACAGACGCTGGGATTTAGACAGCGCAGTGCATCGTACCACAGACACACAGACAACCACAGGAAGGAAGCCCCAGGTCTAGGGACATCCTGCTCTCCTCCCTCTCTTTGTTCTCAGTCCAGACAGGTCTGGAATGTGACTGTCATGTTGAGATCCACCCGCTGTCTAACTGGGGATCAACCACTAATACACTCATGACACTTCATGCTGTATTATTCTCAAAATAATTGCTACCTGCAATGTTGGCCGTTTAATATTTGAACTTTGACCTTTAGGATAGGAGTGCCAACACACATCTGACCCTATTCATTGTATTCCTCCTTCAAGTTTTACATCTCATTTGGCCTGGGTGTCTTTTTAAACTATATGTTGTTAGAGTTCATTAAATGACTATTAGATAGACACAGCCAACATGACACGCTATGAGTGCCCTGGCAGGATATGGTGTGACTATTTATCAGATTACTACCTAATTCTGTAGTTCAAATACAGGATTTCATCAGGCTTCCTAAGGTGACTAGTGTACCAGGTGACTGGGTCACAGCAGGAGATGTACTAACTCTGTTGCACAACCAGGCCAACACCCAAGTTTACTTACTTACTGCTATTCTATTGTATTCAGCACCATTTGGCATGGCAGTAAGTGTAGTAGCTCTACGAGGTCTACTTCCCTGTCAGAGTATTAGGTCATTTTCATAGCTGAGTGGTAATTCAGTAGTGGCATTGGTTTCCTCAGCCCTACATGCTGCTTCTGCTCTGAGGGCAGTTTTCACCCAGTCTGGTCCAGAACTCACTGTGGCACACTTATGGCTAAGCACCCACACAGTCCCACCCTCTACCCACCCCTGCCCCCTTAGTCTGGACACACACACACCCTCACTCCTACCCTTTAACCACCCAGGGCCAGTTTCGAGGATTAGCAGCAGTCTGAGCCGTCTCTAATCTCTGCCTCATCATGTTCTCTAACTAACACACACCCCTAACGACCCCGTACTCTCTAATCCTATACACACACTTCTGAATGACCTCTTCTTGATCTGACAGAACTACATGGATGTATTAAGCAATATGGTGGATGGACTCAATGTTGTCTCTAGAGTGAAGAGATCTATTACGAATGAATGTCTATAAGGTAGGGGTTGTTTCAGGACATTCATCTACCATGGCCATCATGACAGCTTATTGCTCCTTCACACTACAGTGTATGTCCATGTCTGGTAATCTTGGAATTTAGCCTTGCGACCTAATTGACCTCGTTGGAAAATCCATTGGTTGGGTTGACATTCTCATGAACCCCCCCCCCCCCCCCCCCAGCACCATCTCTTGCATAAACTGTATTGATTCAGTTAGGCATGACTGACGACAGGACAGAGACAGACAGGACCAGACAGGACCAGACAGACAGGACCAGACAGACCTGAGTTGGGTGCTAAAGGCCATGCTAGTTACTATTGCTGCAGCCCAGCCTCAACAATGCAGTGAGCAGCCATGAGATATAACTGTCCAGCAGCTCTCACTCATGGTAGTTATGAGTCACAGGCCAATATCCACACTAGCATAGCACTTGGATGCATGCCAATACACTGCTTCATTCTCAGTGGTATCATGTGAACACTGGAACAGAGCGGTCACAGTCTTTCCATAAGGCCTGGTCTTGAAGCAGTCAGTAACAGGGTCGAGATGAGACAAGGCACTCACAAGAACTAGGCCATGGTAAGGCAAGTAGTTTACTACAAGATGTACAAATGTATATATTTTTTTCGGGAGTAGTGGACTGTCTAAATTCCCAGACGGATTTTAAATCAGGAGGCTGTTCAGATCACACCTTTGTTTACCTGCCATGTCTCACAATCTCTCAGAAGTTTGAGGCAAATCTTGTTTCCATGACAAATAGAAAATTGTGTGATAGCTGAACAGTATTGCAAGAGATGCCATTTGTGCTTTAAAACAGAATTCCAAAAACCCAGGTTTCACACAGTAGAAATATAATAATTATTCATTTGAAAGTGTTTTGTGATGTTGAAATAGGGTTCATGGTATTGACTGACTGAAATATGGCTCTCAGCCTTGGCTACTCATGACAGTAGATGTACCCACAGTTAAATTCCCTTGTTCTGCATATTGACCAGGACAGCTCAATATGCAGAATAACAATTTGTTGTTGAATTAAAAGGACAAGATCACTAATTTACAACTTGATGTTAGATGGTTCCTCACCCTGATAATAGTCTATAGGCCAGGAGAAACTAGTCCACGGTGCAGTTCTTTACACAGCCATTACAAACTTCAGCTAAGTTGTGAGCATGTTTTTATTAGATTGTTATGGCCAAATCGCCTTTAAGTAACATCAAACCAAATATGGAGTTGGTTTTCCCCCATCGCTTTTTAGCTAACAGTGGCTAATGTCAGCTGAAGTTTGTAATGGCTGTGTAAAGAACTGAAACATGGACTGCAGTTTCTCCCTGCCTATAGATTATTTTCATGATGATGAACCATCTAACATCAAGTTGTAAAATGGTATACTTCTCAGTTAAAACGGCCAAATCATGGTGACCAAATCATTCTACCCTAACCCTACACATCGAGTAGGGTAGTATCCAAATGGCGACGGGCTGCAACTGTAGAATTTCAGCTTGTAGGCTAGTAAAACAACTGGGCTGTGCTAACGCCCCATGGGGCAGGCTCACGTGTTGATCAAATTAAATGTTGATACAGTGATTTCAGTCATGTTTAGAGCGCGTTGTGTTGTCGATATTTGCAACAAAGTTACAGAGCAGCAGGCAGGTTAAATTACTCACCTCCACTCGGAAGGACCCGCAGCCTTTCAGAAACTCCTTTATATTGCTCTGGAACTCACTATCATTCCTTGGTTCTTGGAAGATCTGTGTGAAAGGGAGGTAAACGTTTTATGAAGTAAATGCCCGAACCGTACGTAGGTAACTTGTTTCGTTCTCGGTTTTGCAAAAGACGGTACAGATCCACGATTTCAGTGTGAAACTAAAATCTCCAATCGTTGTTTCTAAAAGACCTCTCAATCTCCCATCGGGAAATTGGATTAGTAGGAGAGGAAATGACGTGGTCTGTATATTCCACGGTGAAAACCAGAACCCTGCGGCTACACCTTTTGGTGCCTACCTGTGCAAACAGAACCCTCCGCGACTATATCAGTAGTGGCAATCACATGCTTCATAACCTTTAATAACCTAACAATTTCTCTCCTTATTAGGCCTATCGTCAATTGGCTATTATTTAGAAGTCCCCGACCCTGTTGTTGTTGTAGTTATGCTGTTAACTTTTCCCAATGGTGCATAAATTGCAAGTGCACAAGGGCAGGTACATTATTGCTCTGTGGGTGTGTGACAGAAATGACGTTTTTTTCCCCCTGTTATTATGTCAAGGCAACAAATAAACACGATTTCTTCTTCTCGTAACAAAATAGCTATCAAAACGTGCAATGTTTGTAATTAATTAGTCTTTATACAGTGGTGTAAAGTACTTAAGTAATTTTTGGGGGTATCTGCACTTTACTATTTATATTTTGGACAACTTTTACTTTTACCCCTCTATATTCCTAAAGAAAATAATGTACTTTTTACTCCATACATTTTCCCTGACACCCAAAAGTACTTGTTACATTTTGAATGCTTAGCAGGACAGGAAACTGGTCCAATTCACTAATTTATCCAGAGAAAATCCCATGTCATCCCTACTGCATCTGATCTGGCGGACTCACTAAACACAAATGCTTCGTTTGTAAATTATGTATGAGTGTTGGAGTGTGCCCCTGGCCTCTGTAAAAAATAATAAATCATCGTGCTGTCTTGTTTGCTGAATATAAGGAATTTGAAATAATTTATACTTTTGATACTTATGTATATTTTAGCAATTACATTAACGTTTGATAATTAAGTATATTTAAAACCAAATAATTTTACTCAAGTTGTATTTTACTGGGTGACTTTCACTTTTAATTGAGTAATTTTCTATTAATGTGACTTTACTTTAACTCAAGTATGAAAATTGGGTACATTTCCCACCACTGTCTTGAAATAATGTATTGTCTCTATCCCCCTGACTGTTGTTTGCAATGTTTGTATACTCCGTTATATACTCGGTTTTCTATATTGTATATTTTGAAATTCTTTTGAAACAACAAAAATGCATAAAAGTAAAGCCCATAGGACTAATGCACTGCATCTCCCTACTGATGGGACTCCCAATTATTCAGTGAAACACTCTCATTTAAGGGTTATGGAAACACCATTGTATTAGGGACAGTTTTTTATTTTATTTTTATTTAACTAGTCAAGTCAGTTAAGAAAAAATTCTTATGTACAATGACGGCCTACCCCGACCAAACCCTAACCCGGACGACGCTGGGCCAATTGTGCGCCGCCCTATGGGACTCCCAATCACAGCCGGATGTGATACAGCCTGGGTCTATTGTGATGCCTCTAGCGCTGAGATGCAGTGCATTAGTGTCGGGAGACCCTATGGGCTTTACTTTTATGCATTTTTGTTGTTGGAAAGCATTACAAAATATACAATATAGAAAACCGAGTATATAACGGAGTATACAAACATTACAAACAACAGTCAGGGGGATAGAGAGTAGGCTAATGCGTTTCCCAATGTAAGTCTATATAAGTGGTCTACTCTGATGGATAAATAATGTTAAAACAACACTGTTCCTTTAAAAGAGAGGGAGGAGGCTTCCTCTGAGTGAAATTGAAATTGTAGTCAATGGCGGACCACTCATGTGAATCTATTTGTAGTGTACCCCATTATAGCAGTTGATCCGAACCAAAAACACAAACATTTTTGGGTGGAATAAAAATAAACGCAGTGGCCAAATGTGCATACTTAATCCGAAAATAAAACATGTTTTCTTTTTAAAAAAGCGTCTGTTTTCAATCTAGAAAAAAAACATGGGACTTTAATGTCATGTGTAGCCAATGTGAATATAATTGCGTTATTACTCACTTAAGAATAGGTTATATTGGGAATAGGCATCTCATTGTCAATGCAAACTAGTGCTGAAGTGAGACACACGGACATCTGTCCGGAAATTCCACTCTACTCCGTACAATAACCCCTCTGTTGTTGTAGATCTCAAACCGATCCTAGTTTAGATCATTAACAAAGACATACTAATACCAATGTTTAATTCTCCGAGTTCCACATAATAGTTGTCTAAGGCAGAGGTGGGACATCCAGGCAATAAGATATGACCTTACTTTCTCAACCGAACCAGGGCGCAATCGCTCCACCAGCTTGCACAGGACAACCCCATCTTTGAGAGAAGACTGCAGGAATCCTTCAGGGTCAGAAATTGTCTTTTTCGGTGACTCCAAGACCCCCAACGTTATCAGCCACGTTACCGTCTGTTCCGCCGAATTCATGGCTATTATTACAATAACATCCACTCTATCCTATCCTGGGATGTTCTGCTAGAAGAGAACGATGTAATTGGAGAATAATAGTCTATTCAGAATAAAAACATATCCTAACGGATAAAGATAACATGACTGGGTTTTGGGAGAGGTTGACGGACAGCTGCTTTCGTCCTTTAAGTTGTAGCTCGTTTATTGGCTTCGTTTCCCAGTCTTTTACGCCTGGTAAACTGTCAACTGCCCCCCTCTCTCTCGTTATTCCCCCAACCTGTGTCGCCTGCTGCTGCCGCGAAATGCTCCAACAGAGAATGACATCACGAAGATGTAAAACTAACTGCTTTTAGAGACTGTCCCCCTGTTGGCGGTTTAATATTTTACTCTTAATTATTTGCATAAGTTTGCATGAGTTAGCTGGGCCTACATCAACTATTAAAGGTTGCTGTAATAATAGCTCCTTATAATACAATCCATGATATTAGATTTCAGAGTGGGCTACTGCATTTTAACGCTCAAATGATTGTATTTACTTATTCAATCGGTATTAAACTGTGTGTTGTGTATAAATATAAAGATTTGCATAATACACCGTTTATTACGGACTACAATATTTAATTTATAGGACTCCCGAATCCCACGTAAGAATGAACTGTAGCGCCCCCTGCCTGCAGAATATAAAACCACCATTAACTTGAGGGTGATTAAATTATTCTTTCTATTCAAATAGCAATTATTGCCATTTGTACAACACAACCTACATTTGCTGTGCACTATAACTGTATAGATTCGCATTAACAAATAAACACAACTTAACAGGGTAACAAATACAGCCATCCACCCATTCTGCAGAAATTCATGACACTTCATGATTTAAGTTATTGAAAAAAGAAAATCAGGGAACAGGGGAACTCGACCTCACTAATAACAGCATATGAAACCAGGGGAACTCGACCTCACTAACAACAGCATATGAAACCAGGGGAACTCGACCTCACTAATAACAGCATATGAAACCAGGGGAACTCGACCTCACTAATAACAGCATATGAAACCAGGGGAACTCGACCTCACTAATAACAGCATATGAAACCAGGGGAACTCGACCTCACTAATAACAGCATATGAAACCAGGGGAACTCGACCTCACTAATAACAGCATATGAAACCAGGGGAACTCGACCTCACTAATAACAGCATATGAAACCAGGGGAACTCGACCTCACTAATAACAGCATATGAAACCAGGGGAACTCGACCTCACTAATAACAGCATATGAAACCAGGGGATCTCGACCTCACTAATAACAGCATATGAAACCAGGGGAACTCGACCTCACTAACAACAGCATATGAAACCAGGGGAACTCGACCTCACTAACAACAGCATATGAAACCAGGGGAACTCGACCTCACTAACAACAGCATATGAAACCAGGGGAACTCGACCTCACTAATAACAGCATATGAAACCAGGGGAACTCGACCTCACTAATAACAGCATATGAAACCAGGGGAACTCGACCTCACTAATAACAGCATATGAAACCAGGGGAAGTAGCACTTCATATTTATTTTTCATAGAATTCAATTCAATGCATATTCCATTCATACCATTATCCAAAATATACAACAAGGCAGAGGGGGCAGAGTTTGCAACTTCTATAAATATGTCTTTATTGATGTAGATTTTTTATTATCTTTTACATTTTGAACTCAAGTAGAGAGGAGAGGGACCGCCTAGTTTGTCACCTAGTTCATTCTTGGTAAAAAAAAACGTCCGTAGGCACCAGTCGAACTGCACTGACAGGGGGGGCTGGTGATGGGTGGTGGTGATGTCAGAGAGGGAGGGGCTTTTTAAAAGGACCATAAAATAACTGCATTCAAGAAAAGAGAAAACACTGACAAGGTTGTATTATTCAGACGTCTAAAACGTCTGGTAAGAATGCCTCCCCTCTCCCCTCTTCTAATTGGCTCAGGCCTTTGGCGCACAGCTCCCCTTGATCCGTGATAGATATAAAGAGTTCAGCAAACTAGCCTCCATGTTGGCAACCAACGTGTCATAACAATAAGGTTCTCATTTGCATTCTCAGTGGAATGTCATTCTCCTTGCGACTTCCGGTGCCAACATGGCACCCACGGAAACTTGTCAAACCCAGTTTGCTGAATTCTGTAGATCTGTGGTTCCAGTGACGCCTGACCCAGCTTTCTTCACTCCCACTCGCCCCCTCTGCCATCTCGCCCCTGCCTGAACACCAGAGTGATTATAGGGGGCAGGACTCCAGCAGCAGACAGATGTGGAGAGAGAGAGAGCAGCAAAATGAAAAACAAAACTCAAGATGATTCCAAACAACAGGCAGGTTGGAATAGTGTGTGTGTCGATGCTGTCTAAACTGTCACTGTTAACAACAGCGGGAAACAGTTTGGTTTCTCACAGAAAAACACTGTTTCCCCTCTAAAAATACACTCCCCCACCCACCAGAGGGGAGGCGATGGGGGAGAGGGGGAAAGTGGGACACTGCACTGCTCCCACCATTTATGGATGTATGCATACGTGGGTGTGATGAACAAGTGTGTGTGTGTGTGTGTGTGTGTGTGTCTTTGATCAGGTGTCACATGATCAGTGGTGTGTGTGTTCGTGTGTAAGTGTTCTTCGGCCGTCTGAAGACATGAAGGTGTGTGCCCGTTCTTCTGTTCAGATGATTTCAAAAGTCTTCTTGAGCTCCATGATGAGCTGCCAGTCAGATTTGCCCATCTCGTCTCTGAACCAGTTCTTCAGGGCATCGATGGACGCTCTGGTGATCTGGAGAACAAACAGAAGACCACATTCAGAACTCCTAAGTCTCCCTATTCTCATTATGGTCCACTACTTATAGTACAGAACCCAACGTTGTTAGAGTTTGGGTACCTGCTGTCAGTACAATGTAACAGTGAGTACTTACAACATCTGATACACTGTATTGACCTGAAACCCCACCACACGGTAATTTGAACATTGCAAAGAAAAGTGTTGCCTTTCTCCTCTCTGTGACTGTACCTTGCTGACGAGGATGTCGGTGGCCTCAAAGTGTCGGCCGAACATCTTGGGTGCCTCTCCGGGGATCGGTTCAATCTTTATACAGATCTCCTGGCCCTTCTTGGCACTGTCCACCATCTTGTGGTTGATCTCAATGCTGGTCACGATGCCGATGTCCACAAACTGACAGGGAGGAAATCAGTGAGATAATATTATTACACCAGTTTCTACATCCTACCAAGATAGAAACAGGTCCCACAAATACACACTGCACTATACATACACACACACACACTCACCCCCTTGCTGGGCACACAGATCGGGGTTCCCTGTCTGAGGACCCCAGCCTCCACGTTGACTCCCATGACTATGGGGTCTCTAGAGTTGAATATGAACTGAGGCAGGATCTTCAGCTTAGTGGGGAACACAGCAATGTGTCTGTGGAGAATGACAGAGAAAACGACTTACTACAGCACAAACCTACTGTCCTGTCCGGAAACCTAGGCCAGGCATACCCCACGCCTACTGTCCTGTCTGGAAACCTAGCCCAGGCATACCCCACGCCTACTGTCCTGTCTGGAAACCTAGCCCAGGCATACCCCACGCCTACTGTCCTGTCTGGAAACCTAGCCCAGGCATACCACACGCCTACTGTCCTGTCTGGAAACCTAGCCCAGGCATACCACACGCCTACTGTCCTGTCTGGAAACCTATCCCAGGCATACCTCATACCTACTGTTCTGTCTGGAAACCTAGCCTAGGCATACCTCATACCTACTGTCCTGTCTGGAAACATAGCCTAGGCATACCTCCTGTCCTGTCTGGAAACCTAGCCTAGGCATACCCCACACCTACTGTTCTGTCTGGAAACCTAGCCCAGGCAAACCTCACGCCTACTGTCCTGTCTGGAAACCTAGCCCAGGCATACCCCACGCCTACTGTCCTGTCTGGAAACCTAGCCCAGGCTAACCCCACACCTACTGTCCTGTCTGGAAACCTAGCCCAGGCATACCACATGCCTACTGTCCTGTCTGGAAACCTAGCCCAGGCTAACCCCACACCTACTGTCCTGTATGGAAACCTAGCCCAGGCATACCCCACGCCTACTGTCCTGTCTGGAAACCTAGCCCAGGCATACCACACGCCTACTGTCCTGTCTGGAAACCTAGCCCAGGCATACCACACGCCTACTGTCCTGTCTGGAAACCTAGCCTAGGCATACCTCATACCTACTGTCCTGTCTGGAAACCTAGCCTAGGCATACCCCACACCTACTGTTCTGTCTGGAAACCTAGCCCAGGCAAACCTCACGCCTACTGTCCTGTCTGGAAACCTAGCCCAGGCATACCCCACGCCTACTGTCCTGTCTGGAAACCTAGCCCAGGCTAACCCCACACCTACTGTCCTGTCTGGAAACCTAGACCAGGCATACCACACGCCTACTGTCCTGTCTGGAAACCTAGCCCAGGCATACCCCACGCCTACTGTCCTGTCTGGAAACCTAGCCCAGGCATACCACACGCCTACTGTCCTGTCTGGAAACCTAGCCCAGGCATACCTCATACCTACTGTTCTGTCTGGAAACCTAGCCTAGGCATACCTCATACCTACTGTCCTGTCTGGAAACCTAGCCTAGGCATACCCCACACCTACTGTTCTGTCTGGAAACCTAGCCCAGGCAAACCTCACGCCTACTGTCCTGTCTGGAAACCTAGCCCAGGCATACCCCACGCCTACTGTCCTGTCTGGAAACCTAGCCCAGGCTAACCCCACACCTACTGTCCTGTCTGGAAACCTAGCCCAGGCATACCACACGCCTACTGTCCTGTCTGGAAACCTAGCCCAGGCTAACCCCACACCTACTGTCCTGTATGGAAACCTAGCCCAGGCATACCACACGCCTACTGTCCTGTCTGGAAACCTAGCCCAGGCATACCCCACGCCTACTGTCCTGTCTGGAAACCTAGCCCAGGCTAACCCCACGCCTACTGTCCTGTCTGGAAACCTAGCCCAGGCTAACCCCACACCTACTGTCCTGTCTGGAAACCTAACCCAGGCATACCCCACGCCTACTGTCCTGTCTGGAAACCTAGCCCAGGCATACCCCACGCCTACTGTCCTGTCTGGAAACCTAGCCCAGGCATAACCCACGCCTACTGTTCTGTCTGGAAACCTAGCCCAGGCATACCCCACGCCTACTGTCCTGTCTGGAAACCTAGCCCAGGCATACCCCATACCTACTGTCCTGTCTGGAAACCTAGCCCAGGCATACCCCACGCCTACTGTCCTGTCTGGAAACCTAGCCCAGGCATACCCCACGCCTACTGTCCTGTCTGGAAACCTAGCCCAGGCATACCACACGCCTACTGTCCTGTCTGGAAACCTAGCCCAGGCATACCACACGCCTACTGTCCTGTCTGGAAACCTAGCCCAGGCATACCTCATACCTACTGTCCTGTCTGGAAAACTAGCCTAGGCATACCTCATACCTACTGTCCTGTCTGGAAACCTAGCCTAGGCATACCCCACGCCTACTGTCCTGTCTGGAAACCTAGCCCAGGCATACCTCATACCTACTGTTCTGTCTGGAAACCTAGCCTAGGCATACCTCATACCTACTGTCCTGTCTGGAAACCTAGCCTAGGCATACCCCACACCTACTGTTCTGTCTGGAAACCTAGCCCAGGCAAACCTCACGCCTACTGTCCTGTCTGGAAACCTAGCCCAGGCATACCCCACGCCTACTGTCCTGTCTGGAAACCTAGCCCAGGCTAACCCCACACCTACTGTCCTGTCTGGAAACCTAGCCCAGGCATACAACACGCCTACTGTCCTGTCTGGAAACCTAGCCCAGGCTAACCCCACACCTACTGTCCTGTATGGAAACCTAGCCCAGGCATACCACACGCCTACTGTCCTGTCTGGAAACCTAGCCCAGACATACCCCACGCCTACTGTCCTGTCTGGAAACCTAGCCCAGGCATACCCCACGCCTACTGTCCTGTCTGGAAACCTAGCCCAGGCTAACCCCACGCCTACTGTCCTGTCTGGAAACCTAGCCCAGGCTAACCCCACACCTACTGTCCTGTCTGGAAACCTAACCCAGGCATACCCCATGCCTACTGTCATGTCTGTAAACCTAGCCCAGGCATAACCCACGCCTACTGTTCTGTCTGGAAACCTAGCCCAGGCATACCCCACGCCTACTGTCCTGTCTGGAAACCTAGCCCAGGCATACCCCATACCTACTGTCCTGTCTGGAAACCTAGCCCAGGCATACCACACGCCTACTGTCCTGTCTGGAAACCTAGCCCAGGCATACCCCATACCTACTGTCCTGTCTGGAAACCTAGCCCAGGCATACCACACGCCTACTGTCCTGTCTGGAAACCTAGCCCAGGCATACCACACGCCTACTGTCCTGTCTGGAAACCTAGCCCAGGCATACCTTATACCTACTGTTCTGTCTGGAAACCTAGCCTAGGCATACCCCACGCCTACTGTCCTGTCTGGAAACCTAGCCCAGGCATACCCCACGCCTACTGTCCTGTCTGGAAACCTAGCCCAGGCATACCCCACGCCTACTGTCCTGTCTGGAAACCTAGCCCAGGCATACCACACGCCTACTGTCCTGTCTGGAAACCTAGCCCAGGCATACCACACGCCTACTGTCCTGTCTGGAAACCTAGCCCAGGCATACCCCACGCCTACTGTCCTGTCTGGAAACCTAGCCCAGGCATACCACACGCCTACTGTCCTGTCTGGAAACCTAGCCCAGGCACACCACACGCCTACTGTCCTGTCTGGAAACCTAGCCCAGGCATACCTCATACCTACTGTTCTGTCTGGAAACCTAGCCTAGGCATACCCCACGCCTACTGTCCTGTCTGGAAACCTAGCCCAGGCATACCTCATACCTACTGTTCTGTCTGGAAACCTAGCCTAGGCATACCTCATACCTACTGTCCTGTCTGGAAACCTAGCCCAGGCATACCACACACCTACTGTTCTGTCTGGAAACCTAGCCCAGGCAAACCTCACGCCTACTGTCCTGTCTGGAAACCTAGCCCAGGCATACCTCATACCTACTGTCCTGTCTGGAAACCTAGCCCAGGCATACCCCACGCCTACTGTCCTGTCTGGAAACCTAGCCCAGGCTAACCCCACGCCTACTGTCCTGTCTGGAAACCTAGCCCAGGCTGACCCCACACCTACTGTCCTGTCTGGAAACCTAACCCATGCATACCCCACGCCTACTGTCCTGTCTGGAAACCTAGCCCAGGCATACCCCACGCCTACTGTCCTGTCTGGAAACCTAGCCCAGGCATAACCCACGCCCACTGTTCTGTCTGGAAACCTAGCCCAGGCATACCCCACGCCTACTGTCCTGTCTGGAAACCTAGCCCAGGCATACCCCACACCTACTGTCCTGTCTGGAAACCTAGCCCAGGCATACCCCACGCCTACTGTCCTGTCTGGAAACCTAGCCCAGGCATACCCCACGCCTACTGTCCTGTCTGGAAACCTAGCCCAGGCATACCACACGCCTACTGTCCTGTCTGGAAACCTAGCCCAGGCATACCACACGCCTACTGTCCTGTCTGGAAACCTAGCCCAGGCATACCTCATACCTACTGTTCTGTCTGGAAACCTAGCCTAGGCATACCCCACGCCTACTGTCCTGTCTGGAAACCTAGCCCAGGCATACCCCACGCCTACTGTCCTGTCTGGAAACCTAGCCCAGGCATACCACACGCCTAATGTCCTGTCTGGAAACCTAGCCCAGGCATACCACACGCCTACTGTCCTGTCTGGAAACCTAGCCCAGGCATACCCCACGCCTACTGTCCTGTCTGGAAACCTAGCCCAGGCATACCCCACGCCTACTGTCCTGTCTGGAAACCTAGCCCAGGCATACCACACGCCTACTGTCCTGTCTGGAAACCTAGCCCAGGCATACCCCACGCCTACTGTCCTGTCTGGAAACCTAGCCCAGGCATAACCCACGCCCACTGTTCTGTCTGGAAACCTAGCCCAGGCATACCCCACGCCTACTGTCCTGTCTGGAAACCTAGCCCAGGCATACCCCATACCTACTGTCCTGTCTGGAAACCTAGCCCAGGCATACCCCACGCCTACTGTCCTGTCTGGAAACCTTGCCCAGGCATACCCCACGCCTACTGTCCTGTCTGGAAACCTAGCCCAGGCATACCACACGCCTACTGTCCTGTCTGGAAACCTAGCCCAGGCATACCACACGCCTACTGTCCTGTCTGGAAACCTAGCCCAGGCATACCTCATACCTACTGTTCTGTCTGGAAACCTAGCCTAGGCATACCCCACGCCTACTGTCCTGTCTGGAAACCTAGCCCAGGCATACCCCACGCCTACTGTCCTGTCTGGAAACCTAGCCCAGGCATACCACACGCCTAATGTCCTGTCTGGAAACCTAGCCCAGGCATACCACACGCCTACTGTCCTGTCTGGAAACCTAGCCCAGGCATACCCCACGCCTACTGTCCTGTCTGGAAACCTAGCCCAGGCATACCCCACGCCTACTGTCCTGTCTGGAAACCTAGCCCAGGCATACCACACGCCTACTGTCCTGTCTGGAAACCTAGCCCAGGCATACCTCATACCTACTGTTCTGTCTGGAAACCTAGCCTAGGCATACCCCACGCCTACTGTCCTGTCTGGAAACCTAGCCCAGGCAAACCTCACGCCTACTGTCCTGTCTGGAAACCTAGCCCAGGCATACCTCATACCTACTGTCCTGTCTGGAAACCTAGCCCAGGCATACCCCACGCCTACTGTCCTGTCTGGAAACCTAGCCCAGGCTAACCCCACGCCTACTGTCCTGTCTGGAAACCTAGCCCAGGCATACCCCACGCCTACTGTCCTGTCTGGAAACCTAGCCCAGGCATACCACACGCCTACTGTCCTGTCTGGAAACCTACCCCAGGCATACCTCATACCTACTGTTCTGTCTGGAAACCTAGCCTAGGCATACCCCACGCCTACTGTCCTGTCTGGAAACCTAGCCCAGGCATACCACACGCCTACTGTCCTGTCTGGAAACCTAGCCCAGGCATACCACACGCCTACTGTTCTGTCTGGAAACCTAGCCTAGGCATACCCCACGCCTACTGTCCTGTCTGGAAACCTAGCCTAGGCATACCTCATACCTACTGTCCTGTCTGGAAACCTAGCCTAGGCATACCTCATACCTACTGTCCTGTCTGGAAACCTAGCCTAGGCATACCCCACGCCTACTGTCCTGTCTGGAAACCTAGCCCAGGCATACCTCACGCCTACTGTCCTGTCTGGAAACCTAGCCCAGGCTAACCCCACACCTACTGTCCTGTATGGAAACCTAGCCCAGGCATACCACACGCCTACTGTCCTGTCTGGAAACCTAGCCCAGACATACCCCACGCCTACTGTCCTGTCTGGAAACCTAGCCCAGGCATACCCCACGCCTACTGTCCTGTCTGGAAACCTAGCCCAGGCTAACCCCACGCCTACTGTCCTGTCTGGAAACCTAGCCCAGGCTAACCCCACACCTACTGTCCTGTCTGGAAACCTAGCCCAGGCATACCCCACGCCTACTGTCCTGTCTGGAAACCTAGCCCAGGCATACCTTATACCTACTGTTCTGTCTGGAAACCTAGCCTAGGCATACCCCACGCCTACTGTCCTGTCTGGAAACCTAACCCAGGCATACCCCACGCCTACTGTCATGTCTGTAAACCTAGCCCAGGCATAACCCACGCCTACTGTTCTGTCTGGAAACCTAGCCCAGGCATACCCCACGCCTACTGTCCTGTCTGGAAACCTAGCCCAGGCATACCCCATACCTACTGTCCTGTCTGGAAACCTAGCCCAGGCATACCACACGCCTACTGTCCTGTCTGGAAACCTAGCCCAGGCATACCACACGCCTACTGTCCTGTCTGGAAACCTAGCCCAGGCATACCTTATACCTACTGTTCTGTCTGGAAACCTAGCCTAGGCATACCCCACGCCTACTGTCCTGTCTGGAAACCTAGCCCAGGCATACCCCACGCCTACTGTCCTGTCTGGAAACCTAGCCCAGGCATACCACACGCCTACTGTCCTGTCTGGAAACCTAGCCCAGGCATACCCCACGCCTACTGTCCTGTCTGGAAACCTAGCCCAGGCATACCACACGCCTACTGTCCTGTCTGGAAACCTAGCCCAGGCACACCACACGCCTACTGTCCTGTCTGGAAACCTAGCCCAGGCATACCTCATACCTACTGTTCTGTCTGGAAACCTAGCCTAGGCATACCCCACGCCTACTGTCCTGTCTGTAAACCTAGCCCAGGCATACCTCATACCTACTGTTCTGTCTGGAAACCTAGCCTAGGCATACCTCATACCTACTGTCCTGTCTGGAAACCTAGCCTAGGCATACCCCACACCTACTGTTCTGTCTGGAAACCTAGCCCAGGCAAACCTCACGCCTACTGTCCTGTCTGGAAACCTAGCCCAGGCATACCCCACGCCTACTGTCCTGTCTGGAAACATAGCCCAGGCTAACCCCACACCTACTGTCCTGTCTGGAAACCTAGCCCAGGCATACCACACGCCTACTGTCCTGTCTGGAAACCTAGCCCAGGCTAACCCCACACCTACTGTCCTGTCTGGAAACCTAACCCAGGCATACCCCACGCCTACTGTCATGTCTGTAAACCTAGCCCAGGCATAACCCACGCCTACTGTTCTGCCTGGAAACCTAGCCCAGGCATACCCCACGCCTACTGTCCTGTCTGGAAACCTAGCCCAGGCATACCCCATACCTACTGTCCTGTCTGGAAACCTAGCCCAGGCATACCCCATACCTACTGTCCTGTCTGGAAACCTAGCCCAGGCATACCACACGCCTACTGTCCTGTCTGGAAACCTAGCCCAGGCATACCACACACCTACTGTCCTGTCTGGAAACCTAGCCCAGGCATACCTTATACCTACTGTTCTGTCTGGAAACCTAGCCTAGGCATACCCCACGCCTACTGTCCTGTCTGGAAACCTAGCCCAGGCATACCCCACGCCTACTGTCCTGTCTGGAAACCTAGCCCAGGCATACCCCACGCCTACTGTCCTGTCTGGAAACCTAGCCCAGGCATACCACACGCCTACTGTCCTGTCTGGAAACCTAGCCCAGGCATACCACACGCCTACTGTCCTGTCTAGAAACCTAGCCCAGGCATACCCCACGCCTACTGTCCTGTCTGGAAACCTAGCCCAGGCATACCACACGCCTACTGTCCTGTCTGGAAACCTAGCCCAGGCACACCACACGCCTACTGTCCTGTCTGGAAACCTAGCCCAGGCATACCTCATACCTACTGTTCTGTCTGGAAACCTAGCCTAGGCATACCTCATACCTACTGTCCTGTCTGGAAACCTAGCCTAGGCATACCCCACACCTACTGTTCTGTCTGGAAACCTAGCCCAGGCAAACCTCACGCCTACTGTCCTGTCTGGAAACCTAGCCCAGGCATACCTCATACCTACTGTCCTGTCTGGAAACCTAGCCCAGGCATACCCCACGCCTACTGTCCTGTCTGGAAACCTAGCCCAGGCTAACCCCACGCCTACTGTCCTGTCTGGAAACCTAGCCCAGGCTAACCACACACCTACTGTCCTGTCTGGAAACCTAACCCAGGCATACCCCACGCCTACTGTCCTGTCTGGAAACCTAGCCCAGGCATACCCCACGCCTACTGTCCTGTCTGGAAACCTAGCCCAGGCATAACCCACGCCTACTGTTCTGTCTGGAAACCTAGCCCAGGCATACCCCACGCCTACTGTCCTGTCTGGAAACCTAGCCCAGGCATACCCCATACCTACTGTCCTGTCTGGAAACCTAGCCCAGGCATACCCCACGCCTACTGTCCTGTCTGGAAACCTAGCCCAGGCATACCCCACGCCTACTGTCCTGTCTGGAAACCTAGCCCAGGCATACCACACGCCTACTGTCCTGTCTGGAAACCTAGCCCAGGCATTCCACACGCCTACTGTCCTGTCTGGAAACCTAGCCCAGGCATACCACACGCCTACTGTCCTGTCTGGAAACCTAGCCCAGGCATACCTCATACCTACTGTTCTGTCTGGAAACCTAGCCTAGGCATACCCCACGCCTACTGTCCTGTCTGGAAACCTAGCCCAGGCATACCCCACGCCTACTGTCCTGTCTGGAAACCTAGCCCAGGCATACCACACGCCTACTGTCCTGTCTGGAAACCTAGCCCAGGCATACCACACGCCTACTGTCCTGTCTGGAAACCTAGCCCAGGCATACCCCACGCCTACTGTCCTGTCTGGAAACCTAGCCCAGGCATACCACACGCCTACTGTCCTGTCTGGAAACCTAGCCCAGGCATACCTCATACCTACTGTTCTGTCTGGAAACCTAGCCTAGGCATACCCCACGCCTACTGTCCTGTCTGGAAACCTAGCCCAGGCATACCCCACGCCTACTGTCCTGTCTGGAAACCTAGCCCAGGCATACCCCACGCCTACTGTCCTGTCTGGAAACCTAGCCCAGGCATACCACACGCCTACTGTCCTGTCTGGAAACCTAGCCCAGGCATACCTCATACCTACTGTTCTGTCTGGAAACCTAGCCTAGGCATACCCCACGCCTACTGTCCTGTCTGGAAACCTAGCCCAGGCATACCCCACGCCTACTGTCCTGTCTGGAAACCTAGCCCAGGCATACCCCACGCCTACTGTCCTGTCTGGAAACCTAGCCCAGGCATACCCCACGCCTACTGTCCTGTCTGGAAACCTAGCCTAGGCATACCCCACGCCTACTGTCCTGTCTGGAAACCTAGCCCAGGCATACCTCATACCTACTGTTCTGTCTGGAAACCTAGCCTAGGCATACCCCACGCCTACTGTCCTGTCTGGAAACCTAGCCCAGGCATACCTCATACCTACTGTCCTGTCTGGAAACCTAGCCTAGGCATACCCCACACCTACTGTTCTGTCTGGAAACCTAGCCCAGGCAAACCTCACGCCTACTGTCCTGTCTGGAAACCTAGCCCAGGCATACCTCATACCTACTGTCCTGTCTGGAAACCTAGCCCAGGCATACCTCATACCTACTGTCCTGTCTGGAAACCTAGCCCAGGCATACCCCACGCCTACTGTCCTGTCTGGAAACCTAGCCCAGGCATACCTCATACCTACTGTCCTGTCTGGAAACCTAGCCCAGGCATGCCTACTGTCCTGTCTGGAAACCTAGCCCAGGCATACCACACGCCTACTGTCCTGTCTGGAAACCTAGCCCAGGCATGCCTACTGTCCTGTCTGGAAACCTAGCCCAGGCATACCCCACGCCTACTGTCCTGTCTGGAAACCTAGCCCAGGCAGGACAGGTGTAGCCTTCCAATGGGCTGAGTGTGGATCACTTGTGCTATGGCCTATAACAGCAAAACAAAGTTATGGTTGTATCATGCAGTGTGTGTGTGTGTGTGTGTGTGTGTGTGTGTGTGTGTGTGTGTGTGTGTGTGTGTGTGTGTGTGTGTGTGTGTGTGTGTGTTCACATACTTGAACTCATCCTGCTTGGCCTTCTTGTAGTCCTCTCTGTACTTGGTGAAGGCATCAAACAGGTGGTAGATGATCTCAGCGCTGAACACCCTGACCCCCAGACTATCAGCCATCTCCTGAGAGTCCCTCTCCACCTTCACATCAAACGCCAGGATCGTTGCATACCTACAACAGAAAAGCATTGATTTGTTATTGTCCAGTTTACACAGATAGGATTAATTACGCTGAGGCAGTATCCAATCAAACAAATGTATGACAGGGTATAGAAAGGAGAGAAGACAGAAGAGGTCACACACTGTGGGTCATGCTCCAGCATAGTGGAAGCTTTCATCACGTCTTTCTTGTGGACTGGACCGATGTTGATGCCAGCGTACTGTTGGAGGAGACGGAAAAACATGAACATTACAGCACGTTATCTCAGTACTATATTGTAGTTTGATTCGGTGTGTGTATGTGGATGATACTCACAGGCACTTTGGACACTCGTAGAAACTCGAGCAAGGCTTCCAGGGATCCGAGAGTGGAGGCCTGGACGTACACACCCTTCTCCTCCAGCTTGATGGAGTTCAGAGTCTGTTTCAGCTCCCGCACCAGCTCATCCTGCAGGGGGATCACAACGCAGAGGATCTCAATACACTGTGTGTGTGTGTGTGTACTAGTAACTAACTCAGAGATGGGAAAAAAAAGACGAGAGGAAGCAGGGAGCCATTCATAACTATTGACATGTAGCCGTAGGTGGCAGAGGGATCCAGTCTAACACTATTGAGACACAGCCCTGTTATCATACACAGCAGTGTTTCTTCAACTATGGGTCGAGTTCCAAGTCGGTCGCGAATTATGAGAATACATATATAATCCTCAAACTATTTCTTCTTAATTTGGGTCGTTGGAGGACGATTTGGGTCACAGGGTCAATTTCTCATTTGGGTCTCGAGCTGAACATTTTTAAGAACCCCTGATACACAGTACATTATAAACTGGGTGGTTCGAGCCCTGAATGCTGATTGGCCAAAAGCTGTGGTATATCAGACCATATACCCAGGGTATGACAAAACATTTATTTTTACTGTTCTAATTACGTTGGTAACCAGTTTATAATAGCAATAAGGCACCTCAAGGGTTTCTGGTATATTGCCAATATACCACGGCTAAGTGCTGTATCCAGGCACTCTGCGTTGCGTCTTGCTTAAGAACAGCCCTTAGCCGTGGTACATTGGCCATATACCACACCCCCCCGGGCCTTACTGCTTAAATGTGCCAGTCTCACCCTGAGCACGGCCACCTCGTCCTCCTTGTGGGCCACCAGCAGGGGGAGCCCTGCCAGGGTCTTCTCCAGGTCTTTCCCCAGGATCTTCACTCCCTGGGCCGTACACACCTCCTTATGCTTCTCATACTGGTTCTAAAGAGGACAGGGGGTCAGATCATTCATTAATACTACCTACTGGTTCTAAAGAGGACAGGGGGTCAGATCATTCATTAATACTACCTACTGGTTCTAAAGAGGACAGGGGGTTAGATCATTCATTAATACTACCTAGTGGTTCTAAAGAGGACAGGGGGTCAGATCATTCATTAATACTACCTACTGGTTCTAAAGAGGACAGGGGGTCAGATCATTCATTAATACTACCTACTGGTTCTAAAGAGGACAGGGGGTCAGATCATTCATTAATACTACCTACTGGTTCTAAAGAGGACAGGGGGTCAGATCATTCATTAATACTACCTACTGGTTCTAAAGTGGACAGGGGGTCAGATCATTAATACTACCTACTGGTTCTAAAGAGGACAGGGGGTCAGATCATTCATTAATACTACCTAGTGGTCCTAAAGAGGACAGGGGGTCAGATCATGAATTAATACTACCTACTGGTTCTAAAGTGGACAGGGGGTCAGATCATTAATACTACCTACTGGTTCTAAAGAGGACAGGGGGTCAGATCATTCATTAATACTACCTACTGGTTCTAAAGAGGACAGGGGCTCAGATCATTCATTAATACTACCTACTGGTTCTAAAGAGGACAGGGGGTCAGATCATTCATTAATACTACCTACTGGTTCTAAAGTGGACAGGGGGTCAGATCATTAATACTACCTACTGGTTCTAAAGAGGACAGGGGGTCAGATCATTCATTAATACTACCTACTGGTTCTAAAGTGGACAGGGGGTCAGATCATTAATACTACCTACTGGTTCTAAAGAGGACAGGGGGTCAGATCATGAACTAATACTACCTACTGGTTCTAAAGTGGACAGGGGGTCAGATCATTAATACTACCTACTGGTTCTAAAGAGGACAGGGGGTCAGATCATTCATTAATACTACCTACTGGTTCTAAAGAGGACAGGGGCTCAGATCATTCATTAATACTACCTACTGGTTCTAAAGAGGACAGGGGGTCAGATTATTCATTAATACTACCTACTGGTTCTAAAGTGGACAGGGGGTCAGATCATTAATACTACCTACTGGTTCTAAAGAGGACAGGGGGTCAGATCATGAATTAATACTACCTACTGGTTCTAAAGAGGACAGGGGGTCAGATCATTAATACTACCTACTGGTTCTAAAGAGGACAGGGGGTCAGATCATGAATTAATACTACCTAGTGGTCCTAAAGAGGACAGGGGGTCAGATCATGAATTAATACTACCTACTGGTTCTAAAGAGGACAGGGGGTCAGATCATTCATTAATACTACCTACTGGTTCTAAAGAGGACAGGGGGTCAGATCATGAATTAATACTACCTAGTGGTCCTAAAGAGGACAGGGGGTCAGATCATGAATTAATACTACCTACTGGTTCTAAAGTGGACAGGGGGTCAGATCATTAATACTACCTACTGGTTCTAAAGAGGACAGGGGGTCAGATCATTCATTAATACTACCTACTGGTTCTAAAGAGGACAGGGGCTCAGATCATTCATTAATACTACCTACTGGTTCTAAAGAGGACAGGGGGTCAGATCATTCATTAATACTACCTACTGGTTCTAAAGAGGACAGGGGGTCAGATCATTCATTAATACTACCTACTGGTTCTAAAGAGGACAGGGGGTCAGATCATTCATTAATACTACCTACTGGTTCTAAAGAGGACAGGGGGTCAGATCATTCATTAATACTACCTACTGGTTCTAAAGAGGACAGGGGGTCAGATCATGAATTAATACTACCTAGTGGTCCTAAAGAGGACAGGGGGTCAGATCATTCATTAATACTACCTAGTGGTTCTAAAGAGGACAGGGGGTCAGATCATGAATTAATACTACCTAGTGGTCCTAAAGAGGACAGGGGGTCAGATCATTCATTAATACTACCTAGTGGTTCTAAAGAGGACAGGGGGTCAGATCATTAATACTACCTACTGGTTCTAAAGAGGACAGGGGGTCAGATCATTCATTAATACTACCTACTGGTTCTAAAGAGGACAGGGGGTCAGATCATTCATTAATACTACCTACTGGTTCTAAAGAGGACAGGGGGTCAGATCATTCATTAATACTACCTACTGGTTCTAAAGAGGACAGGGGGTCAGATCATTCATTAATACTACCTAGTGGTTCTAAAGAGGACAGGGGGTCAGATCATTCATTAATACTACCTACTGGTTCTAAAGAGGACAGGGGGTCAGATCATTCATTAATACTACCTACTGGTTCTAAAGAGGACAGGGGGTCAGATCATTCATTAATACTACCTAGTGGTTCTAAAGAGGACAGGGGGTCAGATCATTCATTAATACTACCTAGTGGTTCTAAAGAGGACAGGGGGTCAGATCATTCATTAATACTACCTAGTGGTTCTAAAGAGGACAGGGGGTCAGATCATTCATTAATACTACCTACTGGTTCTAAAGAGGACAGGGGGTCAGATCATTCATTAATACTACCTAGTGGTTCTAAAGAGGACAGGGGGTCAGATCATTCATTAATACTACCTACTGGTTCTAAAGAGGACAGGGGGTCAGATCATTCATTAATACTACCTAGTGGTTCTAAAGAGGACAGGGGGTCAGATCATTCATTAATACTACCTAGTGGTTCTAAAGAGGACAGGGGGTCAGATCATTCATTAATACTACCTACTGGTTCTAAAGAGGACAGGGGGTCAGATCATTCATTAATACTACCTAGTGGTTCTAAAGTGGACAGGGGGTCAGATCATTCATTAATACTACCTACTGGTTCTAAAGAGGACAGGGGGTCAGATCATTCATTAATACTACCTACTGGTTCTAAAGAGGACAGGGGGTCAGATCATTCATTAATACTACCTAGTGGTTCTAAAGAGGACATGGGGTCAGATCATTCATTAATACTACCTAGTGGTTCTAAAGAGGACAGGGGGTCAGATCATTCATTAATACTACCTAGTGGTTCTAAAGAGGACAGGGGGTCAGATCATTCATTAATACTACCTAGTGGTTCTAAAGAGGACAGGGGGTCAGATCATTCATTAATACTACCTACTGGTTCTAAAGAGGACAGGGGGTCAGATCATTCATTAATACTACCTACTGGTTCTAAAGAGGACAGGGGGTCAGATCATTCATTAATACTACCTAGTGGTTCTAAAGAGGACAGGGGGTCAGATCATTCATTAATACTACCTAGTGGTTCTAAAGAGGACAGGGGGTCAGATCATTCATTAATACTACACACAGGTCATCATTATGGGGCCAATACATTTTTAAAGGTTTTATTGTCACATACACCAGATAGGTGCAGTGAAATGTGTTGTTTTACAGGGTCAGCCATAGTAGTACGGCGCCCCTTGCTCAAAGGCACAGACAGATTTTACACGTTGTCGGCTCGGGTATTCGAACCAGCGACTTTTCAGTTACCGGCCCAATGCTCTAACCGCTAGGCTACCTGCTGCTAATTCTAACTTCCACCGCCAAAGTATCGCTTAGTCTGCCACTGACAGTGAATTATTTAGTGAAAATGAGACATGGAAGTTAGGATTAACCCCTAGCCAAGTAATGGACAGCATGACATTCCTTTGAAATCAGGTTATAACTGTTTGCTGCTCCTACAAGTGCTCTTTAATAAAGAAAGGCCCAACATAAACATTTCCTCCAGACCTTGACCCTGAGCTCCTTCATGGGTGGAGGCAGCAGCAGCCCCCTGATCTGGGTGACGATGGGTCCCTCCACCCCCGGGACGATGACGGTCATACCCTCCCTGAGAACCCCGTTGATCAGGATCACGTCTATGGTGGTGCCCATACCAGGCAGGGCTTTCACCTGAGGATGGACAGGGACACATGTTGAGTTTAATACAACATTAAATACAACGGCAATGACATCAACGTAACGGTAATGACACTGACGCAACAGTAATGACACTGACGTAACGGTAGTGCGACTGGTGTAACGGAAATTACCCTAAAATAACAGCAATCTAACCGTGACAACAACAGGGAGGATTATTCTTCCTCGTCCCCATAAACTGTGACCGTAATGTAGTAATTGTCCCTCACCTCCATGACCTGCGCCCTGAGCTCGTCGCAGTGTGCCAGGCGTCGTGCCAGCATGGTCTGGGTGAGCTCCACCAGCAGAGCGATCAGGTTGCCCATGCCGTCCCCGGAGTGGGCCGACGTGGGCACCAGAGACACAAAGGTCCTAGGGTCCTTGTTCTCATGGAAGAGGGCTGCGTTCAGACCCTGTACGAATACACAAGCAAATCAAAGTTCATTGGTCGCATACGCAGATTTGTAGATGTTATGATGCAGTGGAATGCTTATGTTTCTAGCTCTACCAGTGAAGTAATGTCTAACACAATAACAACATACGAATGAAATGAAGAAATATCAGAAAGAGCAATGTCAGAGACCGGAAAATAAATATATATACATACGTATAATAGTGTGTACAGACAGCATATCAATAGAAAAGGTGTGTACAGCAGTAGTTATATAGGATGAGTCTTGACTAGAACACAGTATATACATATGAAGTGGGTAAAACAGGAGGTAAACATCATTAAAGTGACCAGGGTTCCATGTCTATGTACATAAGGCAGCAGTCTCTAAGGTGCAGGGTCACTCAGGGTTCACAGGTGCATCGCAATAGTGAAAAGTGCTGTCAACTCCAAAACTCTTTCCCCCTCCTTTGTTCATATATCATATAGTTAGTGACCTGCTGGGCGAACTCCACGATGACAGCTTTGGCCCTCTCGTCAAACTCATCCTTGGTGTTCTTCTTCTGCTTCTTCAGTGTGGCCACCACGTCTGTGTCCGGACTCTTCTTCCAGTCGTACAGACGGTCAATCTGGAGAAGACATAGAAATGGAACGAATAGAAGGGACAAAAATACACATGTCACATGGATGGGCAACCAATTAACTACTTGTGCAAAAAAAAAGACTTACGCAAGCTATTGTAACCTGGTAGCTTTATTCCCAGTGAATTGTGGGCCATTAATACATGCCAGTCCTCTACTAGACATCTATCCATCTATCCCAGAGGTAAGCTATGAGCATGTCTGACCAGACAGACTGACCTTGTTAAGTGCTACAATGAAGGGACACTTCTTCTCCTTGAGCAGGTTGATGGACTCCAGGGTCTGAGGCTCCAGGCCGTGCATGATGTCCACCACCAGGATGGCTATGTCACACAGAGAGCTGCCCCGGTTCCTCAGGTTACTGGACACACAGACAGATGGAGCGAGATGCAGTCAGACCAACACATTTAGGGCAGTGGACACACATTTTCCTGAATGAGGGTTTACCTGAAAGACTCGTGGCCTGGGGTGTCAATGATCAGCATTCCTGGGATTTTAATGGCCTCGTTGTTGAACTGCAAAAGAAACAATGAAATGATTAAAGATCCATTAAACACCAGCTATCTATTCAAATCCAATGCCCTACATACACTGAGTGTACAAGATATTAGGAACACCTGCTCTTTCCATGACAGATTGACCAGGTGAACCCAGGTGAAAGCTGTGATCCCTTATTGATGTCACATGTTAAATCCACTTCAATCAGTGTAGATGAAGGGGAGGAGACAGGTTAAAGAAGGATTTTTGAGCCTTGAGACATGGATTGTATACGTGTGCCATTCAGAGGGTGAATGGACAAGACAAAACATTGAAGTGCCTTTGAACGGGGTATGGTAGTAGGTGTCAGGCGCACCGGTTTGAGTGTGTCAAGAACTGCAACGCTGCAGTGTTTTTCACATTCAACAGTTTCCTGTGTGTATCAAGAAGGGTCCACCACCCAAAGGCCATACAGTCAACTTGACAACTGTGAAGCATAGGAGTCAACATTGGCCAGCATTCCTGTTGAACGCTTTTGACACTGCAAAGTCCATGTCATGACAAATTGAGACTGTTCTGAGGGCAAAAGGGGGTACAACTTAATATTAGGAAGGTGTTCCTAATGTTTTGTACACTCAGTGTTCAGTGTATGACTGGGTCTGAGCTGAAGGGAGAGACGCAGCAGTACTCACGTTCTTCACCATCTTGGTCTGCTCTACGATGGCCTCCAGCGGTACGTTAGTGGCTCCGATTTGTTGGGTGATCCCTCCTGCCTCTCCGTCCTGTACGTGTGTATGCCTCAGCTTGTCCAGGATCTTGGTCTTGCCTGTGTCTACGTGGCCCAGTACACAGACGACGGGGGAGCGGAGCTTGTCCAGGTTTATGTTCTTTATGTTCTCTGCTCGCCGTTTCTACACAGGACGAGCACAGAGAGAACAACATTACACTTCTCTACCGTTTAACAATGTTGATGGGATGTGTGTGTGTGTGTGTGTGTGTGTGTGTGTGTGTGTGTGTGTGTGTGTGTGTGTGTGTGTGTGTGTGTGTGTGTGTGTGTGTGTGTGTGTGTGTGTGTGTGTGAGAGACTACCTCAATACGCTTCTTGGCCTTGTCGTAGATCCGCTCCTCTTTAGTGCGATCGTCATCGGAGTCGCTGTCACTACTGGACGCTGAGCTCTCCTTCCCTCCCTTCCTCTTAGTGGCTGGGGCCTGCTGCGGTGTGTGAGGCTGACTCTCCTTCTCCTCTTCCTCCTCCTCACTCTCCTCCTCTTCGTCATCCTCTTCCTCCTCGTCCTCTTCCTCGTCGTCCTCCTCTTCCTCCGGCTGTGACGAGGGTTTCTGTTGGGGCTGCTTTGGCGTCTCTGGCTTCACCTCAATGTGGACCGTCTTCAGCTCTGTAGAGGGAGAAGAGACGTTGTGAGGAGAAAATACTGCTAAATATATATTGCTAAAACCTGAAGTCTGTCCTGTCCTACCTTTGTCCTGATCGATGGTCTCAGCGATAGCCTCCCAGTCATCAACTGCAGACTCAGCTTTCTGCTCTACCTCTGGGGGAAGGGACAGGAAGACATGGCACAAAATGTGACTGAGGCAATGAAAGTTGTCTGGCGTTACACCCAGATCTGGACAACAAGCGGAGGACATTAAGGCAGGCTCCGTCTCCAAGATCTATGGTCCATTTTACCTGCTGCTACTTCAGGAGTTTCCACCGCCATCGGTGAGATGATTGGCTCTGCCGTCTCCGACGTGGGTGACATGACCTCTGAGATCTCTGACAGGGAAGAGGAGGAATGAGGGATGAGGCACAAATAGATAGATGATTTTGCAGTTGGACATGTTGATGTGGATTGGAAGATGCTGTTACCTTCAGGGGTCTGTGCTTGTTGAGGCTTCTTTTTCCTCTTGTCTCCGTACACTGGCTTCTTCTTTGGCACCGAGTCGTCTTTGGATGGCACTTCAATACCCTGGGCCTTCAGGAGTTCAAGTGTGGCCTCAGCCCTGGCCCGGGCCTCTTTCTGGGCTTTGGTCAGCAGTTTGCCCTCCTTCTTCAGCCTCTCCTTCCTCTCTTTCTCCTTCTGTTTCTTCTTCTCCTTGCGCTCCTGTTCCAGACGCTCCTGTAGGTGTTACATTGAAGATGTCAGTGTGTGTGTGTGTGTGTGTGTATATATGTGTGTGTGTGTGTGTGTGTGTGTGTGTGTGTGTGTGTGTGTGTGTGTGTGTGTGTATGCTTAACCTGCTCCAGTCTCTGAGCCTCCTGCTCTTCAAGGCGACGCAGATTCTCCTCTTCCTCCTTCTTGGCGCGCTCCTCTTCCTCCTTCATGTGAGCCAGAGCCTCCTGCATGGCCTTCACTGTGGCCTTGCTGGGTCCCTTCTTCTTCTCCTCTTTCTCCTTCTCCTTGTCCCCCTTCTTCTTCTTCTTGTCTTTCTTGCCCTTCTTGTCTCCCCCTTCCTCTTCTGAAGTAACACAAAACCCCAGACAGAAATCAGTCATAGCACAGTAACTATGCAAGCCATTTCTACATTTTGGACTAATTGCATGTAACTACACAGTAACGCCACTTTTAACTACTAAACATTACCATTGGGTTCATTCATTGTTTCCACCACCGCATCGGCAGCTAATGGGTACAGAATTAAGAAGAGTAGACTTCTACTATTGTAACTGCATGCAACTACACATTAACAACACGTGTATTAGTATGTATTATGGATCCCCATTAGCTGCTCTTCCTGGGGTCAAGCAAAATTAAGGCATGTAACAAGCTACCTTGAAGCAGAAATCTGTTTGTTTCCTTCCCTTACCATTAATTGCTTCAAGCACCTCATCGGCAGCTAATGGGTACAGATAAGCATTTACACATTCTTAAAACGAAAGTAGTTCCTACATGGCATATGGGCAACTCATTGTAAAGTGTTGCCGTTTAGGCTGTGGAATGGATACAATATAAACCAATTGTAAATCTCACCCTCTCCTTGAGGATCAGCCCCTTCCTGATCTTCAATCTCTGCTGCTGCCTCCGTCTCTGCTGCTGGGGCTGCTGCTGGGGTTGGGGCCGCTGCTGGGGCCACCGCTGGCTCACTCTTCTTCACTATCTCTTTCTTAGGCACTGCTGCAACCTCAATACTCCCCTCTTTCTCTTTCTCCTCCTCCTTCTCCTTCTGCTTCTTCAGCTTAGCCCTGTCCTCCTCTTTCTTCTTGCGGTCTCTCTCCTTCTTCTCTGCCTTCTTCTGAGCTGCCGTCTTCATCTTGAAGGTTCCCTCCTCCTCTTCCTCTTCTTCACTGTCTGCCTTGGCTTTGCCCTTCTTCTTCTTGCCTTTCTTTCCGGCCTGCGACGCGTCCACCGAGCCGTCATCATCTGAATCATCCTCCCCTCCCCCCTCCCCTTTCCTCGCACCTCCATCGTCATCCTCCTCTTCCTCGTCCGAGGCCTCCTTGCGGCCTCCCTTCTTCCCTGCCTTGGGTTTTCTCCGGGTCCGTGAGGCGTCGTCCTCCGAGTCTGAGCCAGCAGCAGCGGGGGCAGCAGACGTCTTCTTGTCCTTCTGCTTGTCTTCGTTTTCCACGTCACCCGTACCCGAAACCTCTTCGTCGTCCCCGTCGTCATCCTCCAGGCTGGCTCGCTTGCTCTTCCGCGTCTTCTTCTTCTCCGCTTTGGTGGGCGGCGGGGGCTCGGCGGCACTCTCCGGGTCGTCTGTGGCGTCTGGTTTCTGTGGATTGCGGAAGTGATGAGTACTCCATAGAAGCATTTGCTTTGCCAGACAGGGTCATTACATATGCATGTTAGCATTTGGCTATAGCCTGGTGCAGGGTCATTACATAAGCAGATTAGCATTGGGCTATTAGCCCAGGGTTTCCTGTTAGAAAATGTGGCGCCAGACATGACTGAACCCATAGGACTATGCATTGGGTGCATACCCTGACTAGGCGTCCACCCAAGGGCTCAGAATAACAGTCATCACATGTAGATGATGGTAATTCATTTTAACAGAACAGGTCCAGGATGCAGTGACCTGTGTCCTTCTTACGGCGCACTTTGAAGACGATAGAATATCTGTGCACATGAACTTTTCCTCAGCCAACAAGACGAGTGACTAACAGCAAAAATAGGCGGCGAGTTTCAAGTTTGGGGAAGCTATTTTTCCCAGGGAAAATGCACCTTTATAATAAAGCATTCCATGAATCATCGCATTAGCAGACTTATGTAAGATAACGTACTATTCTTAAGGAGTAAATCGGACAGTCAACATTTTGATTAATAATATAACCCGATCACTGTTCGCAAAAAAGACTGTTCAATGCGAGGCGGAGCGAGTATAGCGTAGAGGCCTAGGCTATATCAGATACCTTTTTCTTCCTGTGCGTGTAAAAAAATGTGGCCTTTTATAAAAACACATTTCATGCAATTCTACTACACTTTATGTGACTGCAGACATTAGCAGAATCTTTTTTGAAATGACAAATGACAGGGTAGCCTACTCTGCTGACACTGACAAACAGACCAATGAAACCACGTTGTCCATATAATAGGTCTACCAGAAGGGGTGACAGAATCTAAACTGGAGGAGGAAATTATAGTCCAAAAACAAACTATTAAGTGACACTGACACGACAATGATAAAGAGTGAATATGAGCAAAGCGCACTCAACGGGGATATGGCCGATGCTCTCTGCTGGTGCCAATAAGATAGGCTATGGGCCTACGGTTGTACGCTCAATTGAGTTGAGAATTTACAGGTTAAGAGTGTTTTCATTGTCTCTCTTTACAGCAATAGCCATGCTTCTTTCCAAACTATGTTTTCCCATGATTGAATTTTGAAATATTCCGATAAGCCTGGCTGGGCCTCTTTTCATTGACAGTCATAACTCAACAATAATCTAGTTGGCATTTGCCACGTGTGCTGCCTAAATTCCGCGTGCTGCCTTTCCTTCCAACTGTAGGCAACGGGATTTAAAACAATCCACAACTTATATAATTTTTTAAGGCTAGGGGAAGCTAATGATCCTCTGTGGCCAAATCATGCTTAGTAGCCTATTTTGAATGATTTTATTTATTTCTGTATAGACAGGAGTAGGCTAATTAGGCTATATCATGTTGGCAATTTAATTACATTTACTTAGGAAAACCTTAGCATCTCCTAGCCTTATCACTGTGCATGAGCCTGTCAATCTACTACCCCCCATCGTAGAGAAGTTGACCTATTCTATTGTACAGTTTGTTGAGAAAGAAAGAGCCCAAACAGACTCTGGGACAGCTGTGGGACGACAGATCCCAAATTCATACAACCAGTAGGCCTCGGATACATAAAACATACTTTAAAAAGCAACGCGTCGGACGCAACAGATCAGAACATTTGGTTTAAATGTTTATAAAATATTATTTTTTAAGATTATTAAGTCAGCAATGTGCACAAGGCAGTAGGGGGGAATGTGCATTTGGCTACCGGACAATGAAAGAAAGTTGATAACCAACAGAAAATAAGAGAAATAGTCTACTTTCAATGGCATATGGAAGTCTGAATAAAATATTTGCCTCCACGGATATGGTCGGATTCTGCCTAGTCTACTTTGAAGCAAGGTAAAACACGACTCATAATATGTAGTAAAACATTGAGGTTTCAAACAATTAAGTAGCTATACGTTTTCAAAATGCATACTGCCTCCAGCTCATTGCAAAGGGATGTGTGAAGCCTGATGAAGCATGCCGTCCGTTTCCTGTGCATTTGAATGACGAATGGAGAGCACGCTTCAATTACCAGTAGAGAAATAAAAAATAGCAGGTATTTTTAATCGTGGCCACAAAAATGTTTTCACCACACAATTGCATTTACAATTGTTGTGCAATGATTGTGCTTATTAAAGCTCTGTCTGACAGATTTTCCTGGTTAAAGGCTCAGTATCTTTATGCTGTGCACATGTGATTAAGAAGATACATAACGAATATACACAAGCGGCAATTTAATTACACTAAATTATGCTAATTAACCCATAGAAAGAATAAGCATGAACGGTCAAATGTATTTACATCAATTGGTATTTCCGTCAATAGGCTAAAATGCATTATCAGCTTTTCTAATTAATTTCTTTAAGCCGGCTATTACTGGCTAACGGAAACCCTGTTATAGCCTAGTATAGGGTCATTATATATGCAGATTAGCACTGGGCAATAACCTGGTATAGGGTCATTATATATGCAGATTAGCACTGGGCAATAACCTGGTATAGGGTCATTATATATGCAGATTAGCACTGGGCAATAACCTGGTATAGGGTCATTATATATGCAGATTAGCACTGGGCAATAACCTGGTATTAGGTCATTACATATGAAGATTAGCACTGGGCTATAGCCTGGTATTAGGTCATTACATATGAAGACTAGCACTGGGCTATAGCCTGGTATTAGGTCATTACATATGAAGATTAGCACAGGGCTATAGCCTGGTATTAGGTCATTACATATGAAGATTAGCACTGGGCAATAACCTGGTATAGGATCATTACATATGCAGATTAGCATTGGGCTATCGCCTGGTATTAGGTCATTACATATGAAGATTAGCATATGGCTACACTTCACCTTGCTGCCTTTAGCTCCTGTGGTTTCAAGACACAGTTCCTCCAGCTCCTTCAGGATGTCGTCTTCACTGTTAAAGATCACATCATTATGATCAATACACAGTAGGCTGCAAAGTCCAAGGCAAGTTTAGAAATATTTCCATCCAACAGTTGGTTCTTATTTCCATAATTATTTTAAAATGGAGCGTTCATTACTGTCGAAGAGAGAGAAATAAAGACTTACTCAAAATCGTCTTTCTTTTTGTCTTTCTTCTTCTTGGCCTTTCCTTTACCTTGCTCCTTGGAGGCTCCCGCTCCTTCGATTTCTGCTGCTAGGGCGTCAAGGTCGATGCCATCGTCTTTGGCACTGAAACAAAGTCATGCAAATCACATATGATGCACATTACACATGGTAAAAGACAGCATTATCAAGCATAGCTGGGAACCACATGCTTCTCCATGCAGATTTCTGCCATATGCTATGTTACAAAAAAATGCAGGCTTACAGGCTGACTACACCGCTCGCGTCGCGTGAGTGAGCATGCAACATAAATGTAGAAATCTATGTTATTCAATTATTGCGCCAACGAGCGCCTGCGTTGCCAAGGGATAAAATATAAGTTATATTTGTGACGCAGATCGCGCTGCAACTCCTGCCTCTCCCATCTCCTCATTGGTTTATAGAAGCAGGTACCCACGTGCCATCTCTTCATTGGTTATACCCACAAGGGTGACTGAAAGACGAACGAGGTCAGTGGCGGTAATGCACCTAATTTAGGAAAGTTGCCAATCGCAATATAAAGTCAAGAGAAGAAAAAGCCTGGAAGGAGGAGAGATGACTAGAAACGATTCGGTTGACCGTTTTATGTGTGGATTAATTGGCGGAGTAGAGAACCTTGTGCATTTCAGGTAAAATAACAACTCAATGTTTACATCCCAGGACAAATTAGCTAGCAACAGCAAGCTAGCTAAAAAGGACAAATTAGATAGCAAGTGCAAGCTAGTTAGCTAAATTGCCAGAAATGTTTAATGCTTTTCGAACCCATCTCCAAATAATATAATTGGTTCAGAGTTTGTTTTGATATTTTAACCTTTGTGTCGTGATCGTGTTTTGTGTGGGGGGACAAAATACATTTATGCACGATGGCGCACACACGTAGCCGGTTTGGGTTCCGTGTTAGCAGCAAAATGATATAAACTAGCAATGAATGTGTGGTATTTCAAATATTTGCAGCCTTGATCAAATTAGCACATTTCACACAACTATGATTTTTATATCCAGTCCGACAAAAAGACAGACCCAGTCAGTCAGTCAGTCCGACAAAGACAGACCCAGTCAGTCAGTCCGACAAAGACAGACCCAGTCAGTCAGTCAGTCCGACAAAGACAGACCCAGTCAGTCAGTCAGTCCGACAAAGACAGACCCAGTCAGTCAGTCAGTCCGACAAAGACAGACCCAGTCAGTCAGTCAGTCCGACAAAGACAGACCCAGTCAGTCAGTCAGTCCGACAAAGACAGACCCAGTCAGTCAGTCAGTCCGACAAAGACAGACCCAGTCAGTCAGTCAGTCCGACAAAGACAGACCCAGTCAGTCAGTCAGTCAGACAAAGACAGACAAAGACAGACCCAGTCAGTCAGTCAGTCCGACAAAGACAGACCCAGTCAGTCAGTCAGTCAGACAAAGACAGACCCAGTCAGTCAGTCAGTCAGACAAAGACAGACCCAGTCAGTCAGTCAGTCAGACAAAGACAGACCCAGTCAGTCAGTCAGTCAGACAAAGACAGACCCAGTCAGTCAGTCAGTCAGACAAAGACAGACCCAGTCAGTCAGTCAGTCCGACAAAGACAGACCCAGTCAGTCAGTCAGTCCGACAAAGATAGACCCAGTCAGTCAGTCAGTCCGACAAAGACAGACCCAGTCAGTCAGTCAGTCAGACAAAGACAGACCCAGTCAGTCAGTCAGTCCGACAAAGACAGACCCAGTCAGTCAGTCAGTCCGACAAAGACAGAACCCAGTCAGTCCGACAAAGACAGACCCAGTCAGTCAGTCAGTCCGACAAAGACAGACCCAGTCAGTCAGTCAGTCCGAGTCAGTCACAGGACACTAAAAATTCTGTCAACAGAAAATGTTGACAGATTTGAAGGCTTTACTGCGGTCCTAAAATGACTTGCTGGTGGCCACAAATCAACCCTGACAGTAGGAAGTGTGCATCCAACAAGAACAACACCTCCACCTGAATGGCAGCTGTACACTTGACAC
Organism: Salvelinus fontinalis; assembly: GCF_029448725.1. NCBI lineage: Eukaryota > Metazoa > Chordata > Actinopteri > Salmoniformes > Salmonidae > Salvelinus > Salvelinus fontinalis. The sequence continues at coordinate 1,024,902 of NC_074705.1, forward strand.
TGTTACGCCTTCAGTCCAAAAAATGCAATAACTAATTCTAGACCTTCAGTCTTATGTCAGACGATTGAAGATGAAAACCAAACATGAAAGACAAACAACTTCAGTCCCTAACCTGTAATGACCATTATGATCATCTCAACTACTAACCATCCACAACAACCTTACCTGAAGCAGCACATGGATCTTTGAGACTAAAAGCCCTATGTCAGCTCAGCCTCAGACTTTATACAGAGGGTGAGGCTAGCCTCCTTGCATGCCTGTTGCATCAGCAGTGGAAAGCACCTCTATGTTAGAATGAACAGGGGCCAACCCCGGGTAAAACACACTGGGTGCACAGTGCACACACCCTTGCCTTTGGGTAATAAAATCATGAAGAAGCAGCTGATAGACAGGATGTTGATGGAGTTATCCTGTTCTATCAATGTTATTCCTTTCACTTATTTACCTGTAATAACTACTATGAATATTGCTTATATACAAGTGGCTTTAGGGTTAGGGGCTAGTGGTTGTTTCTGGACCAGACCTGTAATAGTTGTTGGTTATGGGGAACAGAGAGGACCATAGTTAATCAAGCTTTAATATCCTTCCGCCATTGCTGTTCAGTGCCATCTTTAGCCCTGGCCTGATATCATCTTGACCTCACAGCAAAGTTGACTGGAGCAGGAGCAGGCTGCAGATCAGCAGTATACAGTACAAGGGGTGAAAGCTCACCATTACGGCAGGTCAGTCAATATATATCCCTCAATAATCAACTTAAATGGCAGCTGCCGCCACCAAGCCAGCGCGACACTTAGCCTACTGTCTCTCTGTCAAGGCTCATTCCCACAGTCAAAAGAAGACACCTGGTCATGACCCCCCCCCCCCAAACTGAGGACAACAACAAATCTCTAACTGGGGTATCAATCGCAAATGACCATGTTTACTCACACGGGGACACAGCCATTGGATGGATACTCAAGCCATAGAGGCGACAGTTGGGACAATGAATGAGGGCCCTTTCTGACAGCACAATGAAAAGGGATGATGTTGCAGGCATGGGGCATAGCCAGGCTGGAGGTCCTCACTTGTGCTGTCAGTGACTCAAAGATTCAGCAATAGTTCGCTGACAATGTCCTCCTAGAATTGCATCATATATAGCTAGTTATCTGCGTTAGTGGGCGAGCAAGCTAGCTAAGTTAGATAGCTCACGAGCTAATGGATATTAACTTTAGAATGTGACTGTATGGAGCCTGGCTAGCTAGCTAGCTGGTAGTAGAAAGCCTATGTAGCTGCATAACATATGCTAGCTAATAGTGAGAATAATAGGTTTCGTGTCTCTGTTGTTCAGCATCAAGTATGTTTATACGAGATATAAATTGGTTAATTCATTGTCAATATGAAAGGTAGAAAACAAGTGCACGAGGATAACGTTAGCTTATTAATAAGCCCGAGACGGGAGGCCTAGCCAAAGCAACCTGCCGCCACATGAAACTCATGGCTTCGGTATCATGCTAATGCTAGCCAGCTCAGCCTGTACGACTAGCGTTAGATAGCTATATTCATAGAAGTCTGTTGCATACATCACAACTTTCTCAAATCGTATGACACAAGGGCCACTCTATCATGTACCTGTCATCGCCTGACTTTTTCTGTTTCTTCCCCATTCTCCTTGTTTTTATTTTTATCCACAATGTTCAGCCTCGTTGTTCGCCGATACAGCACATATGGTTGATCCAATGGTGGTTGGTCACACATCCTGCGCAGTTGCAGAGCGTTTCCTATTGCCTGTACTAAAGTGAAGGGCATCTTCACTGCGCAAACTGCGCAGGTATAATGGAGTAACAAATAATTATTATTATTGTGACAGGGTCAGCCAGTAGTACGGCATCCCAGGGGCAAATTAGGGTTAAGTACCTTGCTCAAGGGTACATCTACAGATTTTTCACCTTGTCGGTTCAGTTATTCAAACTAATAACCTTTCAGTTACTGGTCCAACACTAACCGCTAGGCCAAAGATTTTTTATAATCAACCCAAGATAGACAGCAGCATGTCATTTCCAATGAATGCAATGTAATCATAGAGGGCACTGGGCAGAACAAGCAACCTATGGGCAGAGCCAAGAACGAGTTAGTGAGATCCTATTGGTACGTTCTAGCATGTATTTGCATATTTCAGTTAGGGAACGCCACTCTGTGAAGTGTGCATGTGAAATAAGTAAATTGGCATTTCGCCCTTACACTCCTTCTAAACAAAGCTATTTTTTTACAACTTTGGCAAAGTGTAAAGTCTACTCTGTTCATAACAGATTTTAGTTTTGGGAACAGAAAACTGTATTGGGATCAAATGTTTCATCATGACAAAATTTGCAGAATGTCAGCCAAAATCCATATCGCTCCATCTTCCCCCACTGCCCGCCACTGGGCTTCCTCCCATCACTTGTTTTTCAAAGCAGAGGATCACTGGTTGAAGGATGTGGGGGAAGCTAAGTTGTTAGCAACACACTGTCCCCCATTACAGAGACAGCATTTATTGCACTCGGGAAAAGGATGTAACCTATTTTCTAAAGGGTATATTTAAGAAATAGGGCCAGAGGGAGTATGGTATATGGCCAATATACCACAGCTAAGGGCTGTTCTTACGCACAACGCAATGCTGAGTGCCTAGATACAGTCCTTAGTTGTGGTATATTGGCCATATATCACAAACCCCCAAGGTGCCTTATTGCTATTATAAACTGGTTACCAGCGTAATTAGATGTTTATGCAGAATTTGTGCTATGGAAATACTTTGTGTGCATATAAAGTCAGGGTCTACAGATAACTTTCTAGAACGGCTATACAGAGAGCACCCCTTCCCTTGGTCCAGAGAAATTGGTGATTAAACTATCCCAATAACAAAACACTGGACAACTCAGTATGTCATGCAGCAGTGCTTTATTCACATCATGAAGACAACTCTTCGTCACAGATTATACATCTTTCTTTCAAGTTCTTTATTTTGTGGGATTGTCCTCAGAAATTCTGCTGCGATTACTGATGTCTCGTAGGGACATAATTTCCCACCTATCAGGTGTAAGGAGAACCCTCGAGACAACTCCACAGGTAGCCAGTCCGAGGGAACCTCAATGTCACAAGATTCTATAATGCCATTTTTGATGTCCATGTTTAGAGTTGCATTGCAGATAGACGTGTCATTTTTCAACTCAAAAGTCGTACAGATACTGAATTTAGGAGTCCTTCCAAATGTCCACTCCCATGCCAACAGTTCACGGGCCATTCTTTGGATACCAGGCAAGGACAGCTCATCACTTGGGTCCACAAGTGTTACAGGGCTGCTGAAACCAAACTCTGTGTTGTACTGGGATGCCACTGAATCCATGATAGTGTCACAGTCCAACGTCGGGTCCTCATCCAGCAGGTTTTTCACAGGGGATGGCACGCTTTGCGTTGCATTGCTCTTGATACCCTGGCAGGTTGGTTTCAGCACCGCAGACAGCAGTGCCCTGTCAGCCGAACACAGCAGGGTGCAGTGATGGTAAGCTGCTGTCCTTCCCAATTTAGCAGCGGTTCCTGAAATCTTGTGGAGGCCATTCAGCAAGATGTCAAACCTCTCTGTTGCACGTACATCCATGTCTGGCCTGAGTCCTTTCAGAGCACTTGTCACGACTTGGAGATTCCTGTGACGGTCATAGTTTTTCTTGGACGTGAAGAAAGTCAAATTGACATTACCTAAATCGTGGAATACAGTCCCGCCCCCACTGCGTCGCCTGGCGAGCGGTATCCCTTTCTGTCTCATGACCTGAAGGTTGCACTCTTGCCATGGGTTCTGATGTCTCCCTATCACCCCCGCTGGGTCATTACTCCATAAGAAGAGCATACTCCGGTTTTGGAGGTCAACATGATCGTGTATCCAGTCCTCCAATGCTAAGTTTTCAAATATGTCTGTTGATAAAGATTTGAGGGTAAATCCTGATTTACCAGTCTCGTCAATGACAGCTGACAATGTGCTCTTGGCTCGAGCCGATCGAAAACATGCTTGGTATTGTGCGAACAAATTCGAGAATGTTCTTAAATTCATCGCGCCTCTATCTGTCGTTTCTTCTGTGCATCTGAAAATAGTTTATCACTTTTGTGGAATGAAACTTTTCCAAATACATGAACGTAAACGTTCAGAGTGAATACGTTTTCAGATCTAATTCGTTTTAACACACATACTTCCGCTTTTCTTCCTCTTATTTTCTTAAAGGCACGGTTTATTTACTCTTGTTGTAACACTGCCACCTGCTGTGCTGGAGCGATATCGACTCCCTTGTTGCTCAAGTGATTTTCGATGCTGGTTGTACAGCGCCACCCAGCGGTTTAATTTCTATATTGAGTCAAAAAGGATTTACTAGTTCCTGAGGGGCTGGGTTGGATTTTAAATATTATTTTTGGCTTATTTTTCAAAATCAACAAACTAACAGGTCAACACTTGCCGCTCTGCAAAAGCAGCCACAAAAGGCTCACTATATGAAAGTATCATGTACTGCAGAGGGACAACAGCTAGGCTCCCACAAACAGATTGACAGTGCAATTTATTATAGTAGCCTACTTTTTAATCCTGACGAAGGCAAAATAACTTGAAGCCTGGGGTGCAGGAGCCTGGGGTGCATTCCTTTTGTTTTAAAATGGTAGCATAAATTGCATAGAACACTGCAATGCATTTAGCAATGCAGTCAAATCAGTCATTCTGATGCATAATACTTTTGCATTTACATTTACATTTACATTTAAGTCATTTAGCAGACGCTCTTATCCAGAGCGATTTAGACTTGGAATTACACTAAACTAACATTATCTTCTGCTAACATTATCAGCACTTGTTGTCAGTGTGTGGTGGAGTACCGGGTACACTACGTTGTCAAGGTAATGGACGCACACTGTGAAGAAAGGGCCTTTGCTGATTGGCTTGCAAGCTTGCTATATGTCGAATTCCGATCGAATCCTGACATCTGATTGGTCAGATCGTTTATCCCGTATGAAAAGCGGTTTAGGAGCCATTCAGGGTTTACAACAGCAAACCCCAGTGATTTATCCAGATAACCTCACGTAACTATTTGATAGCTACAGCTATAACTATTTCATCCATAAAGTAAGGTGAAGATCTCTCTCTCAACCATGTTTTGTTTTTGTTTCCATATAATGTGTTACTTAGACAAGCAGTAGCTTTAGCCTAATTCTATAAGTGTTTAGCGAGCAATCTTGCCATAATAAAATCAGTATCGCGTTCGACAATTCAAGGCTAGCGTCGTTAGCAAGATTACTGTGATTTGGAAGACACTACTTTGCAAACTAGCAACCTTTTGAAATCCAATACAGTGCTGTTTATAATACATTCATAATCAGTTGCTCGATTAAAAGCACCTGTTCGCCAAATAAGGAACTTGAATGCAATGTTTTGGTTAGCAAGGTCAAGTTTGAATATGCTTGGTTACCATGACAACGTCAATTGTTTAGAGCCGTGTGTCATAAATCAGGCACTCTTGTTAGTTTTTTTAATCTATCAGCTTGATACAGACACATTTTCTTATTTTATTTATTTTCACCTAATCCCCATTGCCCTTCCTGTGTCAGGCTGCAGAGGTTAGTGTGGCTGGTGTGCAGGCTGAGGAGGTGCAGCTTCAGCAGGGGGTGAGGGGAGGAGAGGGGGGAGGAGGAGGTGGAGGAGGAGCTGTCTTTGGGGAACCAGCAGGAGCCAGGCCATATCAGTACACCAGCTCAGCTGCAGGACGAGCAGGACCAGCAGGGCCCCACACTGGAGACAACAGAGGACCACACACAGCATGCAGAGGTAGACTTACTGTGTGCCTAAGAGGGGATGCGATGTGAATACTGAACACAATGGAGGGGGTCTGGGTTTGTAGAGCATCATCGAAAACCTGCAGAGGAAGATCACGTCATTAGAGGGCGCTATCACCAAAGTGACACCTGTAAGACCACGACTGATACCACTATATTGCAATCTAATTCAACAGGCATAAAGAAAATAGTATAATCAATAGCCTACATTTACCATCCACCCTGGGTTCTGGGCTATGTCTCAGGATAGCGAGTCGGCAGACACTGAACCAATAGAACTTGAGACCCAGCTGAACCCCACAGTAGAGCAGAATCAGGAGCAGGACCTGCAGGCCTTACTGGACCAGTTACACCAGGAGAGAGACAGTCTGAACAGACTGGTGCAGAAGCTCAGCCTCACAGGTGAGTTACTCTGGGGCTTGACTGCGAGGAGAGAGGGTAGTGGAGAACGAGATGCCAGAATGGGATGTAACATTGTTGGCTATCCTACAGAGAGAGAGCAGGTCCTGTTCACAGAGCCAGGCGGCAGGGGGAAACGTGGCTCTCGTCTGGACAGCTTCTTGCGGAGCGTGGAGGAGGAGCGAGACTACTACAGACAGGAAGCAGACAGCCTGAGGAGGATGCTGAGGGGCAGGTGCTCCTGTAGCCCCTGTCGGGGGCACCTCCAAAGCCGCAGCCCCACCCTCCAGTCCCCTGTCAAGGTAAAGGAATGGCTGTCTAATATTAACTAGAAATGTAAATAGGGATTTGTTACACCATCTTCAGTGTTATAAATGTATAAATGACGCTGTATATCAATTTTCAGAAATGTTGGTAAATTATCTTTGATTGCTTAAAGAAATTATGAAAAAGATTGGTGTGTTTTTTCCCTATCTAATCATGGCATGGGGTTGTTCATTGACAGACGTGTATTTGTTTAAAATATATTACTTGATGGTTTCATTTCAGAGACAAATAATCATATTTCTTAGGAAAATGCTATATATCTGGCTCACTCTCAGAGAAATAAGTTGTACTGCTAGGTTTTACACAGTCAAATGTAATACATGGTAACATTTTTAATAAAGAACTGTAGAAATTATATTTTTTTTACATCAATATAATAAAACAATTAAATAAAAATTTATTCAGTAATATAGACCTGTGAAACATTTACATTTGACATTTTAGTCGTTTAGCAGATGCTCTCATCCAGAGCGACTTAAAGTAAGTGCATTCATCTTAAGGTAGCTAGGTGAGACAACCACATATCACAGTCAAATATACAGGATACCAACATTCCATTCCAGCAAAACAATATAGCGGTTAGCAAAATAAACACATTTTCATACACACTAAAATCTATTAATTAAACATCTGAGAACAGTAATATTTTACACACGCATGAAGGTACCCATAAGCAATAATTTCTGATGAAAAAATACAAATGTGAAAAATTGGTGGACATAGCATTTTGTAAATAAACTCTTCAAATATTACTTTTTCCATATTAATCAGAAAAAAATCGCATTTCTGAATATCTCCTGGACTGTGAGCACTGTCATAATACTAATGTAACAGCTGATGTACTCTTTTGGGCAGGGGGGCAGCTATGATTCTGAGCTGATGAGGGTCTTGAGAGAGCGGGACGAGATGCAGAACATGCTGGATAAGTATGAGCGCCACCTGTCAGAGATCCAGGCCAACGTGAAAGTTCTGACTGTCGACAGAGACAAGACCAGCATGCACTATCAGCAGGCCAGTACCATTCTTAAAGGAATAGTTAACTCCACTTCGCTCAGGTCCAAATGAATGGGAAATCATTTTGCTGATAACAATCCCATTCTTCATCAGGCCCAGCAGGAGATAGCGTCACTGCGTCGCGAGGTACTGAAATCCAAGTCGTCGCGCGCAGATAAGAGCAGTGTCACTGTGTCAGCTCAGAGCATCCTGAAGCGCGTGGAGGCGGAGAGAGACGAGGCCAAGGTCGACCTCCACCGTATGAGCACAGAGAGGGACAGTCTGAGGGAGAGACTCAAGGTCAATATATTAACCAGATTGGACAATAATCTACTTCTGAGTGTTCCAGCATGGCCATCTATTGACTACCAATGAAAGTGTGTGTGTATCCTGCTGAGAGAAAGTGTCTATGTGTGTGTTGCGTGTTGTCAGATCTCTCAGGAGACAGCCATCAGTGAGAGGGCTCATCTGGAGCAGAGGGTGGAGGACCTGCAGACAGCCATTCTCACTGTGAGTGAGGAGGAGAAAACCTCCATAGAAACACAATGACTAGAACAGACACACTCTTTAAATGTCCTTAGTTTGGAATGGAATGTTCGTTCTGCTAATTGCATTTCATGGTGATTCTCCTTGCTGTAGCTGGAACATGAACGGGGGGACCAGAAGAGCCGTCTTGCCCTGATGAGGCAGTCCATGATGGTGCTAGAGGAGGAGGTCCACACCCTGGGCAGGAAGCTGGCCGCTGCTGAGGACGAACACAGCAGGACCAGGAACGAGTGTGTCATGCTGAGGTAAGCAAGGAACCAGCACTGATGTATGAAGTCATGTGGTTGGGGATTCACTTCCTGCATCAGCCACATACTGGACACGTGTGGGAACTGTTACTTCTATAGCGTCCATCTAATCCCTTTTATAGCATCCTTTTAAGTGTGTGCTCGCACATGTGTGTTCAGACTGTCCAACAGTGAGACACAGAACGCCCTGAGTGACAGCCAGCGCAGACTGACCTTCCGCATCGGAGAACTACAGACCTCCCAGGAGAGGAACAAACGGCTGGACGAGAAGAACGGTGAGGAGACAAGGTCTGTGTGTGTGTGTGTGTGTGTGTGTGTGTGTGTGTGTGTGTGTGTGTGTGTGTGTGTGTGTGTGTGTGTGTGTGTGTGTGTGTGTGTGTGTGTGTGTAATAACGCTATTTCAGATAACCTTACCAAACTGAACCTTATCTGTTGTGTCAGACTCTCTACTGAGGCAGATGTCTGGTCTAAGAGAGGAGGTGAGCAGTCTACAGTCCACCATCACTGACCTGGACCAGAGGAGAGACTCCCTGCAGGAGCAGCTGGAGAACAAGACTGACCTCCTTAACTCAGCCCACAACCAGCTGGACTGCAACGTAATCAACTGAACACTAACTACACACACAGCCAATTGTACCTACCAGCCTACCTGCCAGCCACTATGTTTAGGACATTGACCACTTGGATATCACCTCATGAGATGTGACACATTGGTCTAATATCAGTGATTGAGTGATGGTCTCTTTGGTTTCTATGTGTTTTTCTTCAGGAGAAAACCATCAGGAATCTCAGGTTGTCCATTGAGGATCTGGAGACATCAGCAGAGTGAGTCTGAGTTGTCCAGTACCACAAAGCTTCACACATCAGATGCCAAGTCACCATACTAAGGTTCACTCAGAGACGCATACGGATTGCACCACCTGTGTAAGTTAACCTCGAAACTCTGACCCCTGGCTGTGACCTTTCTGTTCCCCAGGAGCGTTCGTGAGGAGCTGGCAGGGCGGGAGAGGGAGCTGGAGGCTTTGAGGAGGAGGCTGGGGGATGCGGAGGAGGAGCTGGGGGCTTTGGCCAAGGTGAAGGATTCCACCCTGAGGGAGAATGCTCAACTCCGAGAGGAACTGGACAGGAGCCGCCTCAACAACCAGGTCAGATACAGCACTTTCTGACCAAACCAGGAGCACAATTATTCTTTTTTAACTTTGAAATGATCAACCTTTTAGGGTTCATATTATTTAGCGAGGATGGTATGTAGCCTGGTATCTGTCTCTGTTCAGCGATTACATTCCACTCCTTGTACTCTGTGTCATTTTCCAAGTGACAGGAGTGGAAGGGATTGGAATGTTAGCTAAAAAGACTGGAACCCAGACTAGATGCCATGGGCTCATGGTCCAGAATAGTTTTTCATCCCAGGTGATTGGTTAGGGCAAACAGTAGTAGAAAACACTAGGACGCCATATTATTCATGATATACCAACCCCATGGCCATTATCTCTTTAGAATCTCACAAACACTTTGTAAGGTCTAGTTTATTTTGCTGTCCAGGCCCTGGAGCTGAATTCTGAGGACTCTGCCCAGGAGGTGCATGAGCTGCAGAGGAAGGTACAGGACTATGTGGCTGACATCTCCCGCATCGAGAACCTGCTGTCCACCAAGGTACCCTCTGCTGTAACTGTGAATGAATGATATTTCAATCTGTGATCTGTTAGTTATGTCTTGTCGAACTAATTATCACTCATCCAAAGTAGCTATGGCTGCGTTTACACAGGCAGCCCAATTCCTATATTTAGCCCAAACATTGTCAAAAGAGCTGATCTGATTGGTCAAAATACCTATTAGTGAAAAAATAATCAGAATTGGGGTTCTGTGTAAACGCAGCCTTTGAGTTCCAGATCAATTCCTTTTTGAAAATGTGTTTTTTTCCTTTCCTCCTGGTGCTTACTGTAAGCGGCAATCAACGTTTTCAGACTGGAGTTGGGTAGGGACTGATAGCCAAGACCTTTTCACTTGCACTGATTCCTTGTGGAGCTAAACAAATAATTTAAATGGGTGTGTGTGTGTGTCCACCAGGAGCGGGAGTGCAGGGAGCACCAGGAGGCTCGGCGGCGTGCGTCGGCCCAGGCCGAGAGCTGGGAGGGGCAGGCACGGCAGGCAGAGGAGAGCATCAGCGAGCTGAGGCTGGAGCTGATGTCCTCAGACATGGAGAGACGCAGACTCAAGGAGAAGGTGGAGGCTCTGGATGCCAGTCTGCAGGAGGTCTGTCTAACCTCACTGTCTCTATCAGTAGGGATTATCACTGGTTACACACTGGGTCATATTCATTAGACACCAAACGGACTGAAACAGGGTGGGACTACCTGAAGTTGTCCAATAACAAACCTAATATTAGTTTTCTGTTGTAAAAGATTTTCCGACGTTTTACCATGTTGTGCGTAATGAAGATGACCCTGGACTCCTACAGTTGTGTGTATCCTAGGCGTTGTCTGCAGAGCGGAGCTGCAGCAGCCAGGTGTCTCAGCTCAACAGGAGTCTGCTGCACACTGAGGAGCAGTTGAGACAGGCCCAGGGGGAACACACCGCCACTCAGACTGACCTGGAGAAGACCAGGGAGCTCTGTGTCAAACTGGACGCCAGCAAGGAGGCTGTGAGTCATGGAGGGGATGGTGTGCGCGCGTGTGTGTGTGTGCGCGCATACAGTACCGGTCAAATTTTTTGAACACCTACTCATTCAACGGTTTTTCTTTATTTTCACTATTTTCTACATTGTAGAATAATAGTGTAGACATCAAAACTATGAAATAACACACATGGAATCATGTAGTAACCAAAACTTGCCTTGATGACAGTTTTACACACTCTTGGCATTCTCTCAACCAGCTTCATGAGGTAGTCACCTGGAATGCATTTCAATTAACAGGTGTGCCTTCTTAAAAGTTAATTTGTGGAATTTATTTCTTCCTTAATGCGTTTGAGCCAATCAGTTGTGTTGTGACAAGTTAGGGGGGGTGTACAGAAGATAGCCCTAGTTGGTAAAAGACCAAGTCCATATTATGGCAAGAACAGCTCAAATAAACAAAGAGAAACGACAGTCCATCATTACTTTAACACACGAAGGTCAGTCAATACGGAAAATGTCAATAACTTTGAAAGTTTCTTCAAGTGCAGTCACAAAAACCATCAAGCGCTATGATGAAACTGGCTCTCATGAGGACCGCCACAGGAAAGGAAGACCCAGAGTTACCTCTGCTGCAGAGGATAAGTTCATTAAAGTTACCAGCCCCAAAAATTACAGCACAAGTAAATGCTTCACAGAGTTCAAGTAACAGACACATCTCAACATCAACTGTTCAGAGGAGACTGTGTGAATCAGGCCTTCATGGTCGAATTGCTGCAAAGAAACCATGACTAAAGCACACTAATAAGAAGAAGAGACTTGCTTGGGCCCAGAAACACGAGCAATGGACATTAGACTGGTGGAAATTTGTCCTTTGGTTTGATGAGTCCAAATTGAAGATTTTTGGTTCCAACCGCCGTGTCTTTGTGAGACGCAGTGTGGGTGAACGGATGATCTCCGAATGTGTATTTCTCACCATAAAGCATCGAGGAGAAGGTGTTATGGTGTGGGAGTGCTTTTCTGGTGACAATGTCTGTGATTTATTTAGAATTCAAGGCACACTTAACCAGCATGGCTACTACAGCGATACGCCATCTCATCTGGTTTGAGCTTTGTGGGACTATCATTTGTTTTTCAACAGGACAATGACCCAACACACCTCCAGGTTGTGTAAGGGCTATTTTACCAAGAAGGAGAGTGATGGAGTGCTGCATCAGATGACCTGACCTCCACAATCCCCCGATCTCAACCAAATTGAGATGGCTTGGAATGAGTCGGACCGCAGAGTGAAGGAAAAGCAGCCAACAAGTGCTCAGCATATGTGGGAACTCCTTCAAGACTGTTGGAAAAGCATTCCAGGTGAAGCTGGTTGAGAGAATGCCAAGAGTGTGCAAAGCTGTCATCAAGGCAATGGGTGGCTATTTGAAGAATCTAAAATATATTTGGATTTGTTTAACACTGTTTTGCTTACTACATTATTCCATATGTGTTATTTCATAGCTTTGATATCTTCACTATTATTATACAATGTAGAACATAGTAAAAATAAAGAAATACCCTTGAATGAGTAGGTGAACTTTGTATGTCAACATGTTCATGTGTGTGTGTGTGTGTGTGTGTGTGTGTGTGTGTGTGTGTGTGTGTGTGTGTGTGTGTGTGTGTGTGTGTGTGTGTGTGTGTGTGTGTGTGTGTGTGTGTGTGTGTGTGTTTGTAGGTGCAGTGTGAGCTGGAGCTGCTCAGGAAGCAGCTTTCCAGTGAGCGTCTGAGCATGAAGAGTCTGGAATCCATGCTGGTGTCCACCAGGGAGAAGGAGCTACACCGACAGCTCAGCTCCCAGGAGAGACACACGGAGATCCAGCTGCTCAGGGACAAACTCACCGCGGCCGACAGCAAGGCGTGAGCAGACACTTGGTCGCTGTTGGAAGGGTTTCTGATTTGTTCGGTTGCCTGTTTTGACCGCTTCCCTCTTTGTTTCTCTCCCTCTTTCTCTTTTCATCTATCCACAATTCTCTCTCTCTCTACATTTCATCTCTCTCTCTCTACATTTCATCTCTCTCTCTCTCTCTCTCTTTCTCTCTCTCTCTCTCTCTCTCTCTCTCTCTCTCTCTCTCTCTCTCTCTCTCTCTCTCTCTCTCTCTCTCTCTCTCTCTCAGGAGCGCTCAGCGTAGAGAGGTGGATACATTGAGTACTCGTTCGGCACAGCTAGAGGCTGACCTGGACATGACCAAAAGACAGCTATCTACTGAGCGGTTTGAGAGGTCTGTCTGTCTGTCTCTCCTTGCTTGTCGTAAAGGCTTGGCTTGTGCTTTACTCTCTCTCTCTCTCTCTCTCTCTCTCTCTCTCTCTCTCTCTCTCTCTCTCTCTCTCTCTCTCTCTCTCTCTCTCTCTCTCTCTCTCTCTCTCTCTCTCTCTCTCTCTCTCTCTCTCTCTCTCTCTCTCTCTCTCTCTCTCTCTCTCTCTCTCTCTCTCCCTCCCTCTCTCAGGGAGAGGGCAGTGCAGGAGCTGCGTCGTCAGGGTCTGTCGTCATCGTCCTCTGGCCTGCATCCCTCCTCCCTTCACCTGCGTCGCTCCCTCAGCCCCAGCAGGCCCCTGTGGTCCACCGCAGACCACCTGGCCAGAGAGAGATCCCCAGAAAGGTGGGCCCTCTCCCTGAACACCGCACATTGAATACAGCACGCATATATTTCTACATCTCACTCTGTGTGTGTGTGTGTGTGTGTGTGTGTGTGTGTGTGTGTGTGTGTGTGTGTGTGTGTGTGTGTGTGTGTGTGTGTGTGTGTGTGTGTGTGTGTGTGTGGTGACAGGAGCCTGGGGTTCAAGGACCTCTACGACTGAACAGATCTCTCTCTGGAGGAAAGACAACCCAACCTTCTCTCTAGTCCTACTGTGCTATGATGTCATTCTTCAACTCAAACCCTGTGATGTCATGATCAGGACCTCAGGTTCAGAACAACCCTCCTAGACCGGAAATAGTTTCAACAAGTGTTATCTCAAATGTATTTTTTATTAAATTTTACAAATGAACTGACATCACTGTGTTTGGTTGTGTGTATTGATCTGTAAAATGAGTGACCATTCAGTATATTTTTGATGAAGATTTGATTCAAATGAAATACAGCTAAAAGAGGGAAATTATGTTCTTTCATTAATGTATTCAATTTTTTGTATATTGTCTGAGAAAAGTGCTTTAATAAAAAATAAAAATAAATTGTTCTGGTTTACTTTTCAGTCATAAGTCAGTTGAACCTTGCAGAATGGTACTGTAGCTACATGTTCAACTGGCCACTCAGTCTGTCTCCCCTGGGATGCTTTCTTCTCTAAATCATAGATGGGAAACTGGTGCTCCGCACGGCCCCCCTTTTGTAGGCCCGCGGATCAATTTACAAAATGTTTTATTTTGATTTATTGTTGCCGGGGTCTCAACTTACTGTTGAGCGTTAGAATAGTAGAAGGTTCAATTGTGCATCAGAGGTATTTCTCTTGTAATGTCAGTCAATGACGGTCACTTAATTAGCCCGTCAGCAAATTTGAGTTATGATTGGTAAATTAGTCGAGCAATCTAAACTTATACACTGCTCAAAAAAATAAAGGGAACACTTAAACAACACAATGTAACTCCAAGTCAATCACACTTCTGTGAAATCAAACTGTCCACTGAAGAAGCAACACTGATTGACAATACATTTCACATGCTGTTGTGCAAATGGAATAGACAAAAGGTGGAAATTATAGGCAATTAGCAAGACACCCCCAATAAAGGAGTGATTCTGCAGGTGGTGACCATAGACCACTTCTCAGTTCCTATGCTTCCTGGCTGATGTTTTGGTCACTTTTGAATGCTGGCGGTGCTCTCACTCTAGTGGTAGCATGTTACGGAGTCTACAACCCACACAAGTGGCTCAGGTAGTGCAGCTCATCCAGGATGGCACATCAATGCGAGCTGTGGCAAGAAGGTTTGCTGGAGGTCATTTTGCAGGGCTCTGGCAGTGCTACTCCTTGCACAAAGGCGGAGGTAGCGGTCCTGCTGCTGGGTTGTTGCCCTCCTACGGCCTCCTCCACGTCTCCTGATGTACTGGCCTGTCTCCTGGTAGCGCCTCCATGCTCTGGACACTACGCTGACAGACACAGCAAACCTTCTTGCCACAGCTCGCATTGATGTGCCATCCTGGATGAGCTGCACTACCTGAGCCACTTGTGTGGGTTGTAGACTCCGTCTCATGCTACCACTAGAGTGAGAGCACCGCCAGCATTCAAAGGTGACCAAAACATCAGCCAGGAAGCATAGGAACTGAGAAGTGGTCTGTGGTCAGCACCTGCATAATCACTCCTTTATTGGGGTGTCTTGCTAATTGCCTATAATTTCCACCTTTTGTCTATTCTATTTGCACAAGAGCATGTGAAATTTATTGTCAATCAGTGTTGCTTCTTAAGTGGACAGTTTGATTTCACAGAAGTGTGATTGACTTGGAGTTACATTGTGTTGTTTAAGTGTTCCCTTTATTTTTTTGAGCAGTGTAGTAATCATGGTCAAATTACTGACTGGGGGCTCCCCATTGATTTTGTTATTCACTCTCACTCAGATATATTAAAAACTGCAATTATTTCTCTCCAACCTATGGCAAAATTCATAGAATTGCAGGAAATTAGCTGTAACACTGCTAATTCTTCTCTGCCCCATTGCATAATGAGCAGAGTTGCAGGAAATTAGCATAGTGGTTAGAGCGTTGGGCCAGTAACCGAAAACTTGCTGGATCGAATCCCTGAGCTGACAAAGTAAAAATCTGTCGTTCTGCCCCTGAACAAGGCAGTTAACCCACTGTTCCCCGGTAGGCCTTCATTGTAAGTAAGAATTTGTTCCTAACTGACTTGCCTAGTTAAATAAAGGTTAAATACATGTTTTTTTTAAAATAAAATCTACAATTTAAGTCTTCTCTCAGCCCAATGGCAAAATGTTAATAATTGCCTCAAACTTGCTTTAAACTGCAACATTTTCTCTACGCCCCATGGCAAAATGTGTAGAACTGCAGGAAATTAACTAAAACAAATGTTTTCTCTGCTGCCACTAAAATGTTTTGCTCACAAGGGCCCCCAAAATGCTATGGCCGGCTCTGACTGCATGTGTTCGGTATGCAGACCTGCTAGCTACAGGATGAGTTCCGTTTTTTTCCCGGCCCCCACCCCAATCAAAGTTGCCCATCTCTACTCTAACTCAACAGAAGGCAGGTACAGTAGGTTAAAAGTGCTATGATCGATCACCATGTTTACTGTATGACTGGACAGAAACATGATAATCCTGCAATAAATGAAACAGATAGGACAGGCACAGTACACCCAACACAACAAACAGCATTTACAATCATTAGGAAAGATAATATCACAGGGGTTTGTGAAACACAAGCAGCAATCTTTTTGAATATACAGTATCTACGGCATGAACAGACACTCTCACATCACACATCAATCAACAACAAAAAGAAGCTTGCACTGTTTCTATCCAGCATTATTTTATGGCATTGTGTAATATTATGGTTCATTGGGCGTGGAAAGATGCTTCTGAGAGATGAAATAAGACCAATAATAAGACTAATCACCAGGAAATACGTGAGAACAAGGTCACCTTCAGCCTTTAAATTGGAAAGCCCTGAAGAGGGAAGGAGAACGGAAAGAGAGAGAGAGAGAGCAGTGAAGACACAGTGGGGGGTACCAGTTAGTTATACTTGTGGAGGGTGTTCTGTAGAAATTAGTATTGGTGTGTGTGTGTGTGTGTGTGTGTGTGTGCAGTTTCATGGTGTGACTAGCAGTGTGCCAGGTGTGTCATAAAACTCCTGTTCTGTCTCAGAAGTAGATTGGGTAGGCTGAATGTCTGCGTCCTGCCCAAGGTAATGACTATCCAAAGGTTGCTGCCAGGCTGCTGGCAGGTCGTTGACAGGCCGCTGCCTGACTACAGGATGCAGGAGAGCAGAGTTTCTAGTCCCCCCCTAGTTTTCTGAGCAATTTTTTAAATGTATTTCATTTTATTGTTAATTTGGAAATCTGTTACAAAAAAATCCTATGCATGATAGAGATACACAGTGTATGTGATCAAATCAAATTTTATTTGTCACATACACATGGTTAGCAGATGTTAATGCGAGTGTAGAGAAATGCTTGTGCTTCTAGTTCTGACAATGCAGTAATAACCAACGAGTAATCTAACCTAACAATTCCACAACAACTACCTTAAACACACAAGTGTAAAGGGATGAAGAATATGTACATAAAAATATATGAATGAGTGATGGTACAGAACGGCATAGGCAAGATGCAGTAGATGGTATAGAGTACAGTATATACATATGAGATGAGTAATGTAGGGTACATAAACATATAAAAGTGGCATTGTTTAAAGTGCCTAGTGATACATGTATTACATAAAGATGGCAAGATGCAGTAGATGGTATAGAGTACAGTATATACATTTGAGATGAGTAATGTAGGGTATGTAAATATTATATAAGCGTCATTGTTTAAAGTGGCTAGTGATACATTTTTTACATACATTTTTCCATTATTAAAGTGAGCTGGAGTTGAGTCAGTATGTTGGCAGCAGCCACTCAATGTTAGTGGTGGCTGTTTAACAGTCTGATGGCCTTGAGATAGAAGCTGTTTTTCAGTTTCTCGGTCCCTGCTTTGATGCACCTGTACTGACCTCGCCTTCTGGATGATAGCGGGGTGAACCACCTCGCTTTGCGTTCCTGGGAAAGTATGCAGTATTTTGTTTTTTACGTGTTATTTCTTACATTGGTACCCCAGGTAATCTTAGGTTTTATTACATACATACAGGAACTACTGGAACTACTGGATAGACATGTAAACAAGGGTTAAAATGATTATGTTTTAGTCAAATTATAGATCTGTTTGGGCTTCTTGCGGTCAATCTGCAGTCTACAAATGATTTGTAACTATGTTCTGGCCCCCTGACCATCCGCTCAAGAAACAATCGTCCCGAGGCCGAATCTGGTTGGTGACGTCTGTTCTAGCGTGTCTCTAGAATGGCAGAAATCATCTACATAGAAAGAGTAGAATGGATATCAATGGGATTTTTTCCCACTACAAGACCATGGAACTGGCCTACCGAGCAGTAAGAAGAACTGCCCCTCCCTACCGTCAGGCTATGCTCAAACCCTGCACCCCAACCGGAGCACTCCGTTCTGCCAGCCCTACAGGAGGGCAGCTCCCGCTCAGCCCAGTCCATGCTCTTCTCTGTCCTGGCACAGCAATGGTGGAACCAGCTTCCCCCTGAAGCCAAGGCAGCAAAGTCCCTGTCCATCTTCCGAAAACATCGAAAACTACACCTCTTCAAGGAGTATCTTAAATAATCACACCCCATCGTGAACTTTACTTTTTCCCTCTTACTAGCTCTGACTCTGCTGATAGCTACTTTATAGAGGAGAAATGTACTTACTATGTCTGATGTGATGTGGTTGTCCCACCTAGCTATCTTAAGATGAATGCACTAACTGGAAGTCTCTCTGGATAAGAGCATCTGCTAAATGATTCAAATGTAACATGTAAAAATGACAGTGGTGTTCCCATTGTAGTGGATCAACAGAAGTTGCCATTCATTGTTCCATGTACGTGAAGAACACTGAGAAATGCACTGAACTCTGAGAGATGAATGTGAAAAGCTTTGAAATGGGAAGATACTGTACCTTGCAATACCTGAATTTGGAATTCCAATATTCCTCATAAATATGAAAGAAAGAAGTGGGTCTCAGTAAGGATAGTTAATAATCGAACAGCTGCTAGCTAGTCTCTCCCTTGCCACACCATTCATCTGGAAACCATGACAGCGAGGTTAATGTTTACACAAGCCTTCTTTGTTGGGGAGCAACACTCAAGACATTGGACATTTCTAACTCTGGTAGTCAATGTTTTCTGGGCTGAGGTGTGCAGGTTCCTCCTTTGCCTGTACAGGCAACATAAGGCCACACTCTTAGAGGTAGTATTATTACATGTTTGTATTTCACAATGATTTTCAGAAGGCCAGTCCTGAAAGCACACTTTGTCCGGGGAGGGAGGGAGTGGAGGGAGTGGTGTCAGAAAGGTGAGCTGTCTGACTCCTGACCGTTGATTGGGTGGGTGGGACTGCCTGAGCTGCTTTTGTAAGGACTGGGGCTAATGTTTCACTCAGGTAACAGTGTACTTGAATTGGAGTAGTCAGAATAACGTTAGATAACACACAGGACACCGGATTAAACAGTAAAGTACACAGAGGGGGGAAAACATCAATGTTTGTAGGGTCTCGTCTTTCAAGCCTGTAGAAACCTGGTAAGCCCAGGAGGCTATAAGGTAGACCCAATGCCTACAACGGGTCACTAATTACCACTTATGAGAAAAGTGACTCATTCACTCTAATTATTAACTCTTTATGAACACATACTGAGATACGTAACTGCATTCAGACATTTAAATACTTTTGAATGGGAGTACTTAGGAAATGTCTTTAAATGGAGATATTTGCCGAAGAACCTAAAAGGTATAGAGGGGATAAATGATGCAGGACAACACACCACATTTGTTCTCTGTACACAGTTAATTTAAGACAGCTTTCCACTCCTGTCACTGATCCTATGAACACTACCCTTGCAGTGCCACTCTCTCTCACTCTCCACTCCCTCTCTCCCTTTCTGTCCTATCACCTCTCTCCTATCACCTCTCCTTCTCTCGTTCCCTTCATTTGCAGATGGCGGTGGAGTGAGGTGGCTGAGAACTAGTATGTGTGTGAGTGAGTGGAAGGACACATCCTCCCCTCGGAGAGAAAGAGAAAACAGAGAAAGAGAGAGAGGAAGAAGAAGCAGCTGCTCTCCAGTAACAGGGTAAGACAATTCCACCCGACTGAACTTGACTCGTACTGTAAATGAACTAGAAACCACCCACAAACAGTTGTATCTGTTGATAAAAATGATAATTGATAAGATAATTTGCAACATATGATCTTCCATGCTGTTGTACAGTATTTCAACTGTTTCTTTTTCCATAACCTTTGAACTTTTAACTACAGTGTGTTGAGCACGAGTTCTGCATTCCTAAATGGGATTAACGGATAAGAATCAAATCGTGTCCGACGACCTAAACAATAACAACTGTTATGATCTCGAGTTTTTTTCCAGGTATAAAAACTGCCGTGCTAGGGTTTTTAAAAGTCCAGATTCTGTGTGATTATTCCACCGCCTACAGAGAGGCTTCAACCTGTTTCTGTCAAAACAACACTATGCACTCATCCAGCAAGAAGGATGATTGCCATTACAGTGTTTGTCTTTCCTAAGTTATCCTTCATTGTCATCTAATAAAACTGCCTTTGGTAAACAACACTGCTCTGTATACAAAGCATCATGCTGGTTGTGAACAGGACCAGAGTAATCGCTGATCATTCACTGGACAATCAGATTTCATAACGGCTGTTTGGTTAAAATACCTTTATTAAAGGGAGAGCACAAAACCATTGAGTTCCGGTTCATATTGCTTTAGTCTAGTACCCAGAGATCGATTATAGGTGGTAGCTTTCTACCTTAGTCCCTCCATTATCAACAGGTAATACTCCATGTGTTCACTGCACTGCCGTGGTGTGTGGAGACTTGCTGAAAGTGTCAGGTCCCCTGGGCTTGTGTTGTTTGGCTCACTGAGGAGTCCCCTGGCTCTCATTGTGCAGTGCTGTTACGTAGGACTTATCAGTCACACTTCCTTTTTAGAGGCTTTTTCCAGGGAGGGACCATGTTGGTACCTGGTTTCTATTTACTTACATGGTAAGTAAGCAGCAGTGGAGGCTGCTGAGGGGAGGATGGCTCATAATAATGGCTGGAACGGAGCGAATGGAATGGTATCAAACACATAGAAATCATGTGTTTGGTGTATTTGATACCATTCCACCCATTCCACTCCAGCCATTACCACAATCTCATCCTCCCCAGTTAAGTTGCCACCAGCCTCCTGAGGTAAGCAGGTCATAAGATGTTAAGATAGTCTATACTTTGAACTTTTTAAATAATTTACATAAATGTATGTATTTCTTTGTTTATTGTTCTTTAGACATTCAGGTGTATTTTCACAGCCATTTCCAGTTAATAATTCACTCATTGTCTACACCTGAAATCTATTTCTATTCAAATGGCCCGATTTGTTTACATTCCGGAAGCATTTAATCGGATTATTTTATTGTATGCGTGGCGCTGTAAAAAGTAGATGGTTTCCTCTTATCTATACAGTAGCTCAGCTGTGGGGTTCCATTATAGCCTTGGGGGAACAGCCGGCCATGCTGACGTCACTACAGGCACTCGAGGACCTGAGGTGTCGCAGCCGCAGGTGTGTGTGTGTGAGGTCTAAAAGGTTATACAAGTTCATCACCTCATTAAACAGTAATACACAGGCTTATCCTCGCCAGATCCACAGATAGACAGAGCCATGGATAGCCAGCCATCATATACAGTCTCTTGGCTTGATTTTGAATTTTAATAGACGCCATTTTGACACTAAAAGTTACACCTGAGACATTGACACTTCTAGTTACAATGCAAATTAGAAGGTTTTAATCATGGAAAGTTTGGTGCCAATAAGGAGGATAGTTAGCTGAACTCTATAGCTCTTAAAGGCTCTTCTACCACAGAGTGCATACGTAGTATACAGATGCCGTATCTTCATTTGAGCCAGTTAAAACAGCATGAATATAATCCTGCAGCAACAGGAAATGTGAATTGTTATGTGGATTATAATAATGGACATGTTTTGTAGGGGTTGATACATTTATCATTAGGGCAAATAGAGGCTGACATTTTAAAGTGGAAATTACAATTCCTTCAACAACAGGATGATCAAATTAAGATACGGCATCTGTACTATGCTGTTTGTAGCCAGCTGGATCAGGACTGGCCAGCCAGCTTCAGTAATATCCTGAACCTGCAGGATAGGATTCCACCAGAGACAGTACCTCTGCTTTTCCCTATTGTTGGGCTTGTTCTCTGCAGGTGTCCATTCTGCTGGGCACCAGGGTTCAAGGTTCAAGGCCTGGTTGCTGTTTGTGGTTCAGTAGTTGGGTTGCTCAGTGAGCTGCACCGACCTTTAGTTTTCTACTCTGCAGGGAGATAATGTTCCAGTTGACAGCTAGATGCAGAGCAGGGTTGCTGTATTAGACTGGGTTGCTGTATTAGACTGGGTTGCTGTATTAGACTGGGTTGCTGTATTAGACTGGGTTGCTGTATTAGACAGGGTTGATGTATTAGACAGGGTTGATGTATTAGACTGGGTTGCGACAGGGTTGCTATATTAGACAGGGTTGCTGTAATAGAATTGGTTGCTGTAATAGAATTGGTTGCTGTATTAGACAGGGTTGCTGTAATAGAATTGGTTGCTGTAATAGAATTGGTTGCTGTATTAGACTGGGTTTCTGTATTAGACAGGGTTGCTGTATTAGACAGGGTTGCTGTATTAAATAGGGTTGCTGTATTAGACAGGATTGCTGTATTAGACAGGGTTGCTGTATTAGACAGGGTTGCTGTATTAGACAGGGTTGCTGTATTAGACAGGGTTGCTGTATTAGACAGGGTTGCTGTATTAGACAGGGTTGCTGTATTAGACAGGGTTTCTGTATTAAACTGGGTTTCTATATTAGACAGGGTTTCTGTATTAGACAGGGTTGCTGTATTAGACAGGGTTGCTGTAATAGAATTGGTTGCTGTAATAGAATTGGTTGCTGTATTAGACTGGGTTTCTGTATTAGACAGGGTTGCTGTATTAGACAGGGTTGCTGTATTAGACAGGGTTTCTGTATTAGACAGGGTTTCTGTATTAGACTGGTTTGCTGTAATATAATTGGTTGCTGTATTAGACAGGATTGCTGTATTAGACAGGGTTTCTGTATTAGACAGGGTTGTTGTATTAGACAGGGTTGTTGTAATATAATTGGTTGCTGTATTAGACAGGGTTGCTGTATTAAATAGGGTTGCTGTATTAGACAGGATTGCTGTATTAGACAGGGTTTCTGTATTAGACAGGGTTGCTGTATTAGACAGGGTTGCTGTATTAGACAGGGTTGCTGTATTAGACAGGGTTGCTGTATTAGACCGGGTTGCTGTATTAGACCGGGTTGCTGTATTAGACCGGGTTGCTGTATTAGACCGGGTTGCTGTATTAGACAGGGTTGTTGTATTAGACAGGGTTGCTGTATTAGACAGGGTTGCTGTATAAGACAGGGTTGCTGTATTAGACAGGGTTGCTGTATTAGACTGGGTTGCTGTATTAGACAGGGTTGTTGCATTAGACAGGGTTGCTGTATTAGACTGGGTTGTTGTATAAGACAGGGTTGCTGTATAAGACAGGGTTGCTGTATTAGACAGGGTTGCTGTATTAGACAGGGTTGCTGTATTAGACAGGGTTGCTGTATTAGACAGGGTTGTTGCATTAGACAGGGTTGTTGTATTAGACAGGGTTGCTGTATAAGACAGGGTTGTTGCATTAGACAGGGTTGCTGTATTAGACAGGGTTGCTGTATTAGACTGTATTAGACAGGGTTGTTGTATTAGAGAGGGTTTCTGTATTAGACAGGGTTGCTGTATTAGACAGGGTTGTTGTCTTAGACAGGGTTTCTGTATTAGACAGGGTTGCTGTATTAGACATGGTTGCTGTATTAGACAGGGTTGTTGTATTAGACTGGGTTGCTGTATTAGACTGGGTTGCTGTATTAGACAGGGTTGTTGTATTAGACAGGGTTGCTGTATTAGACAGGGTTGTTGTATTAGACAGGGTTGTTGTATTAGACAGGGTTGCTGTATTAGACTGTATTAGACTGGGTTTCTGTATTAGACAGGGTTGTTGTATTAGACAGGGTTGCTGTATTAGACAGGGTTGCTGTATTAGACAGGGTTGCTGTATTAGACAGTGTTGCTGTATTAGACAGGGTTGCTGTATTAGACAGGGTTGTTGAATTAGACAGGGTTGCTGTATTAGACTGGGTTGTTGTATTAGACAGGGTTGCTGTATTAGACTGGGTTGCTGTATTAGACAGGGTTGCTGTATTAGACAGGGTTGCTGTATTAGACAGGGTTGCTGTATTAGACAGGGTTGATGTATTATACAGGGTTGCTGTATTAGACTGGGTTGCTGTATTAGACTGGGTTGCTGTATTAGACAGGGTTGCTGTATTAGACAGGGTTGCTGTATTAGACAGGGTTGCTGTATTAGACAGGGTTGCTGTATTAGACAGGGTTGCTGTATTAGACAGGGTTGCTGTATTAGACTGTATTAGACAGGGTTGTTGTATTAGACAGGGTTTCTGTATTAGACAGGGTTGCTGTATTAGACAGGGTTGTTGTCTTAGACAAGGTTTCTGTATTAGATAGGGTTGCTGTATTAGACAGGGTTGCTGTATTAGACAGGGTTGCTGTATTAGACTGTATTAGACAGGGTTGTTGTATTAGACAGGGTTGTTGTATTAGACAGGGTTGCTGTATTAGACAGGGTTGCTGTATTAGACAGGGTTGCTGTATTAGACAGGGTTGCTGTATTAGACAGGGTTGCTGTATTAGACAGGGTTGCTGTATTAGACAGGGTTGCTGTATTAGACAGGGTTGCTGTATTAGACTGGGTTGCTGTATTAGACAGGGTTGCTGTATTAGACAGGGTTGCTGTATTAGACTGGGTTGCTGTATTATACTGGGTTGCTGTATTAGACTGGGTTGCTGTATTAGACTGGGTTGATGTATTAGACAGGGTTGCTGTATTAGACAGGGTTGCTGTATTAGACAGGGTTGCTGTATTAGACAGGGTTGCTGTATTAGACTGTATTAGACAGGGTTGTTGTATTAGACAGGGTTTCTGTATTAGACAGGGTTGCTGTATTAGACAGGGTTGTTGTCTTAGACAGGGTTTCTGTATTAGACAGGGTTGCTGTATTAGACAGGGTTGCTGTATAAGACAGGGTTGCTGTATTAGACAGGGTTGTTGTATTAGACAGGGTTGCTGTATTAGACAGGGTTGCTGTATAAGACAGGGTTGCTGTATTAGACAGGGTTGTTGTATTAGACAGGGTTGCTGTATTAGACAGGGTTGTTGCATTAGACAGGGTTGTTGTATTAGACAGGGTTGCTGTATAAGACAGGGTTGTTGCATTAGACAGGGTTGTTGTATTAGACAGGGTTGCTGTATAAGACAGGGTTGCTGTATTAGACAGGGTTGCTGTATTAGAATGTATTATACTGGGTTGCTGTATTAGACAGGGTTGCTGTATTAGACTGGGTTGCAGTATTAGAGAGGGTTGCTGTATTAGACAGGGATGTTGTATTAGACAGGGTTGCTGTATTAGACTGGGTTGCTGTATTAGACAGGGTTGCTGTATTAGACAGGGTTGCTGTATTAGACAGGGTTGCAGTATTAGACTGGGTTGCTGTATTAGACAGGGTTGCTGTATTAGACAGGGTTGCTGTATTAGACTGGGTTGCTGTATTAGACTGGGTTGCTGTATTAGACTGGGTTGCTGTATTAGACTGGGTTGCTGTATTAGACTGGGTTGCTGTATTAGACAGGGTTGCTGTATTAGACAGGGTTGCTGTATTAGACAGGGTTGCTGTATTAGACAGGGTTGCTGTATTAGACAGGGTTGCTGTATTAGACTGTATTAGACAGGGTTGTTGTATTAGACAGGGTTTCTGTATTAGACAGGGTTGCTGTATTAGACAGGGTTGTTGTCTTAGACAGGGTTTCTGTATTAGACAGGGTTGCTGTATTAGACATGGTTGCTGTATTAGACAGGGTTGCTGTATTAGACTGGGTTGCTGTATTAGACTGGGTTGCTGTATTAGACAGGGTTGTTGTATTAGACAGGGTTGCTGTATTAGACTGTATTATACTGGGTTGCCTTATTAGACAGGGTTGTTGTACTAGACAGGGTTGCTGTATTAGACAGGGTTGCTGTATTAGACAGGGTTGCTGTATTAGACTGGGTTGTTGTATTAGACTGGGTTGCTGTATTAGACAGGGTTGCTGTATTAGACTGGGTTGCTGTATTAGACAGGGTTGCTGTATGAGACTGGGTTGCTGTATTAGACAGGGTTGCTGTATTAGACAGGGTTGCTGTATTAGACAGGATTGCTGTATTAGACAGGGTTGCTGTATTAGACAGGGTTGCTGTATTAGACTGGGTTGCTGTATTATACAGGGTTGCTGTATTAGACAGGGTTGCTGTATTAGACTGTATTAGACAGGGTTCTTGTATTAGACAGGGTTTCTATATTAGACAGGGTTGCTGTATTAGACAGGGTTGCTGTATTAGACAGGGTTGTTGTCTTAGACAGGGTTTCTGTATTAGACAGGGTTGCTGTATTAGACAGGGTTGCTGTATTAGACAGGGTTGCTGTATTAGACAGGGTTGTTGTATTAGACAGGGTTGCTGTATTAGACAGGGTTGTTGTATTAGACAGGGTTGTTGTATTAGACAGGGTTGATGTATTAGACTGTATTATACTGGGTTGCTGTATTAGACAGGGTTGTTGTATTAGACAGGGTTGCTGTATTAGACAGGTTTGTTGTATTAGACAGGGTTGCTGTATTAGGCAGGGTTGCTGTATTAGACTGGGTTGCTGTATTAGACAGGGTTGTTGTATTAGACAGGGTTGTTGTATTAGACAGGGTTGCTGTATAAGACTGGGTTGCTGTATTAGACTGGGTTGCTGTATTAGACTGGGTTGTTGTATTAGACAGTGTTGTTGTATTAGACAGGGTTGCTGTATTAGACAGGGTTGCTGTATTAGACTGGGTTGCTTTATTAGACAGGGTTGTTGTATTAGACAGGGTTGCTGTATTAGACAGGGTTGCTGTATTAGACAGGGTTGCTGTATTAGACAGGGTTGCTGTATTAGACAGGGTTGTTGTATTAGACAGGGTTGCTGTATTAGACAGGGTTGCTGTATTAGACAGGGTTGTTGTATTAGACAGGGTTGCTGTATTAGACTGGGTTGCTGTATTAGACAGGGTTGTTGTATTAGACAGGGTTGCTGTATTAGACTGGGTTGCTGTATTAGACAGGGTTGTTGTATTAGACAGGGTTGCTGTATTAGACAGGGTTGCTGTATTAGACAGGGTTGCTGTATTAGAAAGGGTTGCTGTATTAGACAGGGTTGCTGTATTAGACAGGGTTCTTGTATTAGACAGGGTTGCTGTATTAGACAGGGTTGTTGTATTAGACAGGGTTGCTGTATTAGACAGGGTTGTTGTATTAGTCAGGGTTGCTGTATTAGACAGGGTTGCTGTGTAAGACAGGGTTGCTGTATTAGACAGGGTTGTTGTATTAGACAGGGTTGCTGTATAAGACAGGGTTGTTGCATTAGACAGGGTTGTTGCATTAGACAGGGTTGCTGTATTAGACAGGGTTGCTGTATTAGAATGTATTATACTGGGTTGCTGTATTAGACAGGGTTGCTGTATTAGACTGGGTTGCTGTATTAGAGAGGGTTGCTGTATTAGACAGGGTTGTTGTATTAGACAGGGTTGCTGTATTAGACAGGGTTGTTGCATTAGACAGGGTTGCTGTATTAGACAGGGTTGCTGTATAAGACAGGGTTGCTGTATAAGACAGGGTTGTTGCATTAGACAGGGTTGTTGTATTAGACAGGGTTGCTGTATAAGACAGGGTTGTTGCATTAGACAGGGTTGTTGCATTGGACAGGGTTGCTGTATTAGACAGGGTTGCTGTATTAGAATGTATTATACTGGGTTGCTGTATTAGACAGGGTTGCTGTATTAGACAGGGTTGTTGTATTAGACAGGGTTGCTGTATTAGACAGGGTTGCTGTATTAGACAGGGTTGCTGTATTAGACAGGGTTGCTGTATTAGACTGGGTTGTTGTATTAGACAGGGTTGCTGTATTAGACAGGGTTGTTGTATTAGACAGGGTTGCTGTATTAGACAGGGTTGTTGTATTAGACAGGGTTATTGTATTAGACAGGGTTGCTGTATAAGACAGGGTTGCTGTATTAGACAGGGTTGTTGTATTAGACAGGGTTGCTGTATTAGACAGGGTTGTTGCATTAGACAGGGTTGTTGTATTAGACAGGGTTGCTGTATTAGACAGGGTTGTTGCATTAGACAGGGTTGCTGTATAAGACAGTGTTGTTGCATTAGACAGGGTTGTTGCATTAGACAGGGTTGCTGTATTAGACAGGGTTGCTGTATTAGACTGGGTTGCTGTATTATACTGGGTTGCTGTATTAGACTGGGTTGCTGTATTAGACTGGGTTGCTGTATTAGACAGGGTTGCTGTATTAGACAGGGTTGCTGTATTAGACAGGGTTGCTGTATTAGACAGGGTTGCTGTATTAGACTGTATTAGACAGGGTTGTTGTATTAGACAGGGTTTCTGTATTAGACAGGGTTGCTGTATTAGACAGGGTTGTTGTCTTAGACAGGGTTTCTGTATTAGACAGGGTTGCTGTATTAGACAGGGTTGCTGTATAAGACAGGGTTGCTGTATTAGACAGGGTTGTTGTATTAGACAGGGTTGCTGTATTAGACAGGGTTGCTGTATAAGACAGGGTTGCTGTATTAGACAGGGTTGTTGTATTAGACAGGGTTGCTGTATTAGACAGGGTTGTTGCATTAGACAGGGTTGTTGTATTAGACAGGGTTGCTGTATAAGACAGGGTTGTTGCATTAGACAGGGTTGTTGTATTAGACAGGGTTGCTGTATAAGACAGGGTTGTTGCATTAGACAGGGTTGCTGTATTAGAATGTATTATACTGGGTTGCTGTATTAGACAGGGTTGCTGTATTAGACTGGGTTGCTGTATTAGAGAGGGTTGCTGTATTAGACAGGGATGTTGTATTAGACTGGGTTGCTGTATTAGACCGGGTTGTTGTATTAGACAGGGATTTTGTTTTATACAGGGTTGCTGTATTAGACAGGGTTGCTGTATTAGACAGGGTTGCTGTATTAGACAGGGTTGTTGTATTAGACAGGGTTGTTGTATTAGACAGGGTTGTTGTATTAGACAGGGTTGCTGTATTATACTGGGTTGTTGTATTAGACAGGGTTGCTGTATTAGACTGGGTTGCTGTATTAGACAGGGTTGCTGTATTAGACAGGGTTGCTGTATTAGACAGGGTTGCAGTATTAGACTGGGTTGCTGTATTAGACAGGGTTGCTGTATTAGACAGGGTTGCTGTATT
This sequence comes from Salvelinus fontinalis, assembly GCF_029448725.1. Lineage (NCBI taxonomy): Eukaryota > Metazoa > Chordata > Actinopteri > Salmoniformes > Salmonidae > Salvelinus > Salvelinus fontinalis. Next base: position 1,054,033 of record NC_074705.1, read on the forward strand.
AGACTGGGTTGCTGTATTAGACTGGGTTGCTGTATTAGACTGGGTTGCTGTATTAGACTGGGTTGCTGTATTAGACAGGGTTGCTGTATTAGACAGGGTTGCTGTATTAGACAGGGTTGCTGTATTAGACAGGGTTGCTGTATTAGACAGGGTTGCTGTATTAGACTGTATTAGACAGGGTTGTTGTATTAGACAGGGTTTCTGTATTAGACAGGGTTGCTGTATTAGACAGGGTTGTTGTCTTAGACAGGGTTTCTGTATTAGACAGGGTTGCTGTATTAGACATGGTTGCTGTATTAGACAGGGTTGCTGTATTAGACTGGGTTGCTGTATTAGACTGGGTTGCTGTATTAGACAGGGTTGTTGTATTAGACAGGGTTGCTGTATTAGACTGTATTATACTGGGTTGCCTTATTAGACAGGGTTGTTGTACTAGACAGGGTTGCTGTATTAGACAGGGTTGCTGTATTAGACAGGGTTGCTGTATTAGACTGGGTTGTTGTATTAGACAGTGTTGTTGTATTAGACAGGGTTGCTGTATTAGACAGGGTTGCTGTATTAGACTGGGTTGCTGTATTAGACAGGGTTGTTGTATTAGACAGGGTTGCTGTATTAGACAGGGTTGCTGTATTAGACAGGGTTGCTGTATTAGACAGGGTTGCTGTATTAGACTGTATTAGACAGGGTTGTTGTATTAGACAGGGTTTCTGTATTAGACAGGGTTGCTGTATTAGACAGGGTTGTTGTCTTAGACAGGGTTTCTGTATTAGACAGGGTTGCTGTATTAGACATGGTTGCTGTATTAGACAGGGTTGCTGTATTAGACTGGGTTGCTGTATTAGACTGGGTTGCTGTATTAGACAGGGTTGTTGTATTAGACAGGGTTGCTGTATTAGACTGTATTATACTGGGTTGCCTTATTAGACAGGGTTGTTGTACTAGACAGGGTTGCTGTATTAGACAGGGTTGCTGTATTAGACAGGGTTGCTGTATTAGACTGGGTTGTTGTATTAGACTGGGTTGCTGTATTAGACAGGGTTGCTGTATTAGACTGGGTTGCTGTATTAGACAGGGTTGCTGTATGAGACTGGGTTGCTGTATTAGACAGGGTTGCTGTATTAGACAGGGTTGCTGTATTAGACAGGGTTGCTGTATTAGACAGGGTTGCTGTATTAGACAGGGTTGCTGTATTAGACTGGGTTGCTGTATTATACAGGGTTGCTGTATTAGACAGGGTTGCTGTATTAGACTGTATTAGACAGGGTTCTTGTATTAGACAGGGTTTCTATATTAGACAGGGTTGCTGTATTAGACAGGGTTGCTGTATTAGACAGGGTTGTTGTCTTAGACAGGGTTTCTGTATTAGACAGGGTTGCTGTATTAGACAGGGTTGCTGTATTAGACAGGGTTGCTGTATTAGACAGGGTTGTTGTATTAGACAGGGTTGCTGTATTAGACAGGGTTGTTGTATTAGACAGGGTTGTTGTATTAGACAGGGTTGATGTATTAGACTGTATTATACTGGGTTGCTGTATTAGACAGGGTTGTTGTATTAGACAGGGTTGCTGTATTAGACAGGTTTGTTGTATTAGACAGGGTTGCTGTATTAGGCAGGGTTGCTGTATTAGACTGGGTTGCTGTATTAGACAGGGTTGTTGTATTAGACAGGGTTGTTGTATTAGACAGGGTTGCTGTATAAGACTGGGTTGCTGTATTAGACTGGGTTGCTGTATTAGACTGGGTTGTTGTATTAGACAGTGTTGTTGTATTAGACAGGGTTGCTGTATTAGACAGGGTTGCTGTATTAGACTGGGTTGCTGTATTAGACAGGGTTGTTGTATTAGACAGGGTTGCTGTATTAGACAGGGTTGCTGTATTAGACAGGGTTGCTGTATTAGACAGGGTTGCTGTATTAGACTGGGTTGCTGTATTAGACAGGGTTGCTGTATTAGACAGGGTTGCTGTATTAGACTGGGTTGCTGTATTAGACAGGGTTGCTGTATTAGACTGGGTTGCTGTATTAGACTGGGTTGCTCTATTAGACAGGGTTGTTGTATTAGACAGGGTTGCTGTATTAGACAGGGTTGTTGTATTAGACAGGGTTGCTGTATTAGACAGGGTTGCTGTATTAGACAGGGTTGTTGTATTAGACAGGGTTGCTGTATTAGACTGGGTTGCTGTATTAGACAGGGTTGTTGTATTAGACAGGGTTGCTGTATTAGACTGGGTTGCTGTATTAGACAGGGTTGTTGTATTAGACAGGGTTGCTGTATTAGACAGGGTTGCTGTATTAGACAGGGTTGCTGTATTAGAAAGGGTTGCTGTATTAGACAGGGTTGCTGTATTAGACAGGGTTCTTGTATTAGACAGGGTTGCTGTATTAGACAGGGTTGTTGTATTAGACAGGGTTGCTGTATTAGACAGGGTTGTTGTATTAGTCAGGGTTGCTGTATTAGACAGGGTTGCTGTATAAGACAGGGTTGCTGTATTAGACAGGGTTGTTGTATTAGACAGGGTTGCTGTATAAGACAGGGTTGTTGCATTAGACAGGGTTGTTGCATTAGACAGGGTTGCTGTATTAGACAGGGTTGCTGTATTAGAATGTATTATACTGGGTTGCTGTATTAGACAGGGTTGCTGTATTAGACTGGGTTGCTGTATTAGAGAGGGTTGCTGTATTAGACAGGGTTGTTGTATTAGACAGGGTTGCTGTATTAGACAGGGTTGTTGCATTAGACAGGGTTGTTGTATTAGACAGGGTTGCTGTATAAGACAGGGTTGCTGTATAAGACAGGGTTGTTGCATTAGACAGGGTTGTTGTATTAGACAGGGTTGCTGTATAAGACAGGGTTGTTGCATTAGACAGGGTTGTTGCATTGGACAGGGTTGCTGTATTAGACAGGGTTGCTGTATTAGAATGTATTATACTGGGTTGCTGTATTAGACAGGGTTGCTGTATTAGACAGGGTTGTTGTATTAGACAGGGTTGCTGTATTAGACAGGGTTGCTGTATTAGACAGGGTTGCTGTATTAGACAGGGTTGCTGTATTAGACTGGGTTGTTGTATTAGACAGGGTTGCTGTATTAGACAGGGTTGTTGTATTAGACAGGGTTGCTGTATTAGACAGGGTTGTTGTATTAGACAGGGTTGCTGTATTAGACAGGGTTGCTGTATAAGACAGGGTTGCTGTATTAGACAGGGTTGTTGTATTAGACAGGGTTGCTGTATTAGACAGGGTTGTTGCATTAGACAGGGTTGTTGTATTAGACAGGGTTGCTGTATTAGACAGGGTTGTTGCATTAGACAGGGTTGCTGTATAAGACAGTGTTGTTGCATTAGACAGGGTTGTTGCATTAGACAGGGTTGCTGTATTAGACAGGGTTGCTGCATTAGAATGTATTATACTGGGTTGCTGTATTAGACAGGGTTGCTGTATTAGACTGGGTTGCTGTATTAGAGAGGGTTGCTGTATTAGACAGGGTTGTTGTATTAGACAGGGTTGCTGTATTAGACAGGGTTGTTGCATTAGACAGGGTTGTTGTATTAGACAGGGTTGCTGTATAAGACAGGGTTGCTGTATAAGACAGGGTTGTTGCATTAGACAGGGTTGTTGTATTAGACAGGGTTGCTGTATAAGACAGGGTTGTTGCATTAGACAGGGTTGTTGCATTAGACAGGGTTGCTGTATTAGACAGGGTTGCTGTATTAGAATGTATTATACTGGGTTGCTGTATTAGACAGGGTTGCTGTATAAGACAGGGTTGTTGCATTAGACAGGGTTGTTGTATTAGACAGGGTTGCTGTATTAGACAGGGTTGCTGTATTAGACTGGGTTGCTGTATTATACTGGGTTGCTGTATTAGACTGGGTTGCTGTATTAGACTGGGTTGCTGTATTAGACAGGGTTGCTGTATTAGACAGGGTTGCTGTATTAGACAGGGTTGCTGTATTAGACAGGGTTGCTGTATTAGACTGTATTAGACAGGGTTGTTGTATTAGACAGGGTTTCTGTATTAGACAGGGTTGCTGTATTAGACAGGGTTGTTGTCTTAGACAGGGTTTCTGTATTAGACAGGGTTGCTGTATTAGACAGGGTTGCTGTATAAGACAGGGTTGCTGTATTAGACAGGGTTGTTGTATTAGACAGGGTTGCTGTATTAGACAGGGTTGCTGTATAAGACAGGGTTGCTGTATTAGACAGGGTTGTTGTATTAGACAGGGTTGCTGTATTAGACAGGGTTGTTGCATTAGACAGGGTTGTTGTATTAGACAGGGTTGCTGTATAAGACAGGGTTGTTGCATTAGACAGGGTTGTTGTATTAGACAGGGTTGCTGTATAAGACAGGGTTGTTGCATTAGACAGGGTTGCTGTATTAGACAGGGTTGCTGTATTAGAATGTATTATACTGGGTTGCTGTATTAGACAGGGTTGCTGTATTAGACTGGGTTGCTGTATTAGAGAGGGTTGCTGTATTAGACAGGGATGTTGTATTAGACTGGGTTGCTGTATTAGACCGGGTTGTTGTATTAGACAGGGATTTTGTTTTATACAGGGTTGCTGTATTAGACAGGGTTGCTGTATTAGACAGGGTTGCTGTATTAGACAGGGTTGTTGTATTAGACAGGGTTGTTGTATTAGACAGGGTTGTTGTATTAGACAGGGTTGCTGTATTATACTGGGTTGTTGTATTAGACAGGGTTGCTGTATTAGACTGGGTTGCTGTATTAGACAGGGTTGCTGTATTAGACAGGGTTGCAGTATTAGACTGGGTTGCTGTATTAGACAGGGTTGCTGTATTAGACAGGGTTGCTGTATTAGACTGGGTTGCTGTATTAGACTGGGTTGCTGTATTAGACTGGGTTGCTGTATTAGACTGGGTTGCTGTATTAGACAGGGTTGCTGTATTAGACAGGGTTGCTGTATTAGACAGGGTTGCTGTATTAGACAGGGTTGCTGTATTAGACAGGGTTGCTGTATTAGACTGTATTAGACAGGGTTGTTGTATTAGACAGGGTTTCTGTATTAGACAGGGTTGCTGTATTAGACAGGGTTGTTGTCTTAGACAGGGTTTCTGTATTAGACAGGGTTGCTGTATTAGACATGGTTGCTGTATTAGACAGGGTTGCTGTATTAGACTGGGTTGCTGTATTAGACTGGGTTGCTGTATTAGACAGGGTTGTTGTATTAGACAGGGTTGCTGTATTAGACTGTATTATACTGGGTTGCTGTATTAGACAGGGTTGCTGTATTAGACTGTATTAGACAGGGTTCTTGTATTAGACAGGGTTTCTATATTAGACAGGGTTGCTGTATTAGACAGGGTTGCTGTATTAGACAGGGTTGTTGTCTTAGACAGGGTTTCTGTATTAGACAGGGTTGCTGTATTAGACAGGGTTGCTGTATTAGACAGGGTTGCTGTATTAGACAGGGTTGTTGTATTAGACAGGGTTGCTGTATTAGACAGGGTTGTTGTATTAGACAGGGTTGTTGTATTAGACAGGGTTGCTGTATTAGACTGTATTATACAGGGTTGCTGTATTAGACAGGGTTGTTGTATTAGACAGGGTTGCTGTATTAGACTGGGTTGCTGTATTAGACAGGGTTGCTGTATTAGACTGGGTTGCTGTATTAGACTGGGTTGCTCTATTAGACAGGGTTGTTGTATTAGACAGGGTTGCTGTATTAGACAGGGTTGTTGTATTAGACAGGGTTGCTGTATTAGACAGGGTTGCTGTATTAGACAGCGTTGTTGTATTAGACAGGGTTGCTGTATTAGACTGGGTTGCTGTATTAGACAGGGTTGTTGTATTAGACAGGGTTGCTGTATTAGACTGGGTTGCTGTATTAGACAGGGTTGTTGTATTAGACAGGGTTGCTGTATTAGACAGGGTTGCTGTATTAGACAGGGTTGCTGTATTAGACAGGGTTGCTGTATTAGACAGGGTTGCTGTATTAGACAGGGTTCTTGTATTAGACAGGGTTGCTGTATTAGACAGGGTTGTTGTATTAGACAGGGTTGCTGTATTAGACAGGGTTGTTGTATTAGTCAGGGTTGCTGTATTAGACAGGGTTGCTGTATAAGACAGGGTTGCTGTATTAGACAGGGTTGTTGTATTAGACAGGGTTGCTGTATAAGACAGGGTTGTTGCATTAGACAGGGTTGTTGCATTAGACAGGGTTGCTGTATTAGACAGGGTTGCTGTATTAGAATGTATTATACTGGGTTGCTGTATTAGACAGGGTTGCTGTATTAGACTGGGTTGCTGTATTAGAGAGGGTTGCTGTATTAGACAGGGTTGTTGTATTAGACAGGGTTGCTGTATTAGACAGGGTTGTTGCATTAGACAGGGTTGTTGTATTAGACAGGGTTGCTGTATAAGACAGGGTTGCTGTATAAGACAGGGTTGTTGCATTAGACAGGGTTGTTGTATTAGACAGGGTTGCTGTATAAGACAGGGTTGTTGCATTAGACAGGGTTGTTGCATTGGACAGGGTTGCTGTATTAGACAGGGTTGCTGTATTAGAATGTATTATACTGGGTTGCTGTATTAGACAGGGTTGCTGTATTAGACAGGGTTGTTGTATTAGACAGGGTTGCTGTATTAGACAGGGTTGCTGTATTAGACAGGGTTGCTGTATTAGACAGGGTTGCTGTATTAGACTGGGTTGTTGTATTAGACAGGGTTGCTGTATTAGACAGGGTTGTTGTATTAGACAGGGTTGCTGTATTAGACAGGGTTGTTGTATTAGACAGGGTTGCTGTATTAGACAGGGTTGCTGTATAAGACAGGGTTGCTGTATTAGACAGGGTTGTTGTATTAGACAGGGTTGCTGTATTAGACAGGGTTGTTGCATTAGACAGGGTTGTTGTATTAGACAGGGTTGCTGTATTAGACAGGGTTGTTGCATTAGACAGGGTTGCTGTATAAGACAGTGTTGTTGCATTAGACAGGGTTGTTGCATTAGACAGGGTTGCTGTATTAGACAGGGTTGCTGCATTAGAATGTATTATACTGGGTTGCTGTATTAGACAGGGTTGCTGTATTAGACTGGGTTGCTGTATTAGAGAGGGTTGCTGTATTAGACAGGGTTGTTGTATTAGACAGGGTTGCTGTATTAGACAGGGTTGTTGCATTAGACAGGGTTGTTGTATTAGACAGGGTTGCTGTATAAGACAGGGTTGCTGTATAAGACAGGGTTGTTGCATTAGACAGGGTTGTTGTATTAGACAGGGTTGCTGTATAAGACAGGGTTGTTGCATTAGACAGGGTTGTTGCATTAGACAGGGTTGCTGTATTAGACAGGGTTGCTGTATTAGAATGTTTTATACTGGGTTGCTGTATTAGACAGGGTTGCTGTATAAGACAGGGTTGTTGCATTAGACAGGGTTGTTGTATTAGACAGGGTTGCTGTATTAGACAGGGTTGCTGTATTAGACTGGGTTGCTGTATTATACTGGGTTGCTGTATTAGACTGGGTTGCTGTATTAGACTGGGTTGCTGTATTAGACAGGGTTGCTGTATTAGACAGGGTTGCTGTATTAGACAGGGTTGCTGTATTAGACAGGGTTGCTGTATTAGACTGTATTAGACAGGGTTGTTGTATTAGACAGGGTTTCTGTATTAGACAGGGTTGCTGTATTAGACAGGGTTGTTGTCTTAGACAGGGTTTCTGTATTAGACAGGGTTGCTGTATTAGACAGGGTTGCTGTATAAGACAGGGTTGCTGTATTAGACAGGGTTGTTGTATTAGACAGGGTTGCTGTATTAGACAGGGTTGCTGTATAAGACAGGGTTGCTGTATTAGACAGGGTTGTTGTATTAGACAGGGTTGCTGTATTAGACAGGGTTGTTGCATTAGACAGGGTTGTTGTATTAGACAGGGTTGCTGTATAAGACAGGGTTGTTGCATTAGACAGGGTTGTTGTATTAGACAGGGTTGCTGTATAAGACAGGGTTGTTGCATTAGACAGGGTTGCTGTATTAGACAGGGTTGCTGTATTGGAATGTATTATACTGGGTTGCTGTATTAGACAGGGTTGCTGTATTAGACTGGGTTGCTGTATTAGAGAGGGTTGCTGTATTAGACAGGGATGTTGTATTAGACTGGGTTGCTGTATTAGACCGGGTTGTTGTATTAGACAGGGATTTTGTTTTATACAGGGTTGCTGTATTAGACAGGGTTGCTGTATTAGACAGGGTTGCTGTATTAGACAGGGTTGCTGTATTAGACAGGGTTGTTGTATTAGACAGGGTTGTTGTATTAGACAGGGTTGTTGTATTAGACAGGGTTGCTGTATTATACTGGGTTGTTGTATTAGACAGGGTTGCTGTATTAGACTGGGTTGCTGTATTAGACAGGGTTGCTGTATTAGACAGGGTTGCTGTATTAGACAGGGTTGCAGTATTAGACAGGGTTGCTGTATTAGACAGGGTTGCTGTATTAGACAGGGTTGCTGTATTAGACTGGGTTGCTGTATTAGACTGGGTTGCTGTATTAGACTGGGTTGCTGTATTAGACTGGGTTGCTGTATTAGACAGGGTTGCTGTATTAGACAGGGTTGCTGTATTAGACAGGGTTGCTGTATTAGACAGGGTTGCTGTATTAGACAGGGTTGCTGTATTAGACTGTATTAGACAGGGTTGTTGTATTAGACAGGGTTTCTGTATTAGACAGGGTTGCTGTATTAGACAGGGTTGTTGTCTTAGACAGGGTTTCTGTATTAGACAGGGTTGCTGTATTAGACATGGTTGCTGTATTAGACAGGGTTGCTGTATTAGACTGGGTTGCTGTATTAGACTGGGTTGCTGTATTAGACAGGGTTGTTGTATTAGACAGGGTTGCTGTATTAGACTGTATTATACTGGGTTGCCTTATTAGACAGGGTTGTTGTACTAGACAGGGTTGCTGTATTAGACAGGGTTGCTGTATTAGACAGGGTTGCTGTATTAGACTGGGTTGTTGTATTAGACTGGGTTGCTGTATTAGACAGGGTTGCTGTATTAGACTGGGTTGCTGTATTAGACAGGGTTGCTGTATGAGACTGGGTTGCTGTATTAGACAGGGTTGCTGTATTAGACAGGGTTGCTGTATTAGACAGGGTTGCTGTATTAGACAGGGTTGCTGTATTAGACTGGGTTGCTGTATTAGACAGGGTTGCTGTATTAGACAGGGTTGCTGTATTAGACTGTATTAGACAGGGTTCTTGTATTAGACAGGGTTTCTATATTAGACAGGGTTGCTGTATTAGACAGGGTTGCTGTATTAGACAGGGTTGTTGTCTTAGACAGGGTTTCTGTATTAGACAGGGTTGCTGTATTAGACAGGGTTGCTGTATTAGACAGGGTTGTTGTATTAGACAGGGTTGCTGTATTAGACAGGGTTGTTGTATTAGACAGGGTTGTTGTATTAGACAGGGTTGCTGTATTAGACTGTATTATACTGGGTTGCTGTATTAGACAGGGTTGTTGTATTAGACAGGGTTGCTGTATTAGACAGGTTTGTTGTATTAGACAGGGTTGCTGTATTAGGCAGGGTTGCTGTATTAGACTGGGTTGCTGTATTAGACAGGGTTGTTGTATTAGACAGGGTTGTTGTATTAGACAGGGTTGCTGTATTAGACTGGGTTGCTGTATTAGACTGGGTTGCTGTATTAGACTGGGTTGCTCTATTAGACAGGGTTGTTGTATTAGACAGGGTTGCTGTATTAGACAGGGTTGTTGTATTAGACAGGGTTGCTGTATTAGACAGGGTTGCTGTATTAGACAGGGTTGTTGTATTAGACAGGGTTGCTGTATTAGACTGGGTTGCTGTATTAGACAGGGTTGTTGTATTAGACAGGGTTGCTGTATTAGACAGGGTTGCTGTATTAGACAGGGTTGTTGTATTAGACAGGGTTGCTGTATTAGACAGGGTTGCTGTATTAGACAGGGTTGCTGTATTAGACAGGGTTGCTGTATTAGACAGGGTTGCTGTATTAGACTGGGTTGTTGTATTAGACAGGGTTGCTGTATTAGACAGGGTTGTTGTATTAGACAGGGTTGCTGTATTAGACAGGGTTGTTGTATTAGTCAGGGTTGCTGTATTAGACAGGGTTGCTGTATAAGACAGGGTTGCTGTATTAGACAGGGTTGTTGTATTAGACAGGGTTGCTGTATAAGACAGGGTTGTTGCATTAGACAGGGTTGTTGCATTAGACAGGGTTGCTGTATTAGACAGGGTTGCTGTATTAGAATGTATTATACTGGGTTGCTGTATTAGACAGGGTTGCTGTATTAGACTGGGTTGCTGTATTAGACTGGGTTGCTGTATTAGAGAGGGTTGCTGTATTAGACAGGGTTGTTGTATTAGACAGGGTTGCTGTATTAGACAGGGTTGTTGCATTAGACAGGGTTGTTGTATTAGACAGGGTTGCTGTATAAGACAGGGTTGCTGTATAAGACAGGGTTGTTGCATTAGACAGGGTTGTTGTATTAGACAGGGTTGCTGTATAAGACAGGGTTGTTGCATTAGACAGGGTTGTTGCATTAGACAGGGTTGCTGTATTAGACAGGGTTGCTGTATTAGAATGTATTATACTGGGTTGCTGTATTAGACAGGGTTGCTGTATTAGACAGGGTTGTTGTATTAGACAGGGTTGCTGTATTAGACAGGGTTGCTGTATTAGACAGGGTTGCTGTATTAGACAGGGTTGCTGTATTAGACAGGGTTGCTGTATTAGACTGGGTTGTTGTATTAGACAGGGTTGCTGTATTAGACAGGGTTGTTGTATTAGACAGGGTTGCTGTATTAGACAGGGTTGTTGTATTAGACAGGGTTGCTGTATTAGACAGGGTTGCTGTATAAGACAGGGTTGCTGTATTAGACAGGGTTGTTGTATTAGACAGGGTTGCTGTATTAGACAGGGTTGTTGTATTAGACAGGGTTGCTGTATTAGACAGGGTTGTTGCATTAGACAGGGTTGCTGTATAAGACAGTGTTGTTGCATTAGACAGGGTTGTTGCATTAGACAGGGTTGCTGAATTAGACAGGGTTGCTGCATTAGAATGTATTATACTGGGTTGCTGTATTAGACAGGGTTGCTGTATTAGACTGGGTTGCTGTATTAGAGAGGGTTGCTGTATTAGACAGGGTTGTTGTATTAGACAGGGTTGCTGTATTAGACAGGGTTGTTGCATTAGACAGGGTTGTTGTATTAGACAGGGTTGCTGTATAAGACAGGGTTGCTGTATAAGACAGGGTTGTTGCATTAGACAGGGTTGTTGTATTAGACAGGGTTGCTGTATAAGACAGGGTTGTTGCATTAGACAGGGTTGTTGCATTAGACAGGGTTGCTGTATTAGACAGGGTTGCTGTATTAGAATGTATTATACTGGGTTGCTGTATTAGACAGGGTTGCTGTATTAGACTGGGTTGCTGTATTAGACAGGGTTGCTGTATTAGACAGGGTTGCTGTATTAGACAGGGTTGCTGTATTAGACAGGGTTGCTGTATTAGACTTGGTTGTTGTATTAGACAGGGTTGCTGTATTATACTGGGTTGTTGTATTAGACAGGGTTGCTGTATTAGACTAGGTTGCTGTATTAGACAGGGTTGCTGTATTAGACAGGGTTGCTGTATTAGACAGGGTTGTTGTATTAGACAGGGTTGCTGTATTAGACAGGGTTGTTGTATTAGACAGGGTTGCTGTATTAGACAGGGTTGCTGTATTAGACAGGGTTGCTGTATTAGACAGGGTTGCTGTATTAGACTGGGTTGCTGTATTAGACAGGGTTGTTGTATTAGACAGGGTTGCTGTATTAGACTGGGTTGCTGTATTAGACAGGGTTGTTGTATTAGACAGGGTTGCTGTATTAGACAGGGTTGCTGTATTAGACAGGGTTGCTGTATTAGACAGGGTTGCTGTATTAGACAGGGTTGCTGTATTAGACAGGGTTCTTGTATTAGACAGGGTTGCTGTATTAGACAGGGTTGTTGTATTAGACAGGGTTGCTGTATTAGACAGGGTTGTTGTATTAGTCAGGGTTGCTGTATTAGACAGGGTTGCTGTATAAGACAGGGTTGCTGTATTAGACAGGGTTGTTGTATTAGACAGGGTTGCTGTATAAGACAGGGTTGTTGCATTAGACAGGGTTGTTGCATTAGACAGGGTTGCTGTATTAGACAGGGTTGCTGTATTAGAATGTATTATACTGGGTTGCTGTATTAGACAGGGTTGCTGTATTAGACTGGGTTGCTGTATTAGAGAGGGTTGCTGTATTAGACAGGGTTGTTGTATTAGACAGGGTTGCTGTATTAGACAGGGTTGTTGCATTAGACAGGGTTGTTGTATTAGACAGGGTTGCTGTATAAGACAGGGTTGCTGTATAAGACAGGGTTGTTGCATTAGACAGGGTTGTTGTATTAGACAGGGTTGCTGTATAAGACAGGGTTGTTGCATTAGACAGGGTTGTTGCATTGGACAGGGTTGCTGTATTAGACAGGGTTGCTGTATTAGAATGTATTATACTGGGTTGCTGTATTAGACAGGGTTGCTGTATTAGACAGGGTTGTTGTATTAGACAGGGTTGCTGTATTAGACAGGGTTGCTGTATTAGACAGGGTTGCTGTATTAGACAGGGTTGCTGTATTAGACTGGGTTGTTGTATTAGACAGGGTTGCTGTATTAGACAGGGTTGTTGTATTAGACAGGGTTGCTGTATTAGACAGGGTTGTTGTATTAGACAGGGTTGCTGTATTAGACAGGGTTGCTGTATAAGACAGGGTTGCTGTATTAGACAGGGTTGTTGTATTAGACAGGGTTGCTGTATTAGACAGGGTTGTTGCATTAGACAGGGTTGTTGTATTAGACAGGGTTGCTGTATTAGACAGGGTTGTTGCATTAGACAGGGTTGCTGTATAAGACAGTGTTGTTGCATTAGACAGGGTTGTTGCATTAGACAGGGTTGCTGTATTAGACAGGGTTGCTGCATTAGAATGTATTATACTGGGTTGCTGTATTAGACAGGGTTGCTGTATTAGACTGGGTTGCTGTATTAGAGAGGGTTGCTGTATTAGACAGGGTTGTTGTATTAGACAGGGTTGCTGTATTAGACAGGGTTGTTGCATTAGACAGGGTTGTTGTATTAGACAGGGTTGCTGTATAAGACAGGGTTGCTGTATAAGACAGGGTTGTTGCATTAGACAGGGTTGTTGTATTAGACAGGGTTGCTGTATAAGACAGGGTTGTTGCATTAGACAGGGTTGTTGCATTAGACAGGGTTGCTGTATTAGACAGGGTTGCTGTATTAGAATGTTTTATACTGGGTTGCTGTATTAGACAGGGTTGCTGTATAAGACAGGGTTGTTGCATTAGACAGGGTTGTTGTATTAGACAGGGTTGCTGTATTAGACAGGGTTGCTGTATTAGACTGGGTTGCTGTATTATACTGGGTTGCTGTATTAGACTGGGTTGCTGTATTAGACTGGGTTGCTGTATTAGACAGGGTTGCTGTATTAGACAGGGTTGCTGTATTAGACAGGGTTGCTGTATTAGACAGGGTTGCTGTATTAGACTGTATTAGACAGGGTTGTTGTATTAGACAGGGTTTCTGTATTAGACAGGGTTGCTGTATTAGACAGGGTTGTTGTCTTAGACAGGGTTTCTGTATTAGACAGGGTTGCTGTATTAGACAGGGTTGCTGTATAAGACAGGGTTGCTGTATTAGACAGGGTTGTTGTATTAGACAGGGTTGCTGTATTAGACAGGGTTGCTGTATAAGACAGGGTTGCTGTATTAGACAGGGTTGTTGTATTAGACAGGGTTGCTGTATTAGACAGGGTTGTTGCATTAGACAGGGTTGTTGTATTAGACAGGGTTGCTGTATAAGACAGGGTTGTTGCATTAGACAGGGTTGTTGTATTAGACAGGGTTGCTGTATAAGACAGGGTTGTTGCATTAGACAGGGTTGCTGTATTAGACAGGGTTGCTGTATTGGAATGTATTATACTGGGTTGCTGTATTAGACAGGGTTGCTGTATTAGACTGGGTTGCTGTATTAGAGAGGGTTGCTGTATTAGACAGGGATGTTGTATTAGACTGGGTTGCTGTATTAGACCGGGTTGTTGTATTAGACAGGGATTTTGTTTTATACAGGGTTGCTGTATTAGACAGGGTTGCTGTATTAGACAGGGTTGCTGTATTAGACAGGGTTGCTGTATTAGACAGGGTTGTTGTATTAGACAGGGTTGTTGTATTAGACAGGGTTGTTGTATTAGACAGGGTTGCTGTATTATACTGGGTTGTTGTATTAGACAGGGTTGCTGTATTAGACTGGGTTGCTGTATTAGACAGGGTTGCTGTATTAGACAGGGTTGCTGTATTAGACAGGGTTGCAGTATTAGACTGGGTTGCTGTATTAGACAGGGTTGCTGTATTAGACAGGGTTGCTGTATTAGACTGGGTTGCTGTATTAGACTGGGTTGCTGTATTAGACTGGGTTGCTGTATTAGACTGGGTTGCTGTATTAGACAGGGTTGCTGTATTAGACAGGGTTGCTGTATTAGACAGGGTTGCTGTATTAGACAGGGTTGCTGTATTAGACTGTATTAGACAGGGTTGTTGTATTAGACAGGGTTTCTGTATTAGACAGGGTTGCTGTATTAGACAGGGTTGTTGTCTTAGACAGGGTTTCTGTATTAGACAGGGTTGCTGTATTAGACATGGTTGCTGTATTAGACAGGGTTGCTGTATTAGACTGGGTTGCTGTATTAGACTGGGTTGCTGTATTAGACAGGGTTGTTGTATTAGACAGGGTTGCTGTATTAGACTGTATTATACTGGGTTGCCTTATTAGACAGGGTTGTTGTACTAGACAGGGTTGCTGTATTAGACAGGGTTGCTGTATTAGACAGGGTTGCTGTATTAGACAGGGTTGCTGTATTAGATTGGGTTGTTGTATTAGACTGGGTTGCTGTATTAGACAGGGTTGCTGTATTAGACTGGGTTGCTGTATTAGACAGGGTTGCTGTATGAGACTGGGTTGCTGTATTAGACAGGGTTGCTGTATTAGACAGGGTTGCTGTATTAGACAGGGTTGCTGTATTAGACAGGGTTGCTGTATTAGACAGGGTTGCTGTATTAGACTGGGTTGCTGTATTAGACAGGGTTGCTGTATTAGACAGGGTTGCTGTATTAGACTGTATTAGACAGGGTTCTTGTATTAGACAGGGTTTCTATATTAGACAGGGTTGCTGTATTAGACAGGGTTGCTGTATTAGACAGGGTTGTTGTCTTAGACAGGGTTTCTGTATTAGACAGGGTTGCTGTATTAGACAGGGTTGCTGTATTAGACAGGGTTGCTGTATTAGACAGGGTTGTTGTATTAGACAGGGTTGCTGTATTAGACAGGGTTGTTGTATTAGACAGGGTTGTTGTATTAGACAGGGTTGCTGTATTAGACTGTATTATACTGGGTTGCTGTATTAGACAGGGTTGTTGTATTAGACAGGGTTGCTGTATTAGACAGGTTTGTTGTATTAGACAGGGTTGCTGTATTAGGCAGGGTTGCTGTATTAGACTGGGTTGCTGTATTAGACAGGGTTGTTGTATTAGACAGGGTTGTTGTATTAGACAGGGTTGCTGTATTAGACTGGGTTGCTGTATTAGACTGGGTTGCTGTATTAGACTGGGTTGCTCTATTAGACAGGGTTGTTGTATTAGACAGGGTTGTTGTATTAGACAGGGTTGCTGTATTAGACAGGGTTGCTGTATTAGACAGGGTTGTTGTATTAGACAGGGTTGCTGTATTAGACTGGGTTGCTGTATTAGACAGGGTTGTTGTATTAGACAGGGTTGCTGTATTAGACAGGGTTGCTGTATTAGACAGGGTTGTTGTATTAGACAGGGTTGCTGTATTAGACAGGGTTGCTGTATTAGACAGGGTTGCTGTATTAGACAGGGTTGCTGTATTAGACAGGGTTGCTGTATTAGACTGGGTTGTTGTATTAGACAGGGTTGCTGTATTAGACAGGGTTGTTGTATTAGACAGGGTTGCTGTATTAGACAGGGTTGTTGTATTAGTCAGGGTTGCTGTATTAGACAGGGTTGCTGTATAAGACAGGGTTGCTGTATTAGACAGGGTTGTTGTATTAGACAGGGTTGCTGTATAAGACAGGGTTGTTGCATTAGACAGGGTTGTTGCATTAGACAGGGTTGCTGTATTAGACAGGGTTGCTGTATTAGAATGTATTATACTGGGTTGCTGTATTAGACAGGGTTGCTGTATTAGACTGGGTTGCTGTATTAGACTGGGTTGCTGTATTAGAGAGGGTTGCTGTATTAGACAGGGTTGTTGTATTAGACAGGGTTGCTGTATTAGACAGGGTTGTTGCATTAGACAGGGTTGTTGTATTAGACAGGGTTGCTGTATAAGACAGGGTTGCTGTATAAGACAGGGTTGTTGCATTAGACAGGGTTGTTGTATTAGACAGGGTTGCTGTATAAGACAGGGTTGTTGCATTAGACAGGGTTGTTGCATTAGACAGGGTTGCTGTATTAGACAGGGTTGCTGTATTAGAATGTATTATACTGGGTTGCTGTATTAGACAGGGTTGCTGTATTAGACAGGGTTGTTGTATTAGACAGGGTTGCTGTATTAGACAGGGTTGCTGTATTAGACAGGGTTGCTGTATTAGACAGGGTTGCTGTATTAGACAGGGTTGCTGTATTAGACTGGGTTGTTGTATTAGACAGGGTTGCTGTATTAGACAGGGTTGTTGTATTAGACAGGGTTGCTGTATTAGACAGGGTTGTTGTATTAGACAGGGTTGCTGTATTAGACAGGGTTGCTGTATAAGACAGGGTTGCTGTATTAGACAGGGTTGTTGTATTAGACAGGGTTGCTGTATTAGACAGGGTTGTTGTATTAGACAGGGTTGCTGTATTAGACAGGGTTGTTGCATTAGACAGGGTTGCTGTATAAGACAGTGTTGTTGCATTAGACAGGGTTGTTGCATTAGACAGGGTTGCTGTATTAGACAGGGTTGCTGCATTAGAATGTATTATACTGGGTTGCTGTATTAGACAGGGTTGCTGTATTAGACTGGGTTGCTGTATTAGAGAGGGTTGCTGTATTAGACAGGGTTGTTGTATTAGACAGGGTTGCTGTATTAGACAGGGTTGTTGCATTAGACAGGGTTGTTGTATTAGACAGGGTTGCTGTATAAGACAGGGTTGCTGTATAAGACAGGGTTGTTGCATTAGACAGGGTTGTTGTATTAGACAGGGTTGCTGTATAAGACAGGGTTGTTGCATTAGACAGGGTTGTTGCATTAGACAGGGTTGCTGTATTAGACAGGGTTGCTGTATTAGAATGTATTATACTGGGTTGCTGTATTAGACAGGGTTGCTGTATTAGACTGGGTTGCTGTATTAGACAGGGTTGCTGTATTAGACAGGGTTGCTGTATTAGACAGGGTTGCTGTATTAGACAGGGTTGCTGTATTAGACTTGGTTGTTGTATTAGACAGGGTTGCTGTATTATACTGGGTTGTTGTATTAGACAGGGTTGCTGTATTAGACTAGGTTGCTGTATTAGACAGGGTTGCTGTATTAGACAGGGTTGCTGTATTAGACAGGGTTGTTGTATTAGACAGGGTTGCTGTATTAGACAGGGTTGTTGCATTAGACAGGGTTGTTGTATTAGACAGGGTTGCTGTATAAGACAGGGTTGTTGCATTAGACAGGGTTGTTGTATTAGACAGGGTTGCTGTATAAGACAGGGTTGCTGCATTAGACAGGGTTGCTGTATTAGAATGTATTATACTGGGTTGCTGTATTAGACAGGGTTGCTGTATTAGACTGGGTTGCAGTATTAGAGAGGGTTGCTGTATTAGACAGGGATGTTGTATTAGACAGGGTTGCTGTATTAGACTGGGTTGCTGTATTAGACAGGGTTGCTGTATTAGACAGGGTTGCTGTATTAGACAGGGTTGCAGTATTAGACTGGGTTGCTGTATTAGACAGGGTTGCTGTATTAGACAGGGTTGCTGTATTAGACTGGGTTGCTGTATTAGACTGGGTTGCTGTATTAGACTGGGTTGCTGTATTAGACTGGGTTGCTGTATTAGACTGGGTTGCTGTATTAGACAGGGTTGCTGTATTAGACATCGTTGCTGTATTAGACAGGGTTGCTGTATTAGACAGGGTTGCTGTATTAGACAGGGTTGCTGTATTAGACTGTATTAGACAGGGTTGTTGTATTAGACAGGGTTTCTGTATTAGACAGGGTTGCTGTATTAGACAGGGTTGTTGTCTTAGACAGGGTTTCTGTATTAGACAGGGTTGCTGTATTAGACATGGTTGCTGTATTAGACAGGGTTGCTGTATTAGACTGGGTTGCTGTATTAGACTGGGTTGCTGTATTAGACAGGGTTGTTGTATTAGACAGGGTTGCTGTATTAGACTGTATTATACTGGGTTGCCTTATTAGACAGGGTTGTTGTACTAGACAGGGTTGCTGTATTAGACAGGGTTGCTGTATTAGACAGGGTTGCTGTATTAGACTGGGTTGTTGTATTAGACTGGGTTGCTGTATTAGACAGGGTTGCTGTATTAGACTGGGTTGCTGTATTAGACAGGGTTGCTGTATGAGACTGGGTTGCTGTATTAGACAGGGTTGCTGTATTAGACAGGGTTGCTGTATTAGACAGGGTTGCTGTATTAGACAGGGTTGCTGTATTAGACAGGGTTGCTGTATTAGACTGGGTTGCTGTATTATACAGGGTTGCTGTATTAGACAGGGTTGCTGTATTAGACTGTATTAGACAGGGTTCTTGTATTAGACAGGGTTTCTATATTAGACAGGGTTGCTGTATTAGACAGGGTTGCTGTATTAGACAGGGTTGTTGTCTTAGACAGGGTTTCTGTATTAGACAGGGTTGCTGTATTAGACAGGGTTGCTGTATTAGACAGGGTTGCTGTATTAGACAGGGTTGTTGTATTAGACAGGGTTGCTGTATTAGACAGGGTTGTTGTATTAGACAGGGTTGTTGTATTAGACAGGGTTGATGTATTAGACTGTATTATACTGGGTTGCTGTATTAGACAGGGTTGTTGTATTAGACAGGGTTGCTGTATTAGACAGGTTTGTTGTATTAGACAGGGTTGCTGTATTAGGCAGGGTTGCTGTATTAGACTGGGTTGCTGTATTAGACAGGGTTGTTGTATTAGACAGGGTTGTTGTATTAGACAGGGTTGCTGTATAAGACTGGGTTGCTGTATTAGACTGGGTTGCTGTATTAGACTGGGTTGTTGTATTAGACAGTGTTGTTGTATTAGACAGGGTTGCTGTATTAGACAGGGTTGCTGTATTAGACTGGGTTGCTGTATTAGACAGGGTTGTTGTATTAGACAGGGTTGCTGTATTAGACAGGGTTGCTGTATTAGACAGGGTTGCTGTATTAGACAGGGTTGCTGTATTAGACTGGGTTGCTGTATTAGACAGGGTTGCTGTATTAGACAGGGTTGCTGTATTAGACTGGGTTGCTGTATTAGACAGGGATGCTGTATTAGACTGGGTTGCTGTATTAGACTGGGTTGCTCTATTAGACAGGGTTGTTGTATTAGACAGGGTTGCTGTATTAGACAGGGTTGTTGTATTAGACAGGGTTGCTGTATTAGACAGGGTTGCTGTATTAGACAGGGTTGTTGTATTAGACAGGGTTGCTGTATTAGACAGGGTTGCTGTATAAGACAGGGTTGCTGTATTAGACAGGGTTGTTGTATTAGACAGGGTTGCTGTATTAGACAGGGTTGTTGCATTAGACAGGGTTGTTGTATTAGACAGGGTTGCTGTATTAGACAGGGTTGTTGCATTAGACAGGGTTGCTGTATAAGACAGTGTTGTTGCATTAGACAGGGTTGTTGCATTAGACAGGGTTGCTGTATTAGACAGGGTTGCTGCATTAGAATGTATTATACTGGGTTGCTGTATTAGACAGGGTTGCTGTATTAGACTGTATTAGACAGGGTTCTTGTATTAGACAGGGTTTCTATATTAGACAGGGTTGCTGTATTAGACAGGGTTGCTGTATTAGACAGGGTTGTTGTCTTAGACAGGGTTTCTGTATTAGACAGGGTTGCTGTATTAGACAGGGTTGCTGTATTAGACAGGGTTGCTGTATTAGACAGGGTTGTTGTATTAGACAGGGTTGCTGTATTAGACAGGGTTGTTGTATTAGACAGGGTTGTTGTATTAGACAGGGTTGATGTATTAGACTGTATTATACTGGGTTGCTGTATTAGACAGGGTTGTTGTATTAGACAGGGTTGCTGTATTAGACAGGTTTGTTGTATTAGACAGGGTTGCTGTATTAGGCAGGGTTGCTGTATTAGACTGGGTTGCTGTATTAGACAGGGTTGTTGTATTAGACAGGGTTGTTGTATTAGACAGGGTTGCTGTATAAGACTGGGTTGCTGTATTAGACTGGGTTGCTGTATTAGACTGGGTTGTTGTATTAGACAGTGTTGTTGTATTAGACAGGGTTGCTGTATTAGACAGGGTTGCTGTATTAGACTGGGTTGCTGTATTAGACAGGGTTGTTGTATTAGACAGGGTTGCTGTATTAGACAGGGTTGCTGTATTAGACAGGGTTGCTGTATTAGACAGGGTTGCTGTATTAGACTGGGTTGCTGTATTAGACAGGGTTGCTGTATTAGACAGGGTTGCTGTATTAGACTGGGTTGCTGTATTAGACAGGGATGCTGTATTAGACTGGGTTGCTGTATTAGACTGGGTTGCTCTATTAGACAGGGTTGTTGTATTAGACAGGGTTGCTGTATTAGACAGGGTTGTTGTATTAGACAGGGTTGCTGTATTAGACAGGGTTGCTGTATTAGACAGGGTTGTTGTATTAGACAGGGTTGCTGTATTAGACTGGGTTGCTGTATTAGACAGGGTTGTTGTATTAGACAGGGTTGCTGTATTAGACTGGGTTGCTGTATTAGACAGGGTTGTTGTATTAGACAGGGTTGCTGTATTAGACAGGGTTGCTGTATTAGACAGGGTTGCTGTATTAGACAGGGTTGCTGTATTAGACAGGGTTGCTGTATTAGACAGGGTTCTTGTATTAGACAGGGTTGCTGTATTAGACAGGGTTGTTGTATTAGACAGGGTTGCTGTATTAGACAGGGTTGTTGTATTAGTCAGGGTTGCTGTATTAGACAGGGTTGCTGTATAAGACAGGGTTGCTGTATTAGACAGGGTTGTTGTATTAGACAGGGTTGCTGTATAAGACAGGGTTGTTGCATTAGACAGGGTTGTTGCATTAGACAGGGTTGCTGTATTAGACAGGGTTGCTGTATTAGAATGTATTATACTGGGTTGCTGTATTAGACAGGGTTGCTGTATTAGACTGGGTTGCTGTATTAGAGAGGGTTGCTGTATTAGACAGGGTTGTTGTATTAGACAGGGTTGCTGTATTAGACAGGGTTGTTACATTAGACAGGGTTGTTGTATTAGACAGGGTTGCTGTATAAGACAGGGTTGCTGTATAAGACAGGGTTGTTGCATTAGACAGGGTTGTTGTATTAGACAGGGTTGCTGTATAAGACAGGGTTGTTGCATTAGACAGGGTTGTTGCATTGGACAGGGTTGCTGTATTAGACAGGGTTGCTGTATTAGAATGTATTATACTGGGTTGCTGTATTAGACAGGGTTGCTGTATTAGACAGGGTTGTTGTATTAGACAGGGTTGCTGTATTAGACAGGGTTGCTGTATTAGACAGGGTTGCTGTATTAGACAGGGTTGCTGTATTAGACAGGGTTGCTGTATTAGACAGGGTTGCTGTATTAGACAGGGTTGTTGTATTAGACAGGGTTGCTGTATTAGACAGGGTTGCTGTATTAGACAGGGTTGCTGTATTAGACAGGGTTGCTGTATAAGACAGGGTTGCTGTATTAGACAGGGTTGTTGTATTAGACAGGGTTGCTGTATTAGACAGGGTTGTTGCATTAGACAGGGTTGTTGTATTAGACAGGGTTGCTGTATTAGACAGGGTTGTTGCATTAGACAGGGTTGCTGTATAAGACAGTGTTGTTGCATTAGACAGGGTTGTTGCATTAGACAGGGTTGCTGTATTAGACAGGGTTGCTGCATTAGAATGTATTATACTGGGTTGCTGTATTAGACAGGGTTGCTGTATTAGACTGGGTTGCTGTATTAGAGAGGGTTGCTGTATTAGACAGGGTTGTTGTATTAGACAGGGTTGCTGTATTAGACAGGGTTGTTGCATTAGACAGGGTTGTTGTATTAGACAGGGTTGCTGTATAAGACAGGGTTGCTGTATAAGACAGGGTTGTTGCATTAGACAGGGTTGTTGTATTAGACAGGGTTGCTGTATAAGACAGGGTTGTTGCATTAGACAGGGTTGTTGCATTAGACAGGGTTGCTGTATTAGACAGGGTTGCTGTATTAGAATGTATTATACTGGGTTGCTGTATTAGACAGGGTTGCTGTATAAGACAGGGTTGTTGCATTAGACAGGGTTGTTGTATTAGACAGGGTTGCTGTATTAGACAGGGTTGCTGTATTAGACTGGGTTGCTGTATTATACTGGGTTGCTGTATTAGACTGGGTTGCTGTATTAGACTGGGTTGCTGTATTAGACAGGGTTGCTGTATTAGACAGGGTTGCTGTATTAGACAGGGTTGCTGTATTAGACAGGGTTGCTGTATTAGACTGTATTAGACAGGGTTGTTGTATTAGACAGGGTTTCTGTATTAGACAGGGTTGCTGTATTAGACAGGGTTGTTGTCTTAGACAGGGTTTCTGTATTAGACAGGGTTGCTGTATTAGACAGGGTTGCTGTATAAGACAGGGTTGCTGTATTAGACAGGGTTGTTGTATTAGACAGGGTTGCTGTATTAGACAGGGTTGCTGTATAAGACAGGGTTGCTGTATTAGACAGGGTTGTTGTATTAGACAGGGTTGCTGTATTAGACAGGGTTGTTGCATTAGACAGGGTTGTTGTATTAGACAGGGTTGCTGTATAAGACAGGGTTGTTGCATTAGACAGGGTTGTTGTATTAGACAGGGTTGCTGTATAAGACAGGGTTGTTGCATTAGACAGGGTTGCTGTATTAGACAGGGTTGCTGTATTAGAATGTATTATACTGGGTTGCTGTATTAGACAGGGTTGCTGTATTAGACTGGGTTGCTGTATTAGAGAGGGTTGCTGTATTAGACAGGGATGTTGTATTAGACTGGGTTGCTGTATTAGACCGGGTTGTTGTATTAGACAGGGATTTTGTTTTATACAGGGTTGCTGTATTAGACAGGGTTGCTGTATTAGACAGGGTTGCTGTATTAGACAGGGTTGCTGTATTAGACAGGGTTCTTGTATTGGACAGGGTTGTTGTATTAGACAGGGTTGTTGTATTAGACAGGGTTGCTGTATTATACTGGGTTGTTGTATTAGACAGGGTTGCTGTATTAGACTGGGTTGCTGTATTAGACAGGGTTGCTGTATTAGACAGGGTTGCTGTATTAGACAGGGTTGCAGTATTAGACTGGGTTGCTGTATTAGACAGGGTTGCTGTATTAGACAGGGTTGCTGTATTAGACTGGGTTGCTGTATTAGACTGGGTTGCTGTATTAGACTGGGTTGCTGTATTAGACTGGGTTGCTGTATTAGACAGGGTTGCTGTATTAGACAGGGTTGCTGTATTAGACAGGGTTGCTGTATTAGACAGGGTTGCTGTATTAGACAGGGTTGCTGTATTAGACTGTATTAGACAGGGTTGTTGTATTAGACAGGGTTTCTGTATTAGACAGGGTTGCTGTATTAGACAGGGTTGTTGTCTTAGACAGGGTTTCTGTATTAGACAGGGTTGCTGTATTAGACATGGTTGCTGTATTAGACAGGGTTGCTGTATTAGACTGGGTTGCTGTATTAGACTGGGTTGCTGTATTAGACAGGGTTGTTGTATTAGACAGGGTTGCTGTATTAGACTGTATTATACTGGGTTGCCTTATTAGACAGGGTTGTTGTACTAGCCAGGGTTGCTGTATTAGACAGGGTTGCTGTATTAGACAGGGTTGCTGTATTAGACTGGGTTGTTGTATTAGACTGGGTTGCTGTATTAGACAGGGTTGCTGTATTAGACTGGGTTGCTGTATTAGACAGGGTTGCTGTATGAGACTGGGTTGCTGTATTAGACAGGGTTGCTGTATTAGACAGGGTTGCTGTATTAGACAGGGTTGCTGTATTAGACAGGGTTGCTGTATTAGACAGGGTTGCTGTATTAGACTGGGTTGCTGTATTAGACAGGGTTGCTGTATTAGACAGGGTTGCTGTATTAGACTGTATTAGACAGGGTTCTTGTATTAGACAGGGTTTCTATATTAGACAGGGTTGCTGTATTAGACAGGGTTGCTGTATTAGACAGGGTTGTTGTCTTAGACAGGGTTTCTGTATTAGACAGGGTTGCTGTATTAGACAGGGTTGCTGTATTAGACAGGGTTGCTGTATTAGACAGGGTTGTTGTATTAGACAGGGTTGCTGTATTAGACAGGGTTGTTGTATTAGACAGGGTTGTTGTATTAGACAGGGTTGCTGTATTAGACTGTATTATACTGGGTTGCTGTATTAGACAGGGTTGTTGTATTAGACAGGGTTGCTGTATTAGACAGGTTTGTTGTATTAGACAGGGTTGCTGTATTAGGCAGGGTTGCTGTATTAGACTGGGTTGCTGTATTAGACAGGGTTGTTGTATTAGACAGGGTTGTTGTATTAGACAGGGTTGCTGTATTAGACTGGGTTGCTGTATTAGACTGGGTTGCTGTATTAGACTGGGTTGCTCTATTAGACAGGGTTGTTGTATTAGACAGGGTTGCTGTATTAGACAGGGTTGTTGTATTAGACAGGGTTGCTGTATTAGACAGGGTTGCTGTATTAGACCGGGTTGTTGTATTAGACAGGGTTGCTGTATTAGACTGGGTTGCTGTATTAGACAGGGTTGTTGTATTAGACAGGGTTGCTGTATTAGACAGGGTTGCTGTATTAGACAGGGTTGTTGTATTAGACAGGGTTGCTGTATTAGACAGGGTTGCTGTATTAGACAGGGTTGCTGTATTAGACAGGGTTGCTGTATTAGACAGGGTTGCTGTATTAGACTGGGTTGTTGTATTAGACAGGGTTGCTGTATTAGACAGGGTTGTTGTATTAGACAGGGTTGCTGTATTAGACAGGGTTGTTGTATTAGTCAGGGTTGCTGTATTAGACAGGGTTGCTGTATAAGACAGGGTTGCTGTATTAGACAGGGTTGTTGTATTAGACAGGGTTGCTGTATAAGACAGGGTTGTTGCATTAGACAGGGTTGTTGCATTAGACAGGGTTGCTGTATTAGACAGGGTTGCTGTATTAGAATGTATTATACTGGGTTGCTGTATTAGACAGGGTTTCTGTATTAGACTGGGTTGCTGTATTAGACTGGGTTGCTGTATTAGAGAGGGTTGCTGTATTAGACAGGGTTGTTGTATTAGACAGGGTTGCTGTATTAGACAGGGTTGTTGCATTAGACAGGGTTGTTGTATTAGACAGGTTTGCTGTATAAGACAGGGTTGCTGTATAAGACAGGGTTGTTGCATTAGACAGGGTTGTTGTATTAGACAGGGTTGCTGTATAAGACAGGGTTGTTGCATTAGACAGGGTTGTTGCATTAGACAGGGTTGCTGTATTAGACAGGGTTGCTGTATTAGAATGTATTATACTGGGTTGCTGTATTAGACAGGGTTGCTGTATTAGACAGGGTTGTTGTATTAGACAGGGTTGCTGTATTAGACAGGGTTGCTGTATTAGACAGGGTTGCTGTATTAGACAGGGTTGCTGTATTAGACAGGGTTGCTGTATTAGACTGGGTTGTTGTATTAGACAGGGTTGCTGTATTAGACAGGGTTGTTGTATTAGACAGGGTTGCTGTATTAGACAGGGTTGTTGTATTAGACAGGGTTGCTGTATTAGACAGGGTTGCTGTATAAGACAGGGTTGCTGTATTAGACAGGGTTGTTGTATTAGACAGGGTTGCTGTATTAGACAGGGTTGTTGCATTAGACAGGGTTGTTGTATTAGACAGGGTTGCTGTATTAGACAGGGTTGTTGCATTAGACAGGGTTGCTGTATAAGACAGTGTTGTTGCATTAGACAGGGTTGTTGCATTAGACAGGGTTGTTGTATTAGACAGGGTTGCTGCATTAGAATGTATTATACTGGGTTGCTGTATTAGACAGGGTTGCTGTATTAGACTGGGTTGCTGTATTAGAGAGGGTTGCTGTATTAGACAGGGTTGTTGTATTAGACAGGGTTGCTGTATTAGACAGGGTTGTTGCATTAGACAGGGTTGTTGTATTAGACAGGGTTGCTGTATAAGACAGGGTTGCTGTTTAAGACAGGGTTGTTGCATTAGACAGGGTTGTTGTATAAGACAGGGTTGTTGCATTAGACAGGGTTGTTGCATTAGACAGGGTTGTTGCATTAGACAGGGTTGCTGTATTAGACAGGGTTGCTGTATTAGAATGTATTATACTGGGTTGCTGTATTAGACAGGGTTGCTGTATTAGACTGGGTTGCTGTATTAGACAGGGTTGCTGTATTAGACAGGGTTGCTGTATTAGACAGGGTTGCTGTATTAGACAGGGTTAATGTATTAGACTTGGTTGTTGTATTATACTGGGTTGTTGTATTAGACAGGGTTGCTGTATTAGACTAGGTTGCTGTATTAGACAGGGTTGCTGTATTAGACAGGGTTGCTGCATTAGACAGGGTTGCTGTATTAGACAGGGTTGCTGTATTAGACTGGGTTGTTGTATTAGACAGGGTTGCTGTATTAGACAGGGTTGTTGTATTAGACAGGGTTGCTGTATTAGACAGGGTTGTTGTATTAGACAGGGTTGCTGTATTAGACAGGGTTGCTGTATAAGACAGGGTTGCTGTATTAGACAGGGTTGTTGTATTAGACAGGGTTGCTGTATTAGACAGGGTTGTTGCATTAGACAGGGTTGTTGTATTAGACAGGGTTGCTGTATTAGACAGGGTTGTTGCATTAGACAGGGTTGCTGTATAAGACAGTGTTGTTGCATTAGACAGGGTTGTTGCATTAGACAGGGTTGCTGTATTAGACAGGGTTGCTGCATTAGAATGTATTATACTGGGTTGCTGTATTAGACAGGGTTGCTGTATTAGACTGGGTTGCTGTATTAGAGAGGGTTGCTGTATTAGACAGGGTTGTTGTATTAGACAGGGTTGCTGTATTAGACAGGGTTGTTGCATTAGACAGGGTTGTTGTATTAGACAGGGTTGCTGTATAAGACAGGGTTGCTGTATAAGACAGGGTTGTTGCATTAGACAGGGTTGTTGTATTAGACAGGGTTGCTGTATAAGACAGGGTTGTTGCATTAGACAGGGTTGTTGCATTAGACAGGGTTGCTGTATTAGACAGGGTTGCTGTATTAGAATGTATTATACTGGGTTGCTGTATTAGACAGGGTTGCTGTATAAGACAGGGTTGTTGCATTAGACAGGGTTGTTGTATTAGACAGGGTTGCTGTATTAGACAGGGTTGCTGTATTAGACTGGGTTGCTGTATTATACTGGGTTGCTGTATTAGACTGGGTTGCTGTATTAGACTGGGTTGCTGTATTAGACAGGGTTGCTGTATTAGACAGGGTTGCTGTATTAGACAGGGTTGCTGTATTAGACAGGGTTGCTGTATTAGACTGTATTAGACAGGGTTGTTGTATTAGACAGGGTTTCTGTATTAGACAGGGTTGCTGTATTAGACAGGGTTGTTGTCTTAGACAGGGTTTCTGTATTAGACAGGGTTGCTGTATTAGACAGGGTTGCTGTATAAGACAGGGTTGCTGTATTAGACAGGGTTGTTGTATTAGACAGGGTTGCTGTATTAGACAGGGTTGCTGTATAAGACAGGGTTGCTGTATTAGACAGGGTTGTTGTATTAGACAGGGTTGCTGTATTAGACAGGGTTGTTGCATTAGACAGGGTTGTTGTATTAGACAGGGTTGCTGTATAAGACAGGGTTGTTGCATTAGACAGGGTTGTTGTATTAGACAGGGTTGCTGTATAAGACAGGGTTGTTGCATTAGACAGGGTTGCTGTATTAGACAGGGTTGCTGTATTAGAATGTATTATACTGGGTTGCTGTATTAGACAGGGTTGCTGTATTAGACTGGGTTGCTGTATTAGAGAGGGTTGCTGTATTAGACAGGGATGTTGTATTAGACTGGGTTGCTGTATTAGACCGGGTTGTTGTATTAGACAGGGATTTTGTTTTATACAGGGTTGCTGTATTAGACAGGGTTGCTGTATTAGACAGGGTTGCTGTATTAGACAGGGTTGCTGTATTAGACAGGGTTGTTGTATTAGACAGGGTTGTTGTATTAGACAGGGTTGTTGTATTAGACAGGGTTGCTGTATTATACTGGGTTGTTGTATTAGACAGGGTTGCTGTATTAGACTGGGTTGCTGTATTAAACAGGGTTGCTGTATTAGACAGGGTTGCTGTATTAGACAGGGTTGCAGTATTAGACTGGGTTGCTGTATTAGACAGGGTTGCTGTATTAGACAGGGTTGCTGTATTAGACTGGGTTGCTGTATTAGACTGGGTTGCTGTATTAGACTGGGTTGCTGTATTAGACTGGGTTGCTGTATTAGACAGGGTTGCTGTATTAGACAGGGTTGCTGTATTAGACAGGGTTGCTGTATTAGACAGGGTTGCTGTATTAGACTGTATTAGACAGGGTTGTTGTATTAGACAGGGTTTCTGTATTAGACAGGGTTGCTGTATTAGACAGGGTTGTTGTCTTAGACAGGGTTTCTGTATTAGACAGGGTTGCTGTATTAGACATGGTTGCTGTATTAGACAGGGTTGCTGTATTAGACTGGGTTGCTGTATTAGACTGGGTTGCTGTATTAGACAGGGTTGTTGTATTAGACAGGGTTGCTGTATTAGACTGTATTATACTGGGTTGCCTTATTAGACAGGGTTGTTGTACTAGACAGGGTTGCTGTATTAGACAGGGTTGCTGTATTAGACAGGGTTGCTGTATTAGACTGGGTTGTTGTATTAGACTGGGTTGCTGTATTAGACAGGGTTGCTGTATTAGACTGGGTTGCTGTATTAGACAGGGTTGCTGTATGAGACTGGTTTGCTGTATTAGACAGGGTTGCTGTATTAGACAGGGTTGCTGTATTAGACAGGGTTGCTGTATTAGACAGGGTTGCTGTATTAGACTGGGTTGCTGTATTAGACAGGGTTGCTGTATTAGACAGGGTTGCTGTATTAGACTGTATTAGACAGGGTTCTTGTATTAGACAGGGTTTCTATATTAGACAGGGTTGCTGTATTAGACAGGGTTGCTGTATTAGACAGGGTTGTTGTCTTAGACAGGGTTTCTGTATTAGACAGGGTTGCTGTATTAGACAGGGTTGCTGTATTAGACAGGGTTGCTGTATTAGACAGGGTTGTTGTATTAGACAGGGTTGCTGTATTAGACAGGGTTGTTGTATTAGACAGGGTTGTTGTATTAGACAGGGTTGCTGTATTAGACTGTATTATACTGGGTTGCTGTATTAGACAGGGTTGTTGTATTAGACAGGGTTGCTGTATTAGACAGGTTTGTTGTATTAGACAGGGTTGCTGTATTAGGCAGGGTTGCTGTATTAGACTGGGTTTCTGTATTAGACAGGGTTGTTGTATTAGACAGGGTTGTTGTATTAGACAGGGTTGCTGTATTAGACTGGGTTGCTGTATTAGACTGGGTTGCTGTATTAGACTGGGTTGTTGTATTAGACAGTGTTGTTGTATTAGACAGGGTTGTTGTATTAGACAGGGTTGCTGTATTAGACAGGGTTGCTGTATTAGACAGGGTTGCTGTATTAGACTGGGTTGCTGTATTAGACAGGGTTGCTGTATTAGACTGTGTTGCTGTATTAGACTGGGTTGCTCTATTAGACAGGGTTGTTGTATTAGACAGGGTTGCTGTATTAGACAGGGTTGTTGTATTAGACAGGGTTGCTGTATTAGACAGGGTTGCTGTATTAGACAGGGTTGTTGTATTAGACAGGGTTGCTGTATTAGACTGGGTTGCTGTATTAGACAGGGTTGTTGTATTAGACAGGGTTGCTGTATTAGACAGGGTTGCTGTATTAGACAGGGTTGTTGTATTAGACAGGGTTGCTGTATTAGACAGGGTTGCTGTATTAGACAGGGTTGCTGTATTAGACAGGGTTGCTGTATTAGACAGGGTTGCTGTATTAGACTGGGTTGTTGTATTAGACAGGGTTGCTGTATTAGACAGGGTTGTTGTATTAGACAGGGTTGCTGTATTACATTTACATTTAAGTCATTTAGCAGACGCTCTTATCCAGAGCGACTTACAAATTGGTGCATTCACCTTATGACATCCAGTGGAACAGCCACTTTACAATAGTGCATCTAGATCTTTTAAGGGGGGGGGGGCAGAAGGATTGCTTTATCCTATCCTAGGTATTCCTTGAAGAGGTGGGGTTTCAGGTGTCTCCGGAAGGTGGTGATTGACTCCGCTGTCCTGGCGTCGTGAGGGAGTTTGTTCCACCATTGGGGTGCCAGAGCAGCGAACAGTTTTGACTGGGCTGAGCGGGAACTGTACTTCCTCAGTGGTAGGGAGGCGAGCAGGCCAGAGGTGGATGAACGCAGTGCCCTTGTTTGGGTGTAGGGCCTTATCAGAGCCTGAAGGTACTGAGGTGCCGTTCCCCTCACAGCTCCGTAGGCAAGCACCATGGTCTTGTAGCGGATGCGAGCTTCAACTGGAAGCCAGTGGAGAGAGCGGAGGAGCGGGGTGACGTGAGAGAACTTGGGAAGGTTGAACACCAGACGGGCTGCGGCGTTCTGGATGAGTTGTAGGGGTTTAATGGCACAGGCAGGGAGCCCAGCCAACAGCGAGTTGCAGTAATCCAGACGGGAGATGACAAGTGCCTGGATTAGGACCTGCGCCGCTTCCTGTGTGAGGCAGGGTCGTACTCTGCGGATGTTGTAGAGCATGAACCTACACCTATTAGACAGGGTTGTTGTATTAGTCAGGGTTGCTGTATTAGACAGGGTTGCTGTATAAGACAGGGTTGCTGTATTAGACAGGGTTGTTGTATTAGACAGGGTTGCTGTATAAGACAGGGTTGTTGCATTAGACAGGGTTGTTGCATTAGACAGGGTTGCTGTATTAGACAGGGTTGCTGTATTAGAATGTATTATACTGGGTTGCTGTATTAGACAGGGTTGCTGTATTAGACTGGGTTGCTGTATTAGACTGGGTTGCTGTATTAGAGAGGGTTGCTGTATTAGACAGGGTTGTTGTATTAGACAGGGTTGCTGTATTAGACAGGGTTGTTGCATTAGACAGGGTTGTTGTATTAGACAGGGTTGCTGTATAAGACAGGGTTGCTGTATAAGACAGGGTTGTTGCATTAGACAGGGTTGTTGTATTAGACAGGGTTGCTGTATAAGACAGGGTTGTTGCATTAGACAGGGTTGTTGCATTAGACAGGGTTGCTGTATTAGACAGGGTTGCTGTATTAGAATGTATTATACTGGGTTGCTGTATTAGACAGGGTTGCTGTATTAGACAGGGTTGTTGTATTAGACAGGGTTGCTGTATTAGACAGGGTTGCTGTATTAGACAGGGTTGCTGTATTAGACAGGGTTGCTGTATTAGACAGGGTTGCTGTATTAGACTGGGTTGTTGTATTAGACAGGGTTGCTGTATTAGACAGGGTTGTTGTATTAGACAGGGTTGCTGTATTAGACAGGGTTGTTGTATTAGACAGGGTTGCTGTATTAGACAGGGTTGCTGTATAAGACAGGGTTGCTGTATTAGACAGGGTTGTTGTATTAGACAGGGTTGCTGTATTAGACAGGGTTGTTGCATTAGACAGGGTTGTTGTATTAGACAGGGTTGCTGTATTAGACAGGGTTGTTGCATTAGACAGGGTTGCTGTATAAGACAGTGTTGTTGCATTAGACAGGGTTGTTGCATTAGACAGGGTTGCTGTATTAGACAGGGTTGCTGCATTAGAATGTATTATACTGGGTTGCTGTATTAGACAGGGTTGCTGTATTAGACTGGGTTGCTGTATTAGAGAGGGTTGCTGTATTAGACAGGGTTGTTGTATTAGACAGGGTTGCTGTATTAGACAGGGTTGTTGCATTAGACAGGGTTGTTGTATTAGACAGGGTTGCTGTATAAGACAGGGTTGCTGTATAAGACAGGGTTGTTGCATTAGACAGGGTTGTTGTATTAGACAGGGTTGCTGTATAAGACAGGGTTGTTGCATTAGACAGGGTTGTTGCATTAGACAGGGTTGCTGTATTAGACAGGGTTGCTGTATTAGAATGTATTATACTGGGTTGCTGTATTAGACAGGGTTGCTGTATTAGACTGGGTTGCTGTATTAGACAGGGTTGCTGTATTAGACAGGGTTGCTGTATTAGACAGGGTTGCTGTATTAGACAGGGTTGCTGTATTAGACTTGGTTGTTGTATTAGACAGGGTTGCTGTATTATACAGGGTTGTTGTATTAGACAGGGTTGCTGTATTAGACTAGGTTGCTGTATTAGACAGGGTTGCTGTATTAGACAGGGTTGCTGTATTAGACAGGGTTGCTGTATTAGACTGGGTTGCTGTATTAGACAGGGTTGCTGTATTAGACAGGGTTGCTGTATTAGACAGGGTTGCTGTATTAGACTGGGTTGCTGTATTATACTGGGTTATTGTATTAGACTGGGTTGCTGTATTAGACTGGGTTGCTGTATTAGACAGGGTTGCTGTATTAGACAGGGTTGCTGTATTAGACAGGGTTGCTGTATTAGACAGGGTTGCTGTATTAGACTGTATTAGACAGGGTTGTTGTATTAGACAGGGTTTCTGTATTAGACAGGGTTGCTGTATTAGACAGGGTTGTTGTCTTAGACAGGGTTTCTGTATTAGACAGGGTTGCTGTATTAGACATGGTTGCTGTATTAGACAGGGTTGCTGTATTAGACTGGGTTGCTGTATTAGACTGGGTTGCTGTATTAGACTGGGTTGCTGTATTAGACAGGGTTGTTGTATTAGACAGGGTTGCTGTATTAGACTGTATTATACTGGGTTGCCTTA
This sequence comes from Salvelinus fontinalis, assembly GCF_029448725.1. Taxonomy (NCBI): domain Eukaryota; kingdom Metazoa; phylum Chordata; class Actinopteri; order Salmoniformes; family Salmonidae; genus Salvelinus; species Salvelinus fontinalis. The sequence goes on from NC_074705.1 coordinate 1,087,218, forward strand.
TTAGACAGGGTTGTTGTATTAGACAGGGTTGCTGTATTAGACAGGGTTGCTGTATTAGACTGGGTTGCTGTATTAGACAGGGTTGCTGTATTAGACAGGGTTGCTGTATTAGACTGGGTTGCTGTATTAGACAGGGTTGCTGTATTAGACAGGGTTGCTGTATTAGACTGGGTTGCTGTATTAGACTGGGTTGCTGTATTAGACAGGGTTGCTGTATTAGACAGGGTTGCTGTATTAGACAGGGTTGCTGTATTAGACAGGGTTGCTGTATTAGACTGTATTAGACAGGGTTGTTGTATTAGACAGGGTTTCTGTATTAGACAGGGTTGCTGTATTAGACAGGGTTGCTGTATTAGACAGGGTTGTTGTATTAGACAGGGTTGCTGTATTAGACAGGGTTGCTGTATTAGACAGGGTTGTTGTATTAGACAGGGTTGCTGTATTAGACAGGGTTGTTGTATTAGACAGGGTTGTTGTATTAGACAGGGTTGCTGTATTAGACTGTATTATACTGGGTTGCTGTATTAGACAGGGTTGTTGTATTAGACAGGGTTGCTGTATTAGACAGGTTTGTTGTATTAGACAGGGTTGCTGTATTAGGCAGGGTTGCTGTATTAGACAGGGTTGCTGTATGAGACTGGGTTGCTGTATTAGACAGGGTTGCTGTATTAGACTGGGTTGCTGTATTAGACAGGGTTGTTGCATTAGACAGGGTTGTTGTATTAGACAGGATTGCTGTATTAGACAGGGTTGCTGTATTAGACTGTATTAGACAGGGTTGCTGTATTAGACAGGGTTTCTGTATTAGACAGGGTTGCTGTATTAGACAGGGTTGTTGTATTAGACAGGGTTGTTGTATTAGACAGGGTTGCTGTATTAGACCGGGTTGTTGTATTAGACAGGGTTGCTGTATTAGACTGGGTTGCTGTATTAGACAGGGTTGCTGTATTAGACAGGGTTGCTGTATTAGACAGGGTTGCTGTATTAGACAGGGTTGCTGTATTAGACTTGGTTGCTGTATTAGACAGGGTTGTTGTATTAGCCAGGGTTGTTGTATTAGACAGGGTTGCTGTATTAGACAGGGTTGCTGTATTAGACAGGGTTGTTGTATTATGTTGTATTAGACAGGGTTGCTGTATTAGACAGGGTTGCTGTATTAGACAGGGTTGCTGTATTAGACAGGGTTGTTGTATTAGACAGGGTTGCTGTATTAGACAGGGTTGTTGTATTAGACAGGGTTGCTGTATTAGACAGGGTTGTTGTATTAGCCAGGGTTGTTGTATTAGACAGGGTTGCTGTATTAGACAGGGTTGCTGTATTAGACAGGGTTGCTGTATTAGACAGGGTTGCTGTATTAGACTGTATTAGACAGGGTTGCTGTATTAGACAGGGTTGCTGTATTAGACTGGGTTGCTGTATTAGACTGGGTTGCTGTATTAGACAGGGTTGCTGTATTAGACTGGGTTGCTGTATTAGACTGGGTTTCTGTATTAGACTGGGTTGCAGTATTAGACAGGGTTGCTTTATTAGACAGGGTTGCTGTATTAGACTGGGTTGTTCTATTAGACTGGGTTGCTGTATTAGACAGGGTTGTTGTATTAGACAGGGTTGCTGTATTAGACAGGGTTGCTGTATTAGACTGGGTTGCTGTATTAGACAGGGTTGTTGTATTAGACAGGGTTGCTGTATTAGACAGGGTTGCTGTATTAGACTGGGTTGCTGTATTAGACAGGGTTGCTGTATTAGACTGGGTTGTTGTATTAGACAGGGTTGCTGTATTAGACAGGGTTGCTGTATAAGACAGGGTTTCTGTATTAGACAGGGTTCTTGTATTAGACAGGGTTGTTGTATTAGACAGGGTTGCTGTATTAGACAGGGTTGCTGTATTAGACTGGGTTGCTGTATTAGACAGGGTTGCTGTATTAGACTGGGTTGTTCTATTAGACTGGGTTTCTGTATTAGACTGGGTTGCTGTATTAGAGAGGGTTGCTGTATTAGACAGGGTTGCTGTATTAGACTGGGTTGCTGTATTAGACTTAGTTGCTGTATTAGACTGGGTTGCTGCATGTGGTTTGCTGGCTGGGTTCAGTACACTAACCCAGTCTTCTCCCTGCTTGGATACGTCTTGGAGAAAGATGGATTGGGGGAGTTTGGGCGTGCTTAGAACTCCGGTGAACCTCTGGTTTTTGTTGTCTTCTTTCAGACATTGTGTGAAAGAGCTGTGTGTGTGTGTGTGTGTGTGTGTGTGTGTGTGTGTGTGTGTGTGTGTGTGTGTGTGTGTGTGTGTGTGTGTGTGTGTGTGTGTGTGTGTGTGTGTGTGTGTGTGTGTGTGTGTGTGTGTGTGTGTGTGTATGTGTAAGCACGATGAGTCTGGGAAAGGTTGAACTCAGGTCGTGTTTAAATTGTCTCCTTGTTATTTAATGTCACATCACGTCATCAGTGGACTGCTAGGCAACTCCTATTCAGGTCCAGGAACAAAGTCAACACAGGAGCTGAAAGCCTCTTGTCTGGTCCGCTTGTTCTAATCAAACGCTCCATGATATCTGCTGAAAGAGAAATACTGTTGAAACTAATTGGAACTGCTGACACAATAATCATTCAACTGGCCAACTTGAAAAGCGCTTATTTATTAACTATAAATAGCTAGAACAATGACAATAGCAAAGCTAATATCTAACTTCTGACAAAAAGTAGACCATTTATCAGGTTTGTTAGGTTTCATGAACGTTGCCTTAGTTTAGAGGTGTCATCAGCTCGTTCAAGGAAAAGAGTGTGTGAAACTATTTATTATCAATGAAGGGTCTTTGTCTCTGGAAAGACAAAGTAATTTACTGGTATGTCGGCTGGATAATCAAATGTGCTATTATTAAATATTAAATAAATAAATGTTATTAAAATACGCCAACTCCAAAATCTGTTTACAGACAATGTATTAAAATATATATATATATATATATTTTAATAGTTTTTAGTATTTTTGACGGTAGTGCAGGAAATGTAGAGGGAGACAGCTAGTAAGAGCATAGACAGAGAGTGGCTGAGACAGGGCTCCAACCCACATCACCAGGGGGGCATAGACAGAGGGAGGCTGAGACAGGGCTCCAACCCACATCGCCAGGGGGGCATAGACAGAGGGAGGCTGAGACAGGGCTCCAACCCACATCACCAGGGGGGCATAGACAGAGGGAGGCTGAGACAGGGCTCCAACCCACATCGCCAAGGGGGCATAGACAGAGAGTGGCTGAGACAGGGCTCCAACCCACATCGCCAGGGGGAGCATAGACAGAGGGAGGCTGAGACAGGGCTCCAACCTACATCACCAGGGGGGCATAGACAGAGGGAGGCTGAGACAGGGCTCCAACCCACATCGCCAAGGGGGCATAGACAGAGGGAGGCTGAGACAGGGCTCCAACCCACATCACCAGGGGGGCATAGACAGAGGGAGGCTGAGACAGGGCTCCAACCCACATCGCCAGGGGGGGCATAGACAGAGGGAGGCTGAGACAGGGCTCCAACCCACATTTCGCCAAGGTGGCATAGACAGAGAGTGGCTGAGACAGGGCTCCAACCCACATCACCAAGGGGGCATAGACAGAGAGTGGCTGAGACAGGGCTCCAACCCACATCGCCAAGGGGGCATAGACAGAGGGAGGCTGAGACAGGGCTCCAACCCACATCGCCAGGGGGGCATAGACAGAAGGAGGCTGAGACAGGGCTCAAACCCACATCGCCAAGGCGGCATAGACAGAAGGAGGCTGAGACAGGGCTCCAACCCACATCGCCAAGGCGGCATAGACAGAGGGAGGCTGAGACAGGGCTCCAACCCACATCGCCAAGGGGGCATAGAGAGAGAGAGGCTGAGACAGGTCTCCAACCCACATCGCCAAGGGGGCATAGAGAGAGAGTGGCTGAGACAGGGCTCCAACCCACATCGCCAAGGGGGCATAGACAGGGGGAGGCTGAGACAGGGCTCCAACCCACATCGCCAAGGGGGCATAGAGAGAGAGAGGCTGAGACAGGTCTCCAACCCACATCGCCAAGGGGGCATAGAGAGAGAGTGGCTGAGACAGGGCTCCAACCCACATCGCCAAGGGGGCATAGACAGGGGGAGGCTGAGACAGGGCTCCAACCCACATCGCCAAGGGGGCATAGACAGAGAGTGGCTGAGACAGGGCTCCAACCCACATCGCCAAGGGGGCATAGAGAGAGAGAGGCTGAGACAGGTCTCCAACCCACATCGCCAAGGGGGCATAGAGAGAGAGTGGCTGAGACAGGGCTCCAACCCACATCGCCAAGGGGGCATAGACAGGGGGAGGCTGAGACAGGGCTCCAACCCACATCGCCAGGGGGGGCATAGACAGAGGGAGGCTGAGGCAGGGCTCCAACCCACATCACCAAGGGGGCATAGAGAGAGAGAGGCTGAGACAGGTCTCCAACCCACATCGCCAAGAGGGCATAGACAGAGGGTGGCTGAGACAGGGCTCCAACCTACATCGCCAAGGGGGCATAGACAGAGGGTGGCTGAGACAGGGCTCCAACCTACATCGCCAAGGGGGCATAGAGAGAGAGAGGCTGAGACAGGGCTCCAACCCACATCGCCAAGGGGGCATAGACAGAGAGTGGCTGAGACAGGGCTCCAACCCACATCGCCAAGAGGGCATAGACAGAGGGTGGCTGAGACAGGGCTCCAACCTACATCGCCAAGGGGGCATAGAGAGAGAGAGGCTGAGACAGGGCTCCAACCCACATCGCCAAGGGGGCATAGACAGAGAGTGGCTGAGACAGGGATCCAACCCACATCACCAAGGGGGCATAGACAGAGGGAGGCTGAGACAGGGCTCCAACCCACATCACCAAGGGGGCATAGACAGAGGGAGGCTGAGACAGGGCTCCAACCCACATCACCAAGGGGGCATAGACAGAGAGAGGCTGAGACAGGGCTCCAACCCACATCGCCAAGGGGGCATAGACAGAGGGAGGCTGAGACAGGGCTCCAACCCACATCGCCAAGGGGGCATAGACAGAGAGTGGCTGAGATAGGGCTCCAACCCACATCACCAGGGGGGCATAGACAGAGAGTGGCTGAGACAGGGCTCCAACCCACATCACCAGGGGGGCATAGACAGAGAGTGGCTGAGACAGGGCTCCAACCTACATCGCCAAGGGGGCATAGACAGAGGGAGGCTGAGACAGGGCTCCAACCCACATCACCAGGGGGGCATAGACAGAGAGTGGCTGAGACAGGGCTCCAACCTACATCGCCAAGGGGGCATAGACAGAGGGAGGCTGAGACAGGGCTCCAACCCACATCGCCAAGGGGGCATAGACAGAGAGTGGCTGAGACAGGGCTCCAACCTACATCGCCAAGGGGGCATAGACAGAGAGTGGCTGAGACAGGGCTCCAACCTACATCGCCAAGGGGGCATAGACAGAGAGTGGCTGAGACAGGGCTCCAACCCACATCACCAAGGGGGCATAGACAGAGAGTGGCTGAGACAGGGCTCCAACCCGCATCGCCAAGGGGGCATAGACAGGGGGAGGCTGAGACAGGGCTCCAACCCACATCACCAGGGGGGCATAGACAGAGAGTGGCTGAGACAGGGCCCCAACCCACATCGCCAGGGGGGCATAGACAGAGAGTGGCTGAGACAGGTCTCCAACCCACATCGCCAAGGGGGTATAGAGAGGTATGTTTGGCAGTGTGTGCACAGTACCGATACTCAGGCAGTAAGACTGAGGCCAGTCCTGAAAGCACACTTTGTCCAGGGAGGGAGTGGTGTGATAGAGGTGAGCTGTAACCTGCAGTCTACTGGCTCCTGAATGGCTCACAGGAATAGCCATTGTTGAAACACAACCCTCTGACGTTGCTAAATACGATGTTGTTGAAGGGTTTTTGTCTTGCCCTGTCTCTCTTCCTAGGTAAGAGCAACTAACTCCAGTCTCCTGTCATGGATACTAACGCTGGAGAAGTAGAGGACTCAGGAGAAGAGCTTACAGGTAGAACACCTGTCTTCTTTCTAATTAAATGATTGACATGCCTAAACCAATGTAAACAGACATACGTAGCTGGCAAATCATTCATTCCCAATACACCCTTCATATACAGTGCATTATGCAATGCAAACAGGAATGAACTTCACAGCAACAGTCTCATGTCTGACTCTGCAAACAAAACCAAATGTAGGACAGTAACTTCCATGTGGTTTCAGGGAGGAAGAAGTCTCGGTTCAAGCTGCTGAAGAGTCGTCTGTTTGGCCGTCTGAAGAGGAAGGAGACTGAAGGACTGATGAAGCAGAGCCAGTCCGCCAGTGATGTCACTGCTGATGTCATAGCTCTGGGGGACAACGACTCAGAGGATGACTGTTTGTAAGCATCTGACCTCTTTCACTCACTGGAAATAGTAGCATATCAAGTTATCAAGTTTAAGTAGCATGTCCACTGGGAAATACTGTATGTACGTAGTAAACATATTTTTGACCTGTGTCACTTACAGGGGCGGTCCAAATACACTGGGGTCCAGAGCTCTGTCACATGACAGCATCTTCCTGGCTGACCAATCACAGAGCTCCTCTCAGCCGACGAGGGTTCTGTCTCAGGAGAACGTACACGGCAGGATACGAGAACTGCAGGTGAATTCGTAGGTGGAAGGGTCCTTATAGTCTAATCTACTGTTGTGATTGGTCCCGGAGTATGCTCATCACACATGCACTGTTTCTGATTGGGCAGCTGAAACTGCAGCAGCAGAACATGTGTCTGGGCCCTCCCCCCTTGCTGATCCCTGGAAAGAGAATGGAAGATTCCGGAGCCACCTCTGAGGATGATGGTTTACCCCAGAGCCCTCCAGAGATCTTGTTCCATGACCGAACAGCACAGGGGCCTTCCTACAAGGTGAATGGGGCTGATCACATATACTGCACACATGAAGTTACAATTGATCTAACTTGTATTTATCCAGGATAGTCTCATTGAGATAACATCTATTTTTAGAGAACAAACCTTGCAGTAGTCAGTAGAGTCTGTTAGTACACTTGCAAACAAAACACAATGTAATCATCACCATTATCATTATCATCATGCTTCATTACTCTTCCACCACCTTGTGTGACTGACTGATTGACACCTCTCCCTCCATTCCAATCCATCCCCAGTTCCCTGACACTCACAGGCACCATAGCTCTCTGAGTTTAGCAGGGACAGGAAGTGAGGAGGAGGAGCAGGTGATGCAACTTCCTGTCTGCATTACACCACATCTCCCATTCACATACTGATCATCCTAACAACATTCACCGAAAACATGTTTGTTGGGTCCATTTCAGTTGTTAACGTGCTTTTCTACTTTCTCCTCAGTGCCTCTCCCAGCCCTCCTCCCGTCCTCTCTCCCCGAATCCTGCTTCCCCTTGTGATCCAGAGCCCTCCCCTGCAATGGACTTCACCAGCCCAGCCCAGTACACTCCTAGCCTGGACAGCTCTGCCGCCCGTCACCGCATGTCTGTTAAACCCAGGAACCAGAGGGCCAGCGCCAAGGGAAGGAAAGGTCCCCTGGTAAGATCTCACTGTATAGTGTAACATCAAAACACCACATAGTGGGTACTGGGCAGCATTTCAATCTCTAATACCTTGATTACAGTGTAAATATAAGACCATGGTTTAACAGGCTGTTTATCTTGTCTGTGTCATTACTAGAGAGCAAGCAGACTCGGCTCAGAGAGCCTGAGTGACCTGGACTCAGACCAGCCCCAGTCTGAGAGGGAGGAAGAGCAGGATGGAATGGAGGACGAGGACAGAGAGGAAGAGGGGAGGGAGCGACCGTTCTCTTCATCTCCAAAAGACTCTGAGGAGAAGCCCTGGCAGTCAGTCCCCCCTGGTGGTCAGAAAGAAGTATTACAGAGACAAGTGTCCTCTGAGACAGAGGGACGCGTCACCACCAACCCTCTCTACCTCCAGGCTATGACCTCTCTACCAGAACCCATGACCAAGACCTCCATCCTGGAGACCCCGAGCCTGCCCACTCCCCCTTCAGCAGCAGTGGAGGAGCCACAGAAGCCCCCGGAACCTATCCGGGTCAAACACCCAAGAACTCTCATCCAGGATAATTCAGACCAGGGAAGTCGGCCTGGGTCTACATCTGAAAAGACCCTCTCCAGGCCTCTCAGTCCTGTCTATGGATCAAATAATGTCACTTCCACCACAAATCAACTGCCATCAAAAGAGAAGCCAGAAGAGAATATGACCCCAGCCACCTCTAACAAGGGAGACAGGTTGAGCAGAAACACACAGGGTGTGAGCCTAGCAGACACCAGCAGCTCTACACACCACTCTGCTCTACCTACCCCTGCCCCTCGCGTTATAAGACAGACACAGAGACCTGCTTCTGAGAGAGAGTCTGTCAGAGAGACTACAGCAGTCCCACTGTCGGGCGTTAATGAAGAAACCTACAAATTGGACCTGGCGCAGAGGAGGAGAGGGCAACCTACTGGCCACGAAGACACACTGCCTAGAGCAAACAGTTTCTCCATCTCCTCCTCAAGACAGCGTTCCAAGAGCGCCACTGGCAGTGCCCACACAGGGACGAGAAACAAGGAGATGAATGCAGAAGGAAAAGGAGGGGAGGGTTTGGTGGCCAAGAACCCTCATCAGGAGTCTGTCAGAAGGCAAGAGGTAAAACCAGAGCAGGCCACTTTTAAAGGCCTGGAGGAAAACCAACCACAACCCGCGCCTCAGGAGAGAAAAGTACAAACAGAGGTAGAAGTAGTGGAGGAGACAGGACTGAAGGGAGGAGAGAAAAGGGATGGGCAGAGTGAGGGAAATGGGGAGAAGGAGCAGGAGCAGGAGAGGAGGAGTGCTTTCGGAGTGAAGCTGCGCACCACTTCTCAGTCTCTGAAGTATCGCTTGCAAAGGGACCAAGAATTCAGGGTTAAGTGTCATATTGTCTCAACAACTGCAGAACCAGTCAAAGGCGAAATTGGCACAAGTTCAAAGGTCAGGGGTGACTTGGCAAATAAGGCTTCGAGGAAGGGCCCGTCACAAGTGTCTGACTGCCCCCCCTCATACACCCCTGATAGAAACAGACTCAACGAGAACCAAGGTACGTATGTCCTCTAGAACGTCGTCGATAGTTCAGCGGAGAAGTTGAGCCTCGCGTTCAACGCTCTGAGTTGTTGCGGAAATTGACCCACTACGCTGTTTACTTTCTGAATCTACGTCATATCGCTGAGTCTATATTGAATAACTATTAACTTGGACTATGCACTAACTAACTTTGCACTAACAAGGTGTTCTAGCTCACACGGTTGCAGCTATGTCAGTCTACTGAGGGCCCTGTTTCAATAGCATGTACTCACCTCTAGGCACTGTCTTGGTTCTATCCTTAGATGATGATGATACTGACCTGGTAGTAGATGCCTTTTTAGACCCAGGTAACATATATCTACTGAACCACTGAACACTTCTCTAATAATCATACAATAGTAGCTACAGTGAGCACTTCTGAATCAGAGTGGGCAATTTCCCCTCCAATCAAAACTGGATCCAGATCTTATTACAAACAGTGCCCCCTGTAATGATTTGGACAGTGAAGCATTTTTTCTTCTTTTGGCTCTATACTCCAAAAGTTTGGATTTTAAATGATACAATGACTATGAGGTTAAAGTGCAGACTTTAATTTGAGGGTATTTTCATCCATATCCACCTCAATTAAAATATTGCCAATATCGACCAAACCAAATGAACCACAGAATAAATTAGGATGATCCGATTAAATAATGGATTCACAACCCCAGTCCTCAAACACCACAGTATCTTTTAAATAAAGTTTGATTTGATTTCAATAATGTCACCCATTGTTCCTCAGACAAAGGCCCATCCTCCAGACCTGCTCTGGGGCTCCCAAGAGGGGCTGAGACCCCTGGGCCTAATGGGTCAGCTGGATCGGAGCCTGTCTGGATGTCCATGGCCCGGGAAAAGACCAGGAGTCTCCAACAGCATCTCAGTCCAGAGACAGAGCCTGGGACAGGGGGGACAACAACGCCCCAGTACACCCCAGCACCACGGCCAGCTCCAACCCCAGCCCCACAGCCTAGATTACAACCAACTGCTCAGCCATCAACACAACCTCCATCACAATCACAGCCAAGCACAAAAACAGCCTCGCAAAAACAAACATCAGCCCCAGTGGTACAACCACCATCTCAACCAATACCAAGCGGTAGACCAATCCTACGGGGAATGCAACTGACAGCTAAACTCAAAGCATTGCCTTCAGATCAGCCTAACACACAAACAGCATCACAACCGACACCACAAGGAACTGCTCAACAGCTGACACAACCGTCCTCCCAACCTCACATGCCAAGCAGACCAACTCTACGAGGAGCGTCTGAGAGATCCTCCAGGTCTCTGAAGAGAGCTGAGAAGATGCCTGTGGAGAAATGGACAGAAAGAGCGCTCCCGACTGGGACTATGGTAAATATTTGACTGTGCCCCCACTAGGGTCAGACGTTTTTCCCGGTCAGTTCACGTGGTGAGGAAAAACAACTGACTCAACCAGAGTAAGTCTTCATTTTGTAACTATGATGTAATGTGGCCATTTTAGTTAGTAATATGTCATCTCTGTATTTTATCTTAGGAGGAATCTAGCGATGGTCAAATTGAGATTCACATCGCAAAGCCTGAGAGACCTTCTTCATCGTCATCATCATTGTCACACCAGGGTCAGCCAACCTGGATGGAACTTGCCAAGAGGAAATCTCTGGCCTGGAGTGACAAGACTATGGACTAAGAGAAATGCACGTGTGTGTGTGTGTGTGTGTGTGTGTGTGTGTGTGTGTGTGTGTGTGTGTGTGTGTGAGGGAGGTAAAGGTGTTCCTAAAGAGAGTAAGAAGACTGAAATAAAATAAAGATTTTTTCCTGACTGTGTTACTTGAACCTACTGGATTCAGAGTATGAGTTTAAAACCCATTTCCCATTACCGTGCCTTATTCTTCTAACCATTAAATAAATAAAAAAACAACTTATATTTCACGTTGGCCAGACTGATGCTAAACTATTGCATATAACATCACTAAACCAAGAGGTCTGGACTTTTATGGCACAAGAGGGCATACTCTTGTCCTGTAACTTGTTGGTTGCTGGTTCAAACTCCGCTTCAGTTTTTTCACTGCTTTCGACATATCCCTCCATGCTAGATCCCTTCTAACTACTGTCTCAAAGTGTTGTCTGGAATAAATATACTGTCAATTGTATTCTGACTAGTTTGAATTGTGTGGGCTCAATCAATCATCAATGAGCTATTATCAACCACAATGGGGCTGCCTCATCAATAGGGCCACCGTGGAAATGGTCAATAACTTCAAATTCCTTGGCATACACATCTCAGAGAATCTGAAATGGTCTAACCACACGAACACCATAGTGAAGAAGGCACGACAGAGATTCTTCAAATTCAGAATGCTGAAGAAATCCGGCCTGTCCCCAAGGGCCCTCACAGTGTTCTACAGGAGCATCATCGAGAGCATTCTGTCGGGCTGCATGACAGCCTGGTACGGCAACTCCACCGAACGCACCATTGGGTGCACACTGCATGCTCTACAGAGCACCTAAACTCAGCAAAAAAAGAAACGTCCTCTCCCTGTCAACTGTGTCCCTGTCAACTGCGTTTCAGGAAACTTAACATGCGTAAATATTTGTATGAACATAACAAGATTCAACAACTGAGACAAACTGAACAAGTTCCACAGACATGTGACTAACAGAAATTGAATAATGTGTCCCTGAACAATGGGGGGGGGGATCAAAATCAAAATTAACAGTCAGTATCTGGTGTGGCCACCAGCTGCATTAAGTAATGCAGTGCATCTCCTCCTCGTGGACTGCACCAGATTTGCCAGTTCTTGCTGTGAGATGTTACCCCACTCTTCCACCAAGGGACCTGGAAGTTCCTGGACATTTCTGGGGGGAATGGCCCTAGCCCTCACCCTCTGATACAACAGGTCCCAGACGTGCTCAAAGAGATTGAGATCTGGGCTCTTCGCTGCCATGGCAGAACACTGACATTCCTGTCTTGCAGGAAATGATACACAGAACGAGCAATATGGCTGGTGGCATTGTCATGCTGGATGGTCATGTCAGGATGAGCCTGCAGGAAGGGTACCACATGAGGGAGGAGGATGTCTTCCCTGTAACGCACAGCGTTGAGATTGCCTGCAATGACAACAAGCTCAGTCCGATGATGCTGTGACACACTGCCCCAGACCATGACAGACCCTCCACCTCCAAATCGATCCCACTCCAGAGTACAGGCCTCGGTGTAACACTCATTCCTTCGACGATAAACACAAATCCGACCATCAACCCTGGTGAAACAAAACCGCGACTCGTCAGTGAAGAGCACTTTTGCCAGTCCTGTCTGGTCCAGCGACGGTGGGTTTGTGCCCATAGGCGACGTTGTTGCTGGTGATGTCTGGTGAGGACCTGCCTTACAATAGATCTTCAAGCCCTCAGTCCAGCCTCTCTCAGCCTATTGAAGACAGTCTGAGCACTGATGGAGAGATTGTGCGTTCCTGGTGTAACTTGGGCAGTTGTTGTTGCCATCCTGTACCTGTCCTGCAGGTGTGATGTTCGGATGTACCGATCCTGTGCAGGTGTTGTTACACGTGGTCTGCCACTGCGAGCATGATCAGCTGTCTGTCCTGGCTCCCTGTAGCGTTGTCTTAGGCGTCTCACAGTACGGACATTGCAATTTATTGCTCTGGTCACATATGCAGTCCTCATGCCTCCTTGCAGCATGCCTAAGGCACGTTCACACAGATGAGCAGGGACCCTGGGCATTTTTCTTTTGGTGTTTTTCAGAGTCAGTAGAAAGGCCTCTTTAGTGTCCTAAGATTTCATAACTGTGACCTTAATTGCCTACCGTCTGTAAAGTGTTAGTGTCTAAACGACCGTTCCACAAGTGCATGTTCATTAATTGTTTATGGTTCATTGAACAAGCATGGGAAACAGTGTTTAAACCCTTTACAATGAAGATCTGTGAAGTTATTTGGATTTTTATTAATTATCTTTGAAAGACAGGGTCCTGAAAAAGGGACGTTTCTTTTTTTGCTGAGTTTACAAGAACAGGTGTCGCAGGAATGCCAAGAAGATCATCAGGGACCCCTGTCAGAGGGGAGTGGTGATATGATATGATAGATTGTACTACAACAAAGCTTGTTTAATTTCTTTCTGACTACAATTCCCAAGATGCAATATCGACGCGCCTCTTGGTCACTTACCGGAAGTTTCTACGTGTTCAGTTGTCCGGAAAGGCTATTTTTTTTACTGAGGAAAAGGAACTTTCTTCTCAAAACAGGAGGTTCAGTAGGTACGTTTATCCAACATTCGTATCTCTGTTTGCAACTAAACCATACATTCAGTTGTAGTCTTGGCTAACGTGCTACTGAGGCCAGCCAATTCCATGTCCATCAAAGGGTTTATGCCACAGACCTAACGTTAGCTAGCCATAGCTAGCTACTTTGTTTAGTCTAACGTTTGTCTTTTGACACAAATTACTTTAGTTTAAATAATATTGTTGGCACGGAAAACCACAGTTTGCCAGCTGACGTTAGCTTTCAAGAGCCATCTAGTTAGCTACCACTAGTCTGTTAGCCTGGCATGTCAACAAATATCTGAGCACAGTATATCACACTATCTGTCGTGACTGCTGGAGAGTCTGTTAGACATATCAGATAGCTAGTAAGATGTCTAAACTACCACAGACAGACTGACATTGTGACTGTTGCAATGCCTTACTGTAATTGCATGGTAAAAGTCTTGTACAGGATGTCGAAATAAGCTGGCAGTATTGTGTCACCAGGTGAGGCCTATGCAGGGAGAAAGGGAAGACTGCACCTCCACTGTAAATCAAATTCTGTATATCTATGGCTCTGATTTGGGCATCGTGATGCTTCCTGTGTTTCCCAGCACTATGTTGCCGACCACCTCGCCGCAGAACGGAAGCCTGAGCGCCCGCGATGCGGCACGCCACACAGCGGGCGCCAAGCGCTACAAATACCTGAGGAGGCTGCTGCACTTCAAAGCCATGGACTTTGAGTTTGCCGTGTGGCAGATGCTCTACCTGTTCACCTCCCCACAGAGAGTGTATCGTAACTTCCACTACAGGAAGCAGACCAAGGACCAGTGGGCCAGAGACGACCCTGCCTTCCTGGTGTTACTCAGCATCTGGCTCTGTGGTCAGTATCTTGGGTGTTTTTCACAGCAGTCCATCTATAACAATCACTGCCCTTTCTGAACAAGTGTGCTTTATAAAAACAAGGAGTGGGAACTGTGTAGCAATAGTTTGACCACTAGAATAACTTTTTGCAATTTAGAGAAAGTATAAATATGCACAACCCCAACAAAAAGCAAAGCACCTTTAAGGCATCATATTAAAGCTTTGATTAGAAATGAAGCAGCAACAGAAATCATTAACAAACTCAAAATAGGATGCAATAAGGCTTTCTGTATCGGATGTAACCAGCAATCAAACAGGAATGAATGTATCATTTGGAGTATTAATGCCTGGTTATGGGACCCTCTTTCCATTGACTTGGTCTCATCTCACATGTGATGAAAACAGATCAGAGACATAAAGAGGTTGTGATGAGACTGTGCAGTCTCAAGGAAATGTTTTGATGATCTGTTACTCCACATGCTCGGCACTGACGAATGACTGAAAGAAATTGATAGTAATATGATTGTGGGAGCTGTTTTGTTAGACTTGTACAGTAAAATATATAACTGAGACACTTAACACAGAGCTCCAGCCAGTTTTACAATGGCTAACTAGCAATAGGCTGATGCTAAATATCTATAGGAAAAGCATCATTTTTGGACAAATCACTCGCTCAATGCTAAACCTCGTTTAGATCTATTATTGAATAATGTGGCTATTGAGCAAGCTGAGGAGACTAAACTGCTGGGTGTAACCCTAGATAGCAAGCTGTCATGGTCAAAACATATAGACTCAATGGTTGCTTAAATGGGAAGAGGTTTGTCCGTGATAGAGCGTTGCTCAGCCTTTGACATCTCAGTTGTCCAGACAGGTCCTACAGGCCCTACTTTTGCCGCACCTGGACTACTGCCCAGTTGTGTGGTCATGTGCGGCAAAGAAAGACATGGGTAAAATGCAGTTGGTCCAGAACAAAGCAGCCTGTATCTCACTTAGATGTACTTGGAGGGAAAGTGTCAGTAACATGCATGCCAGTCTCTCCTGGCTCAAAGTAGAGGAGAGATTGACTGCATCACTATTGGTCTTTGTGCGAGGTATTGATGTGATGAAGGTACCAAAATGTCTGTTCAACCAGTTGGCACAGTTTGGACACTAACCGGTACAACACATACAAACAGAGGTCTCTTCACAGTCCCCAGGTCCAGAACAGAGGCTGGGAAACACACAGTATTAAATAAGAGTCATGACTACATGGAACTCTCTGCCACCCCAGGTAACTCAAGCTAGACATAAAACCATTTTAAAATACAGATAATAGCACACCTTACTGCACAAAAGGGACCGTGAAGAGAGTCATTTAATATAGCTTGTATTGTAACTTGCACTATACTACTATGTATTAGACCTAGATATTGTGTGTGTACTGATGTAGGCTATGTGACGTTTTAAATGTATGTAGTTCAGTCTTTAACCAATAATGTTCTGTATTATGTATGATGTCATGTTTCATGTGGAACTCAGGAAGAGTAGCTGATGCTTTTCCAGCAGCTAATGGGGATCCTAATAAATAACAAATATATTACAAATTACAATATTCTCATCTTTATGCTTTGTGGCTGTGGTTGACACCTGTCTCATCCTGTGTGTAGTGTCCACAGTGGGCTTTGGGCTGGTGCTGGACATGGGCTTTGTGGAGACTCTGAAGCTGCTGCTGTGGGTGGTGTTCATAGACTGCATCGGCGTGGGCCTGCTCATCTCCACACTCATGTGGTGAGTAGAGATTTACAGAAAGAGCTAGATGGACGTAAGGTGTATGGGATGGCTGGAAGCCTATGAGGCCAGAAGCATCATTGTGTGTATGTCTATCTGGTCCCTTCAGATACAGGCTAGAGGTTGTCTTCGGGCTGTGCAAATGTTTAAATGCTGGTCCTTCCCCATGCTCTTCTAAAGGCCCTTTCCTGTCTGCTGTATCCCCAGGTTCATCACCAATAAGTACCTGCTGAAGCCGCCCAGTAAGGACTATGATGTAGAGTGGGGCTACGCATTCGATGTGCATCTCAATGCCTTCTACCCCCTGCTTGTCATCCTGCACTTCCTACAGCTCTTCTTTATAAACCGTGGGTGCAGACGTGTTATTACACATTTATAACATGTTAAGGTGTTATGTTGTAACGGTGTCTGATCTCTGCTGTTTGTTTCAGATATCGTAGTGATAAACTCAGACTGGCTCCTGGGGTACTTTGTAGGGAACAGTCTGTGGCTGACAGCCATCGGCTACTATCTATACATCACATTCCTGGGATACAACGGTGAGGCCCCCTTTTAACAAAGATTTTTTATAGCTAAACCAAGATAGACCACAGCCTGTCGTTTCCAATGGGAACAAATGAGTCAGTGGGCAGAGCCAAGCACGAGCCAGCGAGATCCTCTCGGCCCATTCTAGCATGCATCTTTCCGTTAGAGAAAACTTACTCTGTTAAGTGCCCATGTGCTGTAACTCAATTCGCCTTTGCTCTCCTTCTAAACAATGTGTTTTTTTACAACTTTGGCAAAGGGTAAAGTCTACAAGACTTAGTCCACTCAGATTCTAGTTTCGGGAACAGAAAACTGTATTGAGATCAAAACTTGCAGTATGTCGGTCATCCTTCCTCTGCTGGCCACTGGGCATCATTTTACATATCATTTTACATTTCATTTAGCAGATGCTATTATTCAGAGCGATTACAGGGGCAAGTGCCTTGCTCAAGGGCATAGACAGATTTCCCCCACCTAATCGGCTCAGGGATTCAAACCAGGTCCCTTTCGGTTACTGGCCCAATGCTCTTAACCCCTAGGCTACCTGCTGCTTCCTCTCACTGCCATATTTGGTAGTGAGTGGAAACAACAAGCGGATGCTTCACCTTTATATATTTGTTCTGTGGTTTTATTCACCTTTAAAGGGATAGTTCACTGGGGGTGAAACCATCAGACCCGCTAACCATGGATACGTCTACCAACTGTATATTTACTCCAGTTCCTCTCTCACTGTCCCTCAGCATTGCCCCAACTGCAGAACACAGTGGTTCTGCTCTACCCCTTCGCCCTGCTAGTTCTCCTCTACATCCTCTCCCTCTCCCTGGGATGGAACTTCACCAAGGGCCTCTGCTGGTTCTACAAGTATCGTGTCCAGTAGACACTCTGGAGTCAGGACCAGAGCCCACAGACAGGCTGACAGTCAGGTGGCTCTGAGGACTCATGGACAATGCTTTCATTCTGGAATGTGATTGAATGGGGTGATGCAGTTTTGTATACTTTGTAAATAATACTTTGGCTGTAAGATACACAAATCGTGGATTGTTTTTAAGATTATATCTCGGTTTGTTCTTTTTTTTAATATGACGAAGAGAAATAGAAGTAATGAAAAGTGGTGAATTTGTATTTCAATTGGATTAAGGGGCGTTTCTCTGAGTACATTCCTGAGCACTTTCAATAAAGAGGTTTTACTTCATCCCTTTTTCATTAACAGGAAATAAATGCAATCTAAAACAAGTAACTGATAACCTGGTAACATCACTCATGGACATTTGCTGTTGAGCTCAAGTAAGACAATATCAGAAAATTAACTTCCTGATAAAGTAAAATGATTGCTGGTGATTCAGAACATAATGGCAAGTCAAAATAGACACATATCCACCACCTCAAACTGTCTCCCTCTTATCAAGATCTATCTGTACTAAACTCATTACGAAGAGTGGGATTTTGGAGCCCCCCTATAATTTAGTAAAAATAAACAATTGAAAGCAATATGGGACAGCGGTATAGGTGTAGTTCCCAGCCCAGCGCTTATTACTTCAGGGAGTCCATCAACATCCCCTTGAAGCTCTCTAGGTCCACTGTCCTCATGATGACAACTTGGTGCTCCTTCTCCAGGACTCCCAGCTTGTCCAGGACCATCATGCCCCGGGTGTAGGTCCCCTGAAGCTCCACGGTAACCGCCACCGGCTCAGACACCCACACGAAACCTTCATCGATGGCCGCCGCCATGGCGTACGAGTCGCACGACACGAAACCCGGGCCAGCCGTCATCTCCCGTTGGTAGCGAGCACAGGTGTCCATGGTGTGTTTGAAGATGCTCTTCATGAAGCGGGCCTTGTCCGAGTCCTGGGCCAGCCAGTTGTCACAGAACGACTGCAGGGTGCAGATTAGAGACGGATGGGTTTGGAGAAAAGACTAATCAATTTGCTCAAACAAAATGTATGTAAAATCTTTGTAAAAAGGCTACAAGAGATATTTCGATAGTAATGAATTGTCTGAGTAAGCCAGTGGATGCATCTCAATAATTGAAAGTGGCCACCTCTCCTTGTCTCATTTCCTCCCATCTGCTCTGATGTGAGAGCTGGACCAGTGCTTACAATTAGCCTGGTAGTGTGAGAGCCTTTATTTAGTCTGTATAGGTAGATGACCAGAACCTGTGGTCTTACCCATGGTAGCTTGTTCTCACAGCAGAACTCCCAGGTAGCGATGTAGGTTGGACAGAAGAAGCGGTTCAGGACGATGTAAGCAGCCTCCGGGTCGGCAGCAAAGTTGAACTCTGCAAACACAAATAACAATATCCAAGAAACAAATATGTTGTCATTATTATTTACATCATTTCATAACATCCTACCAGGTCAATTGACTGTATGACAAAGTATGTTGATAACAAGTCACTAGGCCTATGCAAATTGCATTATAGACACAAACCCCTTACAGTCAGTGTTGCCTCCCATGATGAAGAGACCTTTGAGTTTCTGAGGGAGGGTGGGGTCAATCTTCACTGCAGGGCCAGGTTGGTCAACGGGGCCATAGCTACCAGGCACACCTAGACAGAGAAACAACACTGAGTCAATCCAGACATCTATTATGAAGGGGAAAAAATGCCCTTAACGTCTTGGCAACGAAGCACTAGACCTTCTTGTTATAAACTGGTCCTGAGCATCTCAAACTAAGAGCATTGTATTTGGTACAAATCATTAAGTGCTAGACCTCAGCTGAATCTGGTAATGAATGATGTGGCTGTTGAACAAGTTGAGGAGACTAAATTACTTGGAGTTACCTTCGATTGTAAACGGTCATGGTCAAAAATATAGATTTAATGATTGTAAAGATGGGGAGAGGTCTGGCCGTAATAAAGAGATGCTCTGCTTTTTTGACACCACTCTGCAAAAAGCAATTTCTGCAGGCTCTAGTTTTGTCTAATCTTAATTATTGAGGGCTGATATAAATACTATGCATGCCAGTCTCTCTTGGCTAAGAGTTGAGGAGAGACTGACTGCATCACTTCTTTTTAAGAAACAAAGGGTTGAAAATCCCAAATTGTTTGTATAGTCAACTTACACACAGCTCTGACACACACACACACACACACACACACACACACTTATCCCACCAGACATGCCACCAGGGGTCTTTTCATAGTACCCAAAAATCCAGAACAAATTCAAGAAAACGTACAGTATTATATAGAGCCCTTATTGCATGGAACTTCCATCTCATATTGCTCAAATAAACAGCAAACCTGGTTTAAAGAAAAGATAAAGCAACACCTTGTGGCACAACGCCTCTCCCCTATTTGACCTAGATAGTTTGTGTGTATGTATTGATATGTAGGCTACATGTGCCTTTTTAAAAATGTAGTTCTGTCCTTGAGCTGTTCTTGTCTAATGATGTTCTGTATTATGTTTAATGTTTTGTGTGGACCCCAGGAAGAGGAGCTGCTGCTTTTGCAACAGCTAATGGGGATCCTAGTAAAATACCAAAATACCTTGTTGTTCGGATTCCAAGCCCCAATGCAAAGACATTTCTTATAGATCTAGGGGTGCTGGGGTTTGGTTTTAGCCTAGGAACCTAACCCTTTTGTTACCGACCTCTCCAGGGTTCTCATTGACCAGCCTGATGATGGCTTCCACAGCCCCTTCTGTCTGCAGCAGCCTAAGGCCCGGGGCATCTGGGTCAGGGGCGTCCCCCAGCCCATCCTGCCCGTGGAAGGAGCCTGCCGACACCGAACACTGGGATCTAACGCAACACAGCAGATATAATACACACTGATATTAGTCTATAATAGAGCATAAGCTTACCACCAAAATTGTATGATCGTTACAAATCAAATCGTTGTTTAATGAAGTGAGCAGTCTTTCCACCAGGCCTACCGAAAGTCTCTGGCAGACCTTGAGGACGCGCAGTGTGTTCCTGCAGGAGTTTTCCAGGGAGGTGTTGCCGCTTACGCAGGTGATCCCCAGGACCTCCACGTTGGGGGCTGCGAGAGCCATCATGATGGCCTGAGCGTCATCCACCCCCGTGTCCACGTCAAGCACCAGTTTCTTCTCGGACCTCCTTGGATCCTTGAACGCTTAGAGGAGCATTCAATGACATAGTCAGAACAGCAGTGACATTAAAATGGGACATTACACTCCAAAATCTAAGTTTGTCAACAATTCCTTTACCCGGAAGATTGTGCTTGACGATAGTTTGACTGTCGCTGCGGACGCGTCTTCTTTGAAAGACTAAAGCATGTCTGCTACACCTTGTCATGCACCTTGATATCGGAATAAATGGAGAATACACACAGTATAGGAATTGAATCATAAGTTAATCAGGCTGAGTCGAGCAGCCGTAAAGATGACCTGATATTGCCTATATGGAAACCCCATGTGTAACCCTGCCGGCTATACATTTTGCTGTTGGAACTGGCTTCTCAATGTATTTTTGGAATTGACCGGGCTAACGTTCTGTGCATAGAAATATAATTATATTTCTCATGGTTCTGTGCTACACGAAACCCACGGACCAATGTCCTGCGCACGTAGGTGGATACACTGGTCAAAAGGTTGTTCAACTGTAGCCTGTTATTACCAAGGTGATTACCACTGGAGTCCACGTGGTGAACCGGAGTGTAAGCTCACCAGACTTCCGGGTGGTTGTTCGAGGTCAGGTAAAAAAATAACACCACCACTACACCACTGTGTGTGAGGGTGTAACATCCCCAACGTTGTGGCAACGTAATGGCAATGCTCCGTCCTTAACATAATATCCCGTATTTTGTCAGAAATACTAACCAGATCCAGGCCGCCTTTTTCTTGCCTGTTCTCTTAGCGTTGTGTCGGTGTCCATCACCATTGTTGATGAATCGTTACTGGAGAAATGAGGCCAAGTTGAGACGCTAGACAGGGTGGACTTTAGATATAGTAAAGGCAGTTTATTCAAAGGTAAAGATATCTGGCAAAGCGTGCTTCACGGACTCGTTCGTCTAGTTCTTATGGAACTATCGGAAGGAGCCCCGAAACATGGTGTGCAGATCATTTATACAGTAAAATGACGTAGGTATATTCTGGGAGTCTGTTCGTCGGATTGGTCGATCTGGGTCGTGGGTAGTCCTGTTCGGGCCTGGTGTCGACGTTCCATTGGCTCTTAACATTGTTCTTTGTCTTCGAGTCCCAACCTTGAAAAGAATGTGTGTGCGTGCGTGTCTGTGGTTGTTATCTGATGAGAGCAGAATGTGTCAGAGAAAAGCAGGGGGGGGGGGGGGGGGGGGGGGCATGTTGTGCAAAGTATAGCTTGTGTTGAGAAGTTGTTATAACAAGTTTCCAGTATCTATTACAATTTCTTACACCATTCGAATCCCTTTGGTCACCTCTTGTTTCTTTCGCTCACATTTTGGAGGACAGTTCATTGTCGCTGCAATGTTGTGAATGTCCTTCGGTAGGATGACTTTTCCAGTTACTTTGGTGAGCTCTTTGATCACCAATCTTTTGTTGCCATCGTACTTTGTCAGCAATTCTGAACACTTGGCGCGTTCAGCCGGACAGTTGTCTCCTCTTGGGGTAGTGCTTGAATGCAGCCTGTACAAGAACATTCCTTTATACATGTGTGAACAAACATCAACCAGTAATTATGGGATAGTCCTACTGTATTTTATAACAGTAAGACTATAAAACGCATCATGGTATTGCCAACTGGAATTGAACCCATTATGTTGACCACTCACCTCACTGACTTCATGGTTGTGTATTTTGACCATTTCCTTTACAACTAATCTCTCTCCATCCTCTGTAGTTTTGACTTTGATTAAAGCTGGGCATCCAACTCTGCTGGTACTGTAGAGACAATGAGCCTACTTTAACATTGTTTGAACAATGTAAAACGAAATACTTTAATAATTAAAAACTTTTTATTTTATTTTTTTTATATATATTGTCCCCACTACAAAAAAAGCTCTTGTCCTGGAAAACATTACATTGAAATACTCTTATTATGACGGACGGTGGCTGCAAAACAGTGCCCCCTGTCAGCATTTCTAGCAGATATGTAGGCTGCATGACCATGGATACAAGCAAAAAAAGTCATCTAGAAATGGATGTTAGCTACCTCGTTTTCGGACGCACTCCTTTAGAATGTGATAAGACATTTCTGCCACCGTGTATACACGTCAGATGTATGTTCACATACTTCAACTCAGGATTGTAATGGTGCCTTGGATTTAATCGTTTGACTTTTTCAATTGTTCTTGCGTCGCGGCGGTAAAACTGGACAGCATTTTATAAGTCTGTACAATGAGTATGTCGACCCAACATTAACAAAAGCCATTCCTCTGCGCGACACAGACGTCTTTTCACGGAACCGCAGCCACTACTACCGAGTTCTTCTTATTACGCCCTTTTTGTTCGTTCCGAAGTGTGCAAACCAGATGTTGAGTGTATTACTGCACCGTCTGGACTGGAACGTGATAGTGG
The DNA here is from genome assembly GCF_029448725.1 of Salvelinus fontinalis. Taxonomy (NCBI): domain Eukaryota; kingdom Metazoa; phylum Chordata; class Actinopteri; order Salmoniformes; family Salmonidae; genus Salvelinus; species Salvelinus fontinalis. Next base: position 1,110,165 of record NC_074705.1, read on the forward strand.
ACAATGAATGAATGTGGACTGCTTATGTCTGCCAAGGTTGTATTCTTAGCAGACTGTGTAGTTCCAAAACCTTTTCCTAACGCAGTCAAACGTATTAAAATACCAATGGACGTATCCTGTAGAGTGGAAGAAAATATCTATACATTCCAGAGATGTTTTAGTCAAAATAAAATGTGTCCAATATTAACGATCAAATAAAAATAATACAGGGTTACAAATGAAAAATAAACCCAATTACCTGACGCTAATCTCCATAGTGTGCCATATGCCAATGGTGCTGCCATTGTCTTCAAGTAGCAATGTATTTTAGGAATCAAAATGTGGTTTCTTTCTTGTTGTGACTATGAGTACGTCTTTGGATCACGCCACAGACATTATCACTGGCTTCATATCTCGACAGCTTTGCTACTGTATAACAAGTGGCATCTTGCAGAGAACAAAAAAAATCCTAGTAGCCAGACACAAGGTCTTTTGTTTTACTGTGGTTGTGACCTAGCTGGATGACATTTCACTCTAAGCTAGAGCCACCCAGATAAGATTCTGGAATAGAATGAATTGCAATGAGAAGAACGGAACATTCCAACATCTTGATGTAAACTTTCAAGTCTTCCATTACAAAGACAAAACAAAAGACGTTGCACATTATTTTATTAGCGTCAGATATTGATGAAAGCTTCATCTAAAGCAACAGTCAGGCCTATACAGTTATCCTCTTTGTGCAGGATACAAGATATGCGCTCATTACAATAGAAAGAAATACAAATCCAATCCCAACACTTATTGAAATATACCCTATAGTATAGTACATAAATGCAAAATAAAGTCTGCAGATAGCAAAATATGTTTCCAATAATACAAAAAATATTTATGAGCATGAAAGACACTACAGTAAACAGACTAAATGTACACAAACTGCATCTCACAGTTGAGTTTATGGGTAAATCCTGTATTGTGCAGTACAGAAGTGCCTGTTGAAAAGCAAACGTTATATGTGAAGTTTTGATACACACACACACATATGACTTATTTGTAGGGTCAAGTCTCCTCTGGCTCAATTGTGTATCAAATTGCAATCATTAAATGTTGCAAAACAGAAAGTCGACATTGCCGCTTGGTGGTGAAAATAGACATGACAAATATGTTGGTTGAGCAGCACAGTTTCCAGATTAACGTACAATTAAACTCCCATACCGATAACAATTTTACTGACTATTTTTACCCTGGTCAACAACGCCTGCCAACAAGACAATCCTAAAATAACAGTGCAACAAATGCAGAAAATGATCTTAAAGAAAAGTGCTTCTTGGGTGTTTAAATGGTTTACTACTGGCCTTTACTTGGTTCAACATTAGAACAGAAAATAATCTACTCGATTTCCTTTACAAGTCAATGTTATATAATGTATTATGTTTCCTTTGTTACCCTCAAACCCAACTTTTTCCAGAAATGAACTTGGTAAAAGAGGGAAGTGGATCTTTCTACAACATTCATAGCTTTTTCATATTCCTCTTTAAGTCTTAAAGGAATAGTTCAGGATTTTGGCAATGGGGCCCTCTGTGCTAAGCTAGTTAGCATTGGCTCGCGAAACTATCTGTAACTTCACCCGAATCCTGGGTGAACTCATGCCAAAATCCCAAACTATCCCTTTAAGACAGTGCTAAGACTTCACAGTGCGCTGCCAGATAATGCCACCCAGCTAAATCCATTCACAATCACAACCCTTCATTTGGCAAAGAAGTTAAACGTAGGCTTTCCAGATATGAAAAGGGAAACAGTACATAGATGAGGTACGCATCAGACACTGAAAGCTCTGGTTGGTCTTGGGTTGCCATTGCAGTCTGTGGGATGTTTCTTAAACTATGGGTCGGGTTCCAAAGTGGGCCCTGGGCATGCAAGAGGTGGGTCGTGAGTTATGAGAATACATCTCTAATCACACACTATTTCATCTTCATTTGGATCGCCGGTGAACCATTTGGGTCACAGGAGGATGGTCAATTTCTTATTTAATTCTGGAGCTGAAACCGTTGAAAGATCCCCTGCTCTACAGGATTAGAGTACTGCTAAATCCACGTGGGGAAGGAACCTTTCATCAAGTCCATCAGACTGGCTTGACTTCCACAATGTGTAGTCCATATGTAAAACATTCCCTAAATAAGGACTCTGAAATGCATAGGCTCTGGCCAATGACGCCAACCAAATGTACGAATCCCAGTTTACATGTTAACTATGGGTTGAGACAACTTTCAACATAGTCAGCATGAAGTAGCATCGTCCCAGTATGAACGTTTGGCGACCTATAGATTGCCGGAGGCTCTGAAAAGAACTAAAAGTCATCACTGTGTATAGTGGTAAAGAATCAGTGACCGTCTTTTCAGGAAAACGACCTCCTTGCTGTATCTTGACTACCTTAAAAACGTGATGTAACCAGACAGTGTTGTTACTAGTCCCACCTGACTTATCTACAACTTCAGAACAATCTAGAAAGGTATGTATGTGAGGTCTGAATAAATTGTATATCGTTTCTCACCTAGTAGTGGTTTGGCATTTTCCCAATTCTATAGTTTTTGATATTTGTCTTTGAAATGGAAAATATGCATTGATTCAGTGCACAGGTATTTACCACAGGACTTCTGCAGCTACAGTAGGTTGAAGACCATCTAACCATTCATCATTTGTTTTATGCTGCTGTTGTTGCTGTCCCTATTACAATAGAATAGATTATGATCCAAATCAAGTCTCAACCTTCCCAAACGTTCCGTCGGGGGGCCTGTAATGTTTGGGGAAGGCCTTGAGCTGCAGACAGTTAAAAGCATACTTGCGACATCCCACGTTCTTCATGGTATTCTCCCGTCTGCAGCCCTCACTGGGAAAAAGGAGGGAGGGAGGGAGGGCAAGCACAGAGAGAGAGGATGACAGCAAAGTGAAGAAAACAAAACAAAAAAGGGCTTGTGTTAAAAGACAATGAGAAACCCAAAAACCAACCAACACATTGACGCCACTGTCAGAGAAACATGGGGGCAACAGCTAAAGCGAACGGTCGGACGGATGGTTCCGGGACATGGGGAATATCGGAATGTTGGAGGGAGGGGTACAGAACACTAATACTGTGTACAGAAGACGTGCTTTCTACATAGAGTTACGAGCACCACAGATAAAGTGAAACAAGGGCAATAGCAAACGCACAAACTTAAAAGTTCTACATTCTAATGTCAATGCAACAGTTCCATTCCAGGGAAAACAGAGAACTGCACTATTCAAATACTCTATAGTGAAGTATACACCTTCTCCTCTGATACATTTGGCATGATGTTTATTATATAACATTAAAGCTGATTCTTTGGGCTGCTGACTAATTGACTGCTATTGCACTTTCCAGAGACAAGCATTTGAGCGAAAGGGAGAAACGTCTACTATTTCAGAGAGAAGCATTAGAGAGAAAGGGAGAAACGTCTACTATTTCAGAGAGAAGCATTAGAGAGAAAGGGAGAAACGTCTACTATTTCAGAGAGAAGCAGAGAGAAAGGGAGAAATGTCTACTATTTCAGAGAAGCATTAGAGAGAAAGGGAGAAACATCTACTATTTCAGAGAGAAGCAGAGAGAAAGGGAGAAACATCTATTTCAGAGAGAAGCATTAGAGAGAAAGGGAGAAACGTCTACTATTTCAGAGAGAAAGGGAGAAACGTATACTATTTCAGAGCATATTCATAAATGGTTATCCAAGCAATCCTGATATTGGGTTGGAACTGGGCAAAGTACCAGACAAGGGTTAATACAAAGATATCTGGAACAGCAACTAGAATTTCTCCCTCTCATTATAAAGTGACACCTGCATGAAGATGATGTAATCACATCAAACTCTCCATAAGAATACATATATTTAGCAAACGTGAGCATTTAGACATACAAGCATGAAAATATAATGCAACGCAATATAAATATAAATATATTCTCCATAGTCAAAAGCGCTAAGGAATTCAAGAGAAACAGAAAAATAAAACTTGAGAATTGAGTCATGAACTTGGTTTTAGTTGGAATATTCCTGGATTTAGCATCACTATGGTTACAACATGTGTAAAGTAGTGGGTTTCTTCATCGGAATTAAATACACCGGCAGAACAAACTGTCACCAGCACATTCTGCAACTTTAGAATGGGCTCCTAATTGCATGTATCCCCAGAATGGAGCAATCCAACTCTTTTCATTTGACCTACTGAAGCTACTGGGTGACAAGCTTCTGTAGTATCATTACCAACCAGCAGGAGGAGCTTTTTCACATTTGGTTGAAGCAAACGCCATCCTAACATTGTACATACTGGTGATGTGTCCTAAATGGCGCCCTATATAGTACAATACTTTGACCAGGACATATAGGGCTCTGGTCAAAATTAGTGCACTACGTAGGGAATAGTGTGCCATTTGGGATAGACTTTGGGTGCTGCTCTCATGGAGCACATTTTCCCCTGGCTGTCCCTCAGAGCTCTCCTCCCCTGGCTGTCCCTCAGAGCTCTCCTCCCCTGGCTGTCCCTCAGAGCTCTCCTCCCCTGGCTGTCCCTCAGAGCTCTCCTCCCCTGGCTGTCCCTCAGAGCTCTCCTCCCCTGGCTGTCCCTCAGAGCTCTCCTCCCCTGGCTGTCCCTCAGAGCTCTCCTCCCCTGGCTGTCCCTCAGAGCTCTCCTCCCCTGGCTGTCCCTCAGAGCTCTCCTCCCCTGGCTGTCCCTCAGAGCTCTCCTCCCCTGGCTGTCCCTCAGAGCTCTCCTCCCCTGGCTGTCCCTCAGAGCTCTCCTCCCCTGGCTGTCCCTCAGAGCTCTCCTCCCCTGGCTGTCCCTCAGAGCTCTCCTCCCCTGGCTGTCCCTCAGAGCTCTCCTCCCCTGGCTGTCCCTCAGAGCTCTCGTCCCCTGGCTGTCCCTCAGAGCTCTCCTCCCCTGGCTGTCCCTCAGAGCTCTCCTCCCCTGGCTGTCCCTCAGAGCTCTCCTCCCCTGGCTGTCCCTCAGAGCTCTCCTCCCCTGGCTGTCCCTCAGAGCTCTCCTCCCCTGGCTGTCCCTCAGAGCTCTCCTCCCCTGGCTGTCCCTCAGAGCTCTCCTCCCCTGGCTGTCCCTCAGAGCTCTCCTCCCCTGGCTGTCCCTCAGAGCTCTCCTCCCCTGGCTGTCCCTCAGAGCTCTCCTCCCCTGGCTGTCCCTCAGAGCTCTCCTCCCCTGGCTGTCCCTCAGAGCTCTCCTCCCCTGGCTGTCCCTCAGAGCTCTCCTCCCCTGGCTGTCCCTCAGAGCTCTCCTCCCCTGGCTGTCCCTCAGAGCTCTCCTCCCCTGGCTGTCCCTCAGAGCTCTCCTCCCCTGGCTGTCCCTCAGAGCTCTCCTCCCCTGGCTGTCCCTCAGAGCTCTCCTCCCCTGGCTGTCCCTCAGAGCTCTCCTCCCCTGGCTGTCCCTCAGAGCTCTCCTCCCCTGGCTGTCCCTCAGAGCTCTCCTCCCCTGGCTGTCCCTCAGAGCTCTCCTCCCCTGGCTGTCCCTCAGAGCTCTCCTCCCCTGGCTGACCGTCAGAGCTCTCCTCCCCTGGCTGACAGTCAGCTCTCCTCCCCTGGCTGACAGTCAGCTCTCCTCCCCTGGCTGACAGTCAGCTCTCCTCCCCTGGCTGACAGTCAGCTCTCCTCCCCTGGCTGACAGTCAGCTCTCCTCCCCTGGCTGACAGTCAGCTCTCCTCCCCTGGCTGACAGTCAGCTCTCCTCCCCTGGCTGACAGTCAGCTCTCCTCCCCTGGCTGACAGTCAGCTCTCCTCCCCTGGCTGACAGTCAGCTCTCCTCCCCTGGCTGACAGTCAGCTCTCCTCCCCTGGCTGACAGTCAGCTCTCCTCCCCTGGCTGACAGTCAGCTCTCCTCCCCTGGCTGACAGTCAGCTCTCCTCCCCTGGCTGACAGTCAGCTCTCCTCCCCTGGCTGACAGTCAGCTCTCCTCCCCTGGCTGACAGTCAGATGGTGTTTTATGGGACAATAGAGGTAGTTCTACACCAGCATACTTATCAATAGATTATCTGATTTTATACATTTCTATTATTTACAATATGGATTTACAAGATTGAAAAAGTAAATACTGTGGAATACTGAGAAAAAAATACTGCGTATTTGTCGATAATGTAAAACAGTAACATTGCACAAAAATCGGTAAAAAAACTACTGAATATTCAAAACCAAACCATTGAACTAACCTAAATACACCATTAAACCCAGCCTCTCTCTCATACCAGTCACACAGGTGAGAGGCCTATAAGAAGCTTGCATATAGCTCAACCAACAAGGACAAAAGTATCCCTCCAGTTTTCTATTGTGGGGGTCTAGGAGTTGGAAATGGGGGGTGGAGGGAATGTAAGACAAGCGTGACAATCTCACAGAGGCTATTTTGGGACGGATGGTCCATTTCTTTAGTAGGTCACTTTAGATTGGATTGAGTGTGGCCGTCTTGGGACGTAACACAGCACTGAAGACAGGTTTATACTGATTAAAATGGAGAGAGGCTATGGGGCAGGAAAACGATAATACCACTAGTCTACATATTAATGAGTCCATATACCATTAGATAGCTAATTATGTTTTTATGGGACTAGATAGCAACTACTGTATATGATAATGGTGGGTGGACTCCCAGCAGAGACCAGGAAGTCCAGAGTGCAAGGCTTGGAAGTAACCCAAAGAATCTGATATCAAATCTCCCTTTCTAGGGCACTTGTGGAAGCGGGATGGATTTGGGCTGCTGGGAGATCTGGAAGTAACACTTTGACCTGGAATGAAGATCCAAGACCTGTATCTAGCATCTGAGACCTGGCTAAAACATTTGGCACAACAAGCATGGGCTGTGTCTCAAATCATCCCCTATATTTAGTGCACTACTGGTCAGAGGTAGTGCATCATTTGGTGGTGGGGAGCCATTTGAGGTTTGCCCATGTACATTCTCTTCATCTTCTCTGTCATTTCCCTAGAACTGCAACACTTATAGGTTCTCTAACAAAGAACCAATTCATATATACAAACTCCATAGTAAATAGGAAACTTGGTACAGACATGAAATCTGATATCAACTAAAAAATAAACACCTCAGAAACACTACACTGCATAATCAAACAAGCCAACAAAGCTCCCCTGAAATATCATACATTCCCAGATTTAGTCAATTCAAATTGCTCCGACCAAGATGAAACTGTGTCAATTGGCAAGACAAGCGAATAACCTTCATTAAGATGACAACGTTGATTAAAAAAAGTGCATTGTTTTAAAGTGAAAGCGGACACAAGTCTCTCCTGCTGTAAGAGTAGGAAGGCCTGAGGAACAACAAAATGGCCACCAGATCAAAACAACATCAGCTTGATATTGCATGGCCAAGCCATCCCTTGGCTTATGCTGTATGCAAACCTTATGGAAGACGCAAACGTCAAGCAAGCCAGAACATTTGCATGACTGAAAATAAGCTCTGTGCAAAACCAAAGGATCCATGACATCCCATTATCATAATAGCATGGTTATAATCATGTCATGAGTTGGGAAGCTGCATTATAAATACTCAAGGACAACTGGGACAAAACTTCCATTAAATTCAGCTAAAACTTCTTACCGGCTATATTTCACAAAGTTTCTCTCCATACTCTCAGTTTGTAATTGATTGTTGTAAAACAATGGGTGTTAAACTAAGAAATGTGTCAGAACACTGACAGTAACAGTCTCATACAGCACATAGACCTTTAGACCAGCCTCCTGCTCTGACTGGATTGGTTAGGACAGAGAGCAGGGCGGGAGGAGTGCTGGCTGCCCATTAGGTGGAACAGCTGGAAGTTTAGCCGAGTGACGCACATAAAGTCCAGGTCAGGTACACACGGTCTGCCCTCGACCAATCAGAGGGTTCTCCCGGCTGAGCTCCAGACAGACTGACAGAGCGACTGACTGACTCCCTGACTGCCTGTCTTCCTCCTTGACTGACAAACTAACTTTTTGCCTTTCTTCCTGACTGACGGACACACTGGGGGGAACGGGCAGAGAGAAGAGGTGAGTAGAGGTCGAGAGTAGGTGGGGCTGGGTGGCAGAGGGGCTGTGCCTTCAGCTGCAGCGGAGCTTGGCCAGGAAGTAGGCGACGCTGAGGAACAGCCAGACGACCAGCAGGTTGGGGCTGAGGGCCAGCAGGGGCAGGGAGTACAGCAGGCTGGGGTCCAGCCTGAAATCCCGCACAGGCAACAGGCCACTCAGGTTCTTCTGGGTGACCCCCTCCCTGGTCCCAATGCTGCGGAGAGGGGGAGGGAGGAGAAGCCGGGGCCAAAAAGTACAGGTGGCATGGATGGATGGATAGGACAGGGATGAAGTGGCCAATAAGAGTGGAGGAGACGGTAATAAACAATATGAATGATATGTGGTGGCCATGATCAGCCATGGATAACAAAGAGAGATACCAGTGATGGTGCAGGTGGGGTGTGATAACATTAAGGTTAGGGACACAGCCAGTGGAATGGAACGTGAAAGCCAGAAACAAATCCCAAACAAGGATAAGAAACACCCCAAATTAAAAACGGATAACGGAAATCATTCCAACCAAAACATGAGAAATTATAGACATTGTCATAAAAGAGGAAGAGAAAGAGAGAAAGGAGAAAATTAAGAGAAATGTTCTGCATCTTTAGGAAAGAAAAGATCAAGAGGTAAGAGAAGACTGTGATGATTCTCCATGTTCATACCACAGACAACAGATATGGGGGGGGGGGGGGGTTGTGCTCCAATCCATTTCATTTCAGTCAAGTCATTGAATTTGGATTCACTTCCTGAATAGCAGGTGGGGTGGGGGGGTATGCCATCCTCAAGCCATGCACTTAAAATTCCCCATACCAAATAGGAACAGGAAGTGGGCAGGTGAAGAGAGGAGCGAGAGACCATGCACGGAGCTGCAGGACAGCATTGCATTACTACCCAACACATCTTTCACTTAACCTACTGTACTCTACAGGACTTCTGTTCTGGGAGTCATCACATCCTTACACAAGGTTTCTGTTCCTTCTACCCTCCTTCACTTCGTCTAGCCCTTCTTTATCTTCTCAGCAAGCAGTGTCAGAGAACAGGGGGATGGGGTTGGAGGAGAGCTGGATAGGGGGATGATGTGGGGGTATGGAAAGCGAGCTCTGTCATCATGGGGGAGCATTCTCCACAAACTGGCTGGACAGACTGACAAGCAGATGCTGCGTGAGGAACCAATGCTAATTACAGAAAATTAAAATAGGATTTATATTTTATTATTTTTTTAATGGGGAAGAGGGGACCCTGTAGTTGGCACTGTCCCAGCATATGGAGCGAGCAATATAGGTGTGTTTCATTTTAGTTCAGGCAGTGGGCTGGACACCTACCTGCGCATGCAGTCGAGGGCCTGGGAGAAGACCTGTGGGGCCATGCCATGTTCGTGCTGTAGGATCAGGCACTGCTCCAGGGTGACAGACATGGCCGTGCGGTCCTTAGCACTCTTACAGCTGGTGAAACGCACACCATTCAGACGACGACAGATCTGGGGAGGACAGATACCAGGAAATAATAGACAGCAGGCTGCTCACTACAAAATCCTTCTTCAGGCCTGCTCTGTATCCTCATTAGTAACATCCATACAGAAGGAAATTGACTCGAAAGGATAATCTCCAATAATTAATTCATGGCCCTGCAGCGAAAAATGGGCCTACCTCTGCTGCCTGCCACAGGATGTCTACGTTCTTGTTCTTCCTGGCGTGCACGTTCTGTCCCAGGAACCTCAGCAGCTCTGGTAGACACGTCTGGGAACGGGACCTGGGCAGGCCTGAGACCAGGAGAGGGGTGGGGGGGGAAGTTATAGGCTACATCTTAACAATATTCTCCATATAGGGCCATTTACTTTATGGTGACTTACAGTCCTCAGGTAGGACCTCCTTGAACTGTTGATAGTAGGAGTTGAGTCTGGCCAGACTCTCTAGGTTAATGATCTCCTGCAGAGACGTGTCTCCAAACCTGTCAAACAGGACACATGTCAACAATACAGGGACATCACCACTCTTCATCCCTCTGCATCTCTCCGTCATTCCTCCCGCTCACTTCTCTGCCAGCGTCTGCTGTTCGTTGATTCCCACGTTGAAGAGCACCGGCTGGACGCGCAGCAGCATGCCGTTCTGGATCTCCCGCGGCAACGCGTCAAACATGGTCTCCGGCAACGGGATGCGGACGTTGAAGCCGTCCCGGTTGCCGGTGATGACCGGCAGCATGTCGGGGGAGGAGCTGGAGGTTGCCTGGGTCACCTTGAAGGTAACGTTCCGTAGGTCCATGATGCCTACCGACATGTCCTCCAACATGGACAGCTCCTCGCCTGGGAGGTGTGTGAGAGTGAACAATTATTAAACAGAGAGAGAGAGAGAATGAGAGAAATAGAGAACGAGAGAAAGAACGTGAGAGCAAGAGAGAGAGGAGAGTGTGTACTTTACCGTAGGTGCTGAGCAGAGACTCAAACTGGGCCAGCAGGCCGATGGTGTAGAGCTGCCTGAGGAAGCCATCGTCACGGAGACAGTTCCTCAGCTTGATGATGAAGCCACAGATGAGGGCAGTGAGCTGGAAACCGATATTAACATTAACACTGAGTATACAAAACATTAGGAACACCTGTTCTTTCCATGACACTGACCAGGTAAAAGCTATGATCCCTTATTAATGTCACATGTTAAATCCACTTCAATCAGTGTAGATGAAGGGGAGGAGACAGTTTAAAGAAGGATTTTTAAGCATTGAGACATGGATTGTATATGTGTGCCATTCAGAGGGTGAATGGACAAGACAAAACATTGAAGTGCCTTTGAACGGGGTATGGTAGTAGGTGTCAGGCGCACCGGTTTGAGTGTGTCAAGAACTGCAACGCTGCAGTGTTTTTCACATTCAACAGTTTCCTGTGTGTATCAAGAAGGGTCCACCACCCAAAGGCCATACAGTCAACTTGACACAACTGTGGGAAGTATTGGAGTCAACATGGGCCAGCATCCCTGTGGAACGCTTTCGACACTTTGTAGTCCATGCCCTGACGAATTGAGGCTGTTATGAGGGCAAAAGGGGGTGCAACTCAATATTAGGAATTGTTCCTAATTTTGGTATAGTCAGTGTATATTAACACTCAGTCACTTCAACGTCACATCATTTTTTAAATTTACACACATTCCTCTACCTCAGCGCTTGTGTGCATGTCTGTATGTATGCCCACGTGTGTGTTTGCTAATGGGTGTCTGTGCACACATGTATATGCATCTGCGTGTGTGCGCACGTCAGTACGTGTGCATGTGTCCTGTGCTGACCGTCTGGCAGAAGACCACGTCTCGTCTGTACTGCAGGGAGAGGTCCATGGCGATGGTAGGAGCACTGTCCTGCATCAACAGGAACACCATGGAGCTCTTCGCCTTGTCACTCATCATAGCCACACACTCTGTCAGCGTGGTGAGGAGAGGGTACAGCGCCTCGCTCCACTCCCCTGGGCCACACACAAACAACAACAGTAACACACACACACAGTATGTACTCTTCTGCACTGAAAGCATCCCGAGAGACCCTTGAACTGCTGCTGCAACTCCATATAATGTGAGACAATAACATGTGACAACACATTGGACTTTAAGTCCTTCATTTTTGATAAGGTACTAGAAACAGAGGTGTCATACAGACGGTGATATATATATAGAGCTAGACGAAGCAGTAGCACTGAGCTGGGCTGCATTTAGAAGCAGTCAGAGAGACGGGGACAGAAGCTGGGGAGAGGACAGAGCTCTTACCTGGGAAAGCCTCCTCGCCACTGGGGCTGCCATCTGGAAGGGGTGGAGGTGCCACATGCATGGTTAGGGAGCGCCATCAGCAACATGGCAGACAGCACACACAGTACAGTAAGCACATAATAAGCTAGCTGGCTACAGTACATAGGCTGAGCTGACACATAGGAGGCCACAGCAACGGGACTTTGGCTGGCCTCCAGAATACAACAAGCACTGACAGACCTACCTAAAACAGAGAAATGAACCATTCACAAATAGGAAATATACATCTTTGGAATGTTTAAGAAAAAATATTGCACAAAAACAAGGTAGACCAATTCTAATAGGTTGAGATATTCATCATATGATAGCAGTATGACGATAGGACAAATGTGCATGACAAAGCAAAAAAGCAAGTGAAGTGAAGAAACCTACATGGGTTTTTGTCAGGGCTGGGTGGGCATGCATGAGTCAGATTCAGGGTGAGAGCAGGCAGGAGGGAGGATGATGATGGTGAGGAAGGTAGTGATGGTGAAGGCTCCTCCTGGGTCATGTATTCGGGGTTGATCCAAAATGCCCTGGTACTCTGGTTACCTTTTTTACTGCTGCCGCCCTGCTGGTGGCCTGGGGTAGTGTCCCCCTGGCTGCTGTCGCCAGGCAGACGGTCCTTCTGAAGGAGTTTGTCCACCCGCTGGATGATACACTCCAGACTCTTGTCTACATTTACCCACACCTTCTCCTGGGGGGAGGGAATGAAGAGGAGGAATACAAAAGAGAAGAACAGTGTAGGGGAAGGGGGAGAAGGGTGGAAGAGAGGAGAAGGGAGGAGAGACGAGAATAAACAAAATCCAATAAAATGTAGTTCAATAACATTAAGTTCCAGTCTAGACATCTGATGGCCCAACAAACCAAACAACAAATCCCTCAGGTAACACACTGCTTTCTTCCTTACATACTGGAACTGGATTTAAGTGCTCCTAAACCACGAAGGCTAAACTGGAGTTGACCTGTGAACCCCTGAGCCCTGGTGACCCCTTGCCTTACCCACTCCTCCTCGTGCCAGTCGACGTGCAGCGAGGAGCGGCTGTTGCATCCGCTCCACTTGGCCAGCAGCGTGTCCCGGTCGTTGCGCAGGACTACTTGATCGCTGGCGTCGGCGGAGGGTGACGCCTTGGAGGCGATGTACTCGGGACGTGCCGCGTTCAGCGCCTGGATGGCCGAGGCCAGCAGTTTGCAGTCGCACTCCGTCACCAGCTGGCGAGTCTGAGGGTAAAGGTCATACGAACCACACAGCGGGAATTGAGCTAAGCAAGAGGCCGTTCTGTATTCTCTTCAGTCCACATGACAAATTAAATTGGGCAAATAATATATCGATCTCTTTGAGTTTATGACTGAAGACAAAATACACACCTCACAAAGGTCAGTAAAACAGCACAAACAGACCTGGTACCAGGCTAGAGGCTCTCCCTCACAAACAGACCTGGTACCAGGCTAGAGGCTCTCCCTCACAAACAGACCTGGTACCAGGCTAGAGGCTCTCCCTCACAAACAGACCTGGTACCAGGCTAGAGGCTCTCCCTCACCAACAGACCTGGTACCAGGCTAGAGGCTCTCCCTCACCAACAGACCTGGTACCAGGCTAGAGGCTCTCCTTCCCCAACAGACCTGGTACCAGGCTAGAGGCTCTCCCTCACCAACAGACCTGGTACCAGGCTAGAGGCTCTCCCTCACCAACAGACCTGGTACCAGGCTAGAGGCTCTCCCTCACCAACAGACCTGGTACCAGGCTAGAGGCTCTCCTTCCCCAACAGACCTGGTACCAGGCTAGAGGCTCTCCCTCACCAACAGACCTGGTACCAGGCTAGAGGCTCTCCCTCACAAACAGACCTGGTACCAGGCTAGAGGCTCTCCCTCACCAACAGACCTGGTACCAGGCTAGAGGCTCTCCCTCACAAACAGACCTGGTACCAGGCTAGAGGCTCTCCCTCACCAACAGACCTGGTACCAGGCTAGAGGCTCTCCCTCACCAACAGACCTGGTACCAGGCTAGAGGCTCTCCCTCACCAACAGACCTGGTACCAGGCTAGAGGCTCTCCCTCACAAACAGACCTGGTACCAGGCTAGAGGCTCTCCCTCACCAACAGACCTGGTACCAGGCTAGAGGCTCTCCCTCACAAACAGACCTGGTACCAGGCTAGAGGCTCTCCCTCACCAACAGACCTGGTACCAGGCTAGAGGCTCTCCCTCACCAACAGACCTGGTACCAGGCTAGAGGCTCTCCCTCACCAACAGACCTGGTACCAGGCTAGAGGCTCTCCCTCACAAACAGACCTGATACCAGGCTAGAGGCTCTCCTTCCCCAACAGACCTGGCACCAGGCTAGAGGCTCTCCCTCACCTTATCAGCCAGGATGGCGAGGGTCCTCTCCAGACCGTTGGCAGAGCGGTCCTTGGCGGCGCGGGACAGTCTCTCAGCATAGTAGCTGACCTGGGTCTTCAGGGTGTTGATGTGGGAGATGATCTCCTTGGCCCGGACAATGTCCTGGGGGATGTACACTATAGACTGACAGCTGGACAGGGCACTGCTGCAGGGACGGACAGGGTGGGGTGTTAAGAGAACACAGCATTTACTCTGAATCACAGACAGTAGACGCAGAGACAGTAGTCACAGACAGACGCAGAGACAGTAGTCACAGACAGACGCAGAGACAATAGTCACAGGCACAGTAGTCACAGACAGTCACACAGAAAGTAGTCAGAGACAGTAGTCACAGACACATAGACGCAGAGACAGTAGTCACAGACAGTAGTCGCAGACACGTAGACGGAGAGAAAGTAGTCGCAGACAGTAGACGCAGAGAAAGTAGTCACAGACAGTAGACGCGAGAAGATAGTCACAGACAGTAGTCACAGAGAAAGTAGTCACAGACAGCAGACACAGACAGGTAGACAGAGAAAGTAGTCACAGACAGTAGACGCAGAGAAAGTAGTCACAGACACGTAGACACAGAGAAAGTAGACACAGACAGTAGACACAGACACGTAGACACAGAGAAAGTAGACACAGACAGTAGACACAGACACGTAGACACAGACAGTAGACAGTAGTCACAGAGAAAGTAGTCACAGAGAAAGTAGTCACAGAGAAAGTAGTCACAGACAGTAGTCACAGACAGTAGTCACAGACAGTAGTCACAGACAGTAGTCACAGACACAGACAGTAGACACAGACAGTAGTCACAGACACAGACAGTAGTCACAGACAGTAGTCACAGACACAGACAGTAGACACAGACAGTAGTCACAGACACAGACAGTAGACACAGACAGTAGTCACAGACACAGACAGTAGACACAGAGAAAGTAGTCACAGACAGTAGACGCAGAGAAAGTAGTCAGACAGTAGACACAGACAGTAGACACAGACAGTAGTCACAGAGAAAGTAGACACAGACAGTAGACACAGACAGTAGACACAGACAGTAGACACAGACAGTAGTCACAGACAGTAGTCACAGACAGTAGACACAGACAGTAGACACAGACACAGACAGTAGACACAGACAGTAGTCACAGACACAGACAGTAGACACAGAGAAAGTAGTCACAGACAGTAGAGGCAGAGAAAGTAGTCACAGACAGTAGACAGTAGACACAGACAGTAGACAGTAGACACAGACAGTAGTCACAGACAGTAGACACAGACAGTAGTCACAGACAGTAGACACAGACAGTAGTCACAGACAGTAGACACAGACAGTAGTCACAGACAGTAGTCACAGACAGTAGTCACAGACACAGACAGTAGTCACAGACACAGACAGTAGTCACAGAGAAAGTAGTCACAGACAGTAGACGCAGAGAAAGTAGTCACAGACAGTAGACACAGACAGTAGACACAGACAGTAGTCACAGACAGTAGTCACAGACAGTAGACACAGACAGTAGACACAGACAGTAGACACAGACAGTAGTCACAGACAGTAGTCACAGACAGTAGTCACAGACAGTAGTCACAGACAGTAGTCACAGACAGTAGACACAGACAGTAGACACAGACAGTAGTCACAGACACAGACAGTAGACACAGAGAAAGTAGTCACAGACAGTAGACGCAGAGAAAGTAGTCACAGACAGTAGTCACAGAGACAGTAGTCACAGACACGTAGACACAGAGAAAGTAGTCACAGACACGTAGACACAGACACGTAGACACAGACACGTAGACAGAGACAGTAGACGCAGAGAAAGTAGTCACAGACACGTAGACACAGACACGTAGACACAGACACAGACACGTAGACAGACACGTAGACAGAGACAGTAGACGCAGAGACAGTAGACACAGAGACAGTAGACGCAGAGACAGTAGACGCAGAGACAGTAGACGCAGAGACAGTAGACGCAGACACGTAGACACAGACACGTAGACACAGACACGTAGACACAGACACGTAGTCACAGACAGTAGTCACAGACAGTAGTCACAGACAGTAGTCACAGACAGTAGTCACAGACAGTAGTCACAGACAGTAGTCACAGACAGTAGACACAGAGAAAGTAGTCACAGACAGTAGTCACAGACACGTAGACAGAGACAGTAGTCACAGAGACAGTAGTCACAGACACGTAGACACAGACAGTAGACGCAGAGACAGTAGTCACAGACACGTAGACACAGACACGTAGACAGAGACAGTAGTCACAGACACGTAGACAGAGACAGTAGACGCAGAGACAGTAGTCACAGACATGTAGACAGAGACAGTAGTCACAGACACGTAGACACAGACACGTAGACAGAGACACGTAGACAGAGACAGTAGTCACAGACACGTAGACACAGAGACGCAGACAGAGACAGTAGACACGTACAGAGACAGACAAGAGACAATAGACGCAGATGTGTAGACAAAGGTGGTAAGAGCACACACAGGAACGTGAGACTGAATGTGCACTGCATTCTGGGAACTGAAGGAGATGGTACTTCTGCAACATTCTCTCACACTGCTTGACATATTACACACCTGGCTGCATACAATTCATATCTGAATAATTCAACTCTGTTAGAATATTCTACTGTGCAGGTCTGGGACTGAGGTGAGCCTCCACAAGCCTGTTCCTCACCTGGAACACAGACAACACGATCTAGACATAGAACCACAGATGTTCAGAGTGAGGCAGACTGTTTAAGATGTAGAATGTACAATGCTATTGTTATGGATCTGTTGGTCTCTGTAGTTCTATGCCTCAAACCCCATAGCAAGCGCTCTACTGTAGATCACCCTCTGTCCATACACAGTAGCTTACGATGGTACTCACAGGCGGCCATTGTGGATTCACACTTACAGTGGTGAAACACAGGTAGGTGACTGAGTGACTCAGCCTTACAGCTAAACGACAAACTCAGTGACGGCGAACAAACAATCATTTCCGTGCAGAAAGAACCAAACAAACAGTGGGGAGAATAAAATGACTAAAGAACAGAATCAGAGTACATAGGAACTCACCATTCTTCCTCATAAACGCTGATTAGAAAATAAAGATGCAATTGGAAAAAATTAAAAAGCCAGAAAACTGAAAATCATCTTTGAAATATATAATATAATTAACGGGAAATGCCAAGGCTAAAAGCAGCATAGCATGTAGTGTACAATGAGAAAACAGATAGGAGGTCGGCCGTCAAAATACGGACCATGCAGTAGCACAGGAACAAGGGAAAACAGACGTACACGGATTTGATGAATGAAGCATTGCATTTGACAGTATGTTGTGGGGTATCATTCATTAACCACATAAATAATATCATTCTCAGGACGTGATTCTCAACTGTATAATGACGTTAATGTTTCGACGAAAGCAGTGGTTTGTGTTTAATGCAGGTATTCATTCTGCCTAATGGTTAAAACCTGTTAAAACACCTTAAACGTGTTTCGATGTAGTCCAACGTTACAATACCATTTTAAAAGGGGACGGGGAGAGGTACAAGGGTGTTTCTCTAACAAAAGCAGACTTAGGATTCACTTGATTAGAAATGTGTCCGTTAAAAACAAGACTTAAAAAGCCAAGCCAGTACACAGCCAGATAGTAAGTAGGGTTGTTAGCTGAGTAGATTAGTGAGCATTAGCAGCAAAAAGGATACACCTAATACAAAGGTCTAACCAAGGTTCTACCACAGTTCCACCTCTTTGTGAGGTTCTGTACTCACTGTTTCTTGGCCTCCTCGAACTTGGTGATTTGCTTGCGCAGGCCGCTGTTCTTGAAGCCCTGGCAGTGGGCGGCGGGAGCCCCGATAGTCACCACGTCATACGTGTGGTCTGGGGGAACACAACTATTAAGGCCAAAGTGGAGAGATGCATGAACATCCAGGGAATGGGGCTCAGCTCACCAAAGCCAGACTCATCCTGCACCCTCATCCTCTGGACATGAAGGTTGGTGGGTATGAACTCCAGCTTCCTCTCTGCCTTCAGGTTACTGGCCTTGAACGACGGACCTGGAGGAAAGACCAGAGAAAACAGAGGGGTGGAATAGACAGAGTAGGATTCTCATGTTAAACCACAACAAACCAAGCACCTTAGACATAGTTATCTGCGGCTGAAATAAGTTAGTGAGTGTGTTACTTGTAGTCGTGTGTGTGTGTGTGTGTACAATACTAACCCTTGTAGTTGGTGAGGTCAGAGAGAGTCTCCTGGTAGGCGAGGATGATGGTCTGGTACTGAGTGACTATCTGTTGTCGTAGGTTCTCCCAGCACGGTGACAACTCCCCCAGCTCCTCCAGCTCACAAACCCTGAACACACAAACACTTAGGCATTAAGTGATATTTTATTAATGCACACTCAATTAAAACATCCCTGGACACGGACACAAATGTGCATTTCGGAGTGTGTATATGTCTCTGTGTGTGAATATGTGTGTGTGTATGTATGTATATGTCTGTGTGTGTGTGTGTGTGTCTGTGTGTGTGTAGTGTACCTGACAGCGTCCTCCTCCAGCAGTAGTTTGACATACTGTCTGGGGATGTTGAGAGACAACACACTTTCAGCCATCTGTTCTAGCACCCGCAGGTTGTGACCGTCCGTGGTGGGGAAACGGTACATTCTGGACATGGTGCCTCCAAACACTGAGAGACACACACGGAAAATACTCATCATCTAACACGATCTCTGAATCATTTATTTTGCTCCACAGTCGAGTAATAAATGATAAAGGACCTGTATATTTGAAGGTCATATTTTGTCCCGTGATGATTTAAAGTGTAAGAGGAACGTGTGAAAAAGTATTTCCTTCCCAGAGGACAATAAGCTATTCCATTGTATACAGATGTCTGTCCAGACACTCACATCTGAGAGTGGTGACTAAGAAAAGCAACAATCTCTCACTGAGCGTACGGGTAATGACATTTCTCTGTGAAACCTGCTAACATCCAGCCATGAGGGACGGATCGGATGTCTAATCAAATCATTTTGAGCCGCAGAAATCATTTTTTAGAACAGACAATCACATTAGGTGAAATGTTACGGAGGATGATACCGAACTGCATTCGTCTCAGGTGACACTTATGAAATATTGGCGCCTGCTTACAAAGCGCCTCAGTGGGGAGACAGACTCTCCTAGTGGGCTTTGGTAGAGGTGGTGCCAGTGGGCTGAGATAATGGGACAGACCCAGATGTCCCTCCTACCTGATGTCAGCAGGGTGTCTTTGCATAAAGATGCATATTTGGCTCTGACGCCCATGGATTCTGTCAGGCTCTCATCCACCGGAAGCACGGTCTGTGGCACACAGGGATAGAAGAGTCACACAATCAGGATGCACACACACACGACCCTGGCCACGGTCTCACAGGTCACGGGTGTCTGACATTTGGTGTCAGCGGTAGGGATCCGGCGAGAGTCTCGGAAGCTCACCCTGCCGTTGATGGTGTCTGGTAACCTGGCAACAGGCAGAGTCCTCTGGTCCCTCTTCTCCTCTATCTGCCAGGCAATGATGGTGATGTTCCCCACGTGCTTGTTCTCTGCAGATCTGTTCATCAATAACACACATCAATAGGGCTGTCAACGGCATCCCCCAGGATCACACAGTCTACAGTCAAGCAGCAACGATCAAACAGCAAAAAACTATGACAGACCCAAAACAATCTAGCTGAAAAATGTATAGGCTTCATTTTCACATTACTATGGAGTCATGCCTCCTCGTCAGTTATAAGAAAATAATAATTTGTCTGCTTACATTTGTCCTATTTCACAAATGTACAAGTATATATTATACACGTGTGAATTAATTTTCTTTCTCCCATATCCCCACTCCTCCCGAGACCCCCTCACAGAGTGGGGTCACGGCCAGGGTCAGCCATTGATAACTAAAGAATGAGACAGGATTAGTGAGCGTTGGCAGCAAGCAGGACACACCTGATACAACAGCAACCCTGGAACAATTAGGGTTAAGTGCCTTGCTCAAGGGCACACAGATTTTGTTTTACCTTGCCGGCTCGGGTTACTGGCTCAGTGCGCCAACCGCTAGGCTACCTGCCGCCTTACCAAAGGCATGGCATATTTTATTTTTATTTAACCTTTATTTAACTAGGCAAGTCAGTTAAGAACAAATTCTTATTTTATAATGACGGCCTACCCCGACCAAACCCTAACCCGGATGACTCTGGGCCAATTGTGCGCCGTCCTATGGGACTCCCAATCATGGCCTATTGTGATAGAGCCTGGATTCAAACCAGGGTGTCTGTAGTGACACCCCTAGCACTGAGATGCAGTGCCTTAGGGTCAGGGTCAGGTGTAACCTCTGTGTCTCTCCTACCTCAGGGTCAGGTGTAACCTGTGTGTCTCTCCTACCTCAGGGTCAGGTGTAACCTGTGTGTCTCTCCTACCTCAGGGTCAGGTGTAACCGGTGTGTCTCTCATACCTCAGGGTCAGGTGTAACCTGTGTGTCTCTCCTACCCCAGGGTCAGGTGTAACCTGTGTCTCTCCTACCCCAGGGTCAGGTGTAACCCGTGTCTCTCCTACCCCAGGGTCAGGTGTAACCCGTGTCTCTCCTACCCCAGGGTCAGGTGTAACCCGTGTCTCTCCTACCTCAGGGTCAGGTGTAACCCGTGTCTCTCCTACCTCAGGGTCAGGTGTAACCTCTGTGTCTCTCCTACCTCAGGGTCAGGTGTAACCCGTGTCTCTCCTACCTCAGGGTCAGGTGTAACCCGTGTCTCTCCTACCTCAGGGTCAGGTGTAACCCGTGTCTCTCTCCTACCTCAGGGTCAGGTGTAACCCGTGTGTCTCTCCTACCTCAGGGTCAGGTGTAACCCGTGTGTCTCTCCTACCTCAGGGTCAGGTGTAACCCGTGTGTCTCTCCTACCTCAGGGTCAGGTGTAACCCGTGTGTCTCTCCTACCTCAGGGTCAGGTGTAACCCGTGTGTCTCTCCTACCTCAGGGTCAGGTGTAACCCGTGTGTCTCTCCTACCTCAGGGTCAGGTGTAACCCGTGTGTCTCTCCTACCTCAGGGTCAGGTGTAACCCGTGTGTCTCTCCTACCTCAGGGTCAGGTGTAACCCGTGTGTCTCTCCTACCTCAGGGTCAGGTGTAACCCGTGTGTCTCTCCTACCTCAGGGTCAGGTGTAACCCGTGTGTCTCTCCTACCTCAGGGTCAGGTGTAACCTGTGTCTCTCCTACCTCAGGGTCAGGTGTAACCTGTGTCTCTCCTACCTCAGGGTCAGGTGTAACCTGTGTCTCTCCTACCTCAGGGTCAGGTGTAACCTGTGTCTCTCCTACCTCAGGGTCAGGTGTAACCTGTGTCTCTCCTACCTCAGGGTCAGGTGTAACCTGTGTCTCTCCTACCTCAGGGTCAGGTGTAACCTGTGTCTCTCCTACCTCAGGGTCAGGTGTAACCTGTGTCTCTCCTACCTCAGGGTCAGGTGTAACCTGTGTCTCTCCTACCTCAGGGTCAGGTGTAACCTGTGTCTCTCCTACCTCAGGGTCAGGTGTAACCTGTGTCTCTCCTACCTCAGGGTCAGGTGTAACCTGTGTCTCTCCTACCTCAGGGTCAGGTGTAACCTGTGTCTCTCCTACCTCAGGGTCAGGTGTAACCCGTGTCTCTCCTACCTCAGGGTCAGGTGTAACCCGTGTCTCTCCTACCTCAGGGTCAGGTGTAACCCGTGTCTCTCCTACCTCAGGGTCAGGTGTAACCCGTGTCTCTCCTACCTCAGGGTCAGGTGTAACCCGTGTCTCTCCTACCTCAGGGTCAGGTGTAACCCGTGTCTCTCCTACCTCAGGGTCAGGTGTAACCCGTGTCTCTCCTACCTCAGGGTCAGGTGTAACCCGTGTCTCTCCTACCTCAGGGTCAGGTGTAACCCGTGTCTCTCCTACCTCAGGGTCAGGTGTAACCTGTGTCTCTCCTACCTCAGGGTCAGGTGTAACCTGTGTCTCTCCTACCTCAGGGTCAGGTGTAACCTGTGTCTCTCCTACCTCAGGGTCAGGTGTAACCTGTGTCTCTCCTACCTCAGGGTCAGGTGTAACCTGTGTCTCTCCTACCTCAGGGTCAGGTGTAACCTGTGTCT
Source organism: Salvelinus fontinalis (assembly GCF_029448725.1). Taxonomy (NCBI): domain Eukaryota; kingdom Metazoa; phylum Chordata; class Actinopteri; order Salmoniformes; family Salmonidae; genus Salvelinus; species Salvelinus fontinalis. Next base: position 1,132,462 of record NC_074705.1, read on the forward strand.
CTCCTACCTCAGGGTCAGGTGTAACCTGTGTCTCTCCTACCTCAGGGTCAGGTGTAACCTGTGTCTCTCCTACCTCAGGGTCAGGTGTAACCTGTGTCTCTCCTACCTCAGGGTCAGGTGTAACCTGTGTCTCTCCTACCTCAGGGTCAGGTGTAACCTGTGTCTCTCCTACCTCAGGGTCAGGTGTAACCTGTGTGTCTCTCCTACCTCAGGGTCAGGTGTAACCTGTGTGTCTCTCCTACCTCAGGGTCAGGTGTAACCTGTGTGTCTCTCCTACCTCAGGGTCAGGTGTAACCTGTGTGTCTCTCCTACCTCAGGGTCAGGTGTAACCTGTGTGTCTCTCCTACCTCAGGGTCAGGTGTAACCTGTGTCTCTCCTACCTCAGGGTCAGGTGTAACCTGTGTGTCTCTCCTACCTCAGGGTCAGGTGTAACCTGTGTGTCTCTCCTACCTCAGGGTCAGGTGTAACCTGTGTGTCTCTCCTACCTCAGGGTCAGGTGTAACCTGTGTGTCTCTCCTACCTCAGGGTCAGGTGTAACCTGTGTGTCTCTCCTACCTCAGGGTCAGGTGTAACCTGTGTGTCTCTCCTACCTCAGGGTCAGGTGTAACCTGTGTGTCTCTCCTACCTCAGGGTCAGGTGTAACCTGTGTGTCTCTCCTACCTCAGGGTCAGGTGTAACCTGTGTGTCTCTCCTACCTCAGGGTCAGGTGTAACCTGTGTGTCTCTCCTACCTCAGGGTCAGGTGTAACCTGTGTGTCTCTCATACCTCAGGGTCAGGTGTAACCTGTGTGTCTCTCCTACCTCAGGGTCAGGTGTAACCTATGTGTCTCTCATACCTCAGGGTCAGGTGTAACCTGTGTCTCTCCTACCTCAGGGTCAGGTGTAACCCGTGTCTCTCCTACCCCAGGGTCAGGTGTAACCCGTGTCTCTCCTACCCCAGGGTCAGGTGTAACCCGTGTCTCTCTCCTACCCCAGGGTCAGGTGTAACCCGTGTCTCTCCTACCTCAGGGTCAGGTGTAACCCGTGTCTCTCCTACCTCAGGGTCAGGTGTAACCCGTGTCTCTCCTACCTCAGGGTCAGGTGTAACCCGTGTCTCTCCTACCTCAGGGTCAGGTGTAACCCGTGTCTCTCCTACCTCAGGGTCAGGTGTAACCCGTGTCTCTCCTACCTCAGGGTCAGGTGTAACCCGTGTCTCTCCTACCTCAGGGTCAGGTGTAACCCGTGTCTCTCCTACCTCAGGGTCAGGTGTAACCCGTGTCTCTCCTACCTCAGGGTCAGGTGTAACCCGTGTCTCTCCTACCTCAGGGTCAGGTGTAACCCGTGTCTCTCCTACCTCAGGGTCAGGTGTAACACGTGTCTCTCCTACCTCAGGGTCAGGTGTAACCCGTGTCTCTCCTACCTCAGGGTCAGGTGTAACCCGTGTCTCTCCTACCTCAGGGTCAGGTGTAACCCGTGTCTCTCCTACCTCAGGGTCAGGTGTAACCCGTGTCTCTCCTACCTCAGGGTCAGGTGTAACCCGTGTCTCTCCTACCTCAGGGTCAGGTGTAACCCGTGTCTCTCCTACCTCAGGGTCAGGTGTAACCCGTGTCTCTCCTACCTCAGGGTCAGGTGTAACCCGTGTCTCTCCTACCTCAGGGTCAGGTGTGACCCGTGTCTCTCCTACCTCAGGGTCAGGTGTGACCCGTGTCTCTCCTACCTCAGGGTCAGGTGTAACCCGTGTCTCTCCTACCTCAGGGTCAGGTGTAACCCGTGTCTCTCCTACCTCAGGGTCAGGTGTAACCCGTGTGTCTCCTACCTCAGGGTCAGGTGTAACCCGTGTGTCTCTCCTACCTCAGGGTCAGGTGTAACCTGTGTGTCTCTCATACCTCAGGGTCAGGTGTAACCTGTGTGTCTCTCATACCTCAGGGTCAGGTGTAACCTGTGTGTCTCTCCTACCTCAGGGTCAGGTGTAACCTGTGTGTCTCTCCTACCTCAGGGTCAGGTGTAACCTGTGTGTCTCTCCTACCTCAGGGTCAGGTGTAACCTGTGTCTCCTCCTACCTCAGGGTCAGGTGTAACCTGTGTGTCTCTCCTACCTCAGGGTCAGGTGTGACCCGTGTCTCTCCTACCTCAGGGTCAGGTGTGACCCGTGTCTCTCCTACCTCAGGGTCAGGTGTAACCTGTGTGTCTCTCCTACCTCAGGGTCAGGTGTGACCCGTGTCTCTCCTACCTCAGGGTCAGGTGTGACCCGTGTCTCTCCTACCTCAGGGTCAGGTGTAACCTGTGTGTCTCCTACCTCAGGGTCAGGTGTAACCCGTGTCTCTCCTACCTCAGGGTCAGGTGTGACCCGTGTCTCTCCTACCTCAGGGTCAGGTGTAACCTCTGTGTCTCCTACCTCAGGGTCAGGTGTAACCTCTGTGTCTCTCATACCTCAGGGTCAGGTGTAACCTGTGTGTCTCTCCTACCTCAGGGTCAGGTGTAACCTGTGTGTCTCTCCTATCTCAGGGTCAGGTGTAACCTGTGTGTCTCTCCTATCTCAGGGTCAGGTGTAACCTGTGTCTCTCCTACCTCAGGGTCAGGTGTAACCTGTGTGTCTCCTACCTCAGGGTCAGGTGTAACCTGTGTGTCTCTCCTATCTCAGGGTCAGGTGTAACCTGTGTCTCTCCTACCTCAGGGTCAGGTGTAACCTGTGTGTCTCTCCTACCTCAGGGTCAGGTGTAACCTGTGTCTCTCCTACCTCAGGGTCAGGTGTAACCTGTGTCTCCTCCTACCTCAGGGTCAGGTGTAACCTGTGTGTCTCTCCTACCTCAGGGTCAGGTGTAACCTGTGTGTCTCCTACCTCAGGGTCAGGTGTAACCTGTGTGTCTCTCCTACCTCAGGGTCAGGTGTAACCCGTGTCTCTCCTACCTCAGGGTCAGGTGTGACCCGTGTCTCTCCTACCTCAGGGTCAGGTGTAACCTGTGTGTCTCCTACCTCAGGGTCAGGTGTAACCCGTGTCTCTCCTACCTCAGGGTCAGGTGTGACCCGTGTCTCTCCTACCTCAGGGTCAGGTGTAACCTGTGTGTCTCTCCTACCTCAGGGTCAGGTGTAACCTGTGTGTCTCTCCTACCTCAGGGTCAGGTGTAACCTGTGTGTCTCTCCTACCTCAGGGTCAGGTGTAACCTGTGTGTCTCTCCTACCTCAGGGTCAGGTGTAACCTGTGTGTCTCTCCTACCTCAGGGTCAGGTGTAACCTGTGTGTCTCTCCTACCTCAGGGTCAGGTGTAACCTGTGTGTCTCTCCTACCTCAGGGTCAGGTGTAACCTGTGTGTCTCTCCTACCTCAGGGTCAGGTGTAACCTGTGTGTCTCTCATACCTCAGGGTCAGGTGTAACCTGTGTCTCTCCTACCTCAGGGTCAGGTGTAACCTGTGTGTCTCTCCTACCTCAGGGTCAGGTGTAACCTGTGTGTCTCTCCTACCTCAGGGTCAGGTGTAACCTGTGTCTCTCATACCTCAGGGTCAGGTTTAACCTGTGTCTCTCCTACCTCAGGGTCAGGTTTAACCTGTGTCTCTCCTACCTCAGGGTCAGGTGTAACCTGTGTCTCTCATACCTCAGGGTCAGGTTTAACCTGTGTCTCTCCTACCTCAGGGTCAGGTTTAACCTGTGTCTCTCATACCTCAGGGTCAGGTTTAACCTGTGTCTCTCATACCTCAGGGTCAGGTTTAACCTGTGGTTCTTCTCCTGCAGCAACTCCTTCACAGGAAACAGAGCTGAGCCCAATAAATACATCTAGGTCAGGAGAAAGAGAAAGCGAGAGAATAAAAAGAGAGACAGTGAGGGAGAGAACGAGGGAGTGAGTGAGCGAGAGAGAAAGGCAACAGAGACAGACGTCTAAGAAAACAACACTCCCAAGGTGGCTGGTGAGGGAAGGGAGGTGATGAAAGGAATGGGACTGACCTAGTAGTTTATTATCTGATGGGAGCAGGACATATTACTTGGTGTTTTAATGTCATCTTATCTAATATTCTACTCACCGTGCCCTGAGAGCGGTCCTTGACGTCGTAAACAGACAGCTTGACCTGCGTCTGCTGGTTGATCAGAGAGTCCTGGAAGAAGGCTATGCTGCTCAGGAATATAGGGTTATTGGTGCCCTGTAGGGGGAAGCAATCAATCCATGAAGCTCTCATTGTTGCTTCATCTAAAATGTACACATAAAGAAAGATATTAGTTAACAACATGCTAAAATCATGTTTTATTGTCACATACACCAGATAGGTGCAGTAGATTGTGTTGTTTTACAGGATCAGCCACAGTAGTACGGCGCCCCTGGAGCAAATTAGGGTTAAGTGCCTTGCGACCTTTCAGTTCCTGGTTCAAACTTTGAACCGCTAGGCTACCTGCCGGATAACAACATTCTGCAATCATACAGGAACACAACGGGGCAGGGGGACGACGGCCCCAGGGGGCAGGGGGACGACGGCAGTAGGGGGCAGGGGGACGACGGCAGTACGGGGCAGGGGGGGCGACGGCAGTAGGGGGCAGGGGGGGCGACGGCAGTAGGGGGCAGGGGGGGGCGACGGCAGTAGGGGGCAGGGGGGGCGACGGCAGTAGGGGGCAGGGGGGGCGACGGCAGTAGGGGGCAGAGGGGCGACGGCAGTAGGGGGCAGAGGGGCGACGGCAGTACGGGGCAGAGGGGCGACGGCAGTACGGGGCAGAGGGGCGACGGCAGTACGGGGCAGAGGGGCGACGGCAGTACGGGGCAGAGGGATGATGGTCTGTCTCACCTCGATGATCTCAGTCTGGGTGTGTTTGGTCCAGAAGGCCTGGGGAGGGGTGGTGCAGCTCACTGCCACAAAGCTGTTGGGTTTCCGCTCCAGAGCTGGGGTCACCAACTCATTACAGGCTGGGGAGGGAGGGACACAGCACGTTGGAACGCACGGAACAAGAAATGAAAGACAAATTCCTATAGAAGTTAATTTACTGTACTCACCCACACTGAACTCTAGAACAGGCTCATCTGGATCCTGGCTGTTTCCTACAAAACAGCAAAACAGCATTAACTCATACAAGTCATTTCCCACTAATTCAGTTGGCAGAAATTAAAGGACAACAGTGATAAAAACATGTGGGTGTACCTTGATATACAGACTGGATAAACAGGATGTGTACAAGACAGGAAGTAATTCCATTACCAATTGTTCATCACATGGTCTCTCATATTGTTTGTTTCCTTGATATTGTCTGTGTCCAACACATAACAAGCAACCCTTTCCCATTCACCTGCGAGCGCCAGGCCGATCATCTCAGAGGAGAGGTCAAAGGTGTTGGCCCGGTACACTGACCAGGGTCTCTGGTGGCGGGGGCTACGCTCTCTAGCCTCCGACATCCTGCTGGTCTTCTCCAGGGAGGAGGAGAGGCGCGGGTGGTGGAGGTGAGAACACACACCCTTGTACTGAGCCACTCCAGGGCCCCGCCTGGGCCTTCCTCAACGAGCTGAGAGAAGGAGAGAGAGAGGGAGAGAGAAGGGACAATGATAAACATAAGGGACCACACCAATTATACATCCATTCACATCTCCACTCTGACCATTGTTCCTCTCTCTTTTCCCTCTCTGTACCTCCCCTTCACATTTCGATTTTGGTGCAGGAGCACTGCAGGCTGGAGGTGGCTGGACTCCCAGAGGAGAGGCTAGTCCACATACAGAGAGAGAGAGGGATGGACGGAAATATATAGAGAGAGACAGGGATGGAGGGACATCGACAGAGAGAGCAGCACGTGTCTGTGAACATGCAGTTACATATCATTACTCTGCTTCAGCAGCATCCCGAGGGCACTGCATCTATCTCTCTGCTGCACAATCTGCTCTCAACCACATCTGACAAATTCGCTTATTTGTGTGTGTGTGTGTGTGTGTGTGTGTGTGTGTGTGCGGGCGCACGCGTCCGTCTGTCCCTCACTGTGTGTCTATATGTGTACTCGAGTCTGACTGTCTAGCAAGGCTTTCGTCCATGGATTCCTAAATATATTAGAAAAATCAAAACCTTTTCACTTTGTCATTATGGGGTGTTGTGTGTAGATTGAGGGGACTCAAATATTGTATACATTTTAGAATACTGCTGTTGCGTAACAAGTCATGGGGTCTGAATACTTTCAGAAGGCACTATGCTGCCATTATTTAAGATGATACGTTTTATAACTCTCAGTTCCTCTATGCTATCAATTAACTGATGACACACGGGTTGAAATGTGTGCGATTTGACACCTACTCCATCGCGGTTTCACTCTGAATTAATGTGATAAAGTGCCCCTTGAAATAATAGTGTGAAATTGTAAGCGACAGTTTTGAAATAACGGGAGACCGTTGTGTAAACAGGACGAATGACATTGTCCTATTCAGAGCTTGTCCCTGTCTGCTGGCAGGCTAAAGGACAGTCTGTGTTTACTTCATGTAGTACACTTTGTGCCCAAACAAAGACAATGCATCCACTGTATCAAAACTCTGAAATCTATATATATATTTATTTGGAAAAGGCACACACCTGTCTATATAAAGGTCCCACAGTTGACCGTGCATGTCAGAGCAAAAACCAAGCCAAGAGGTTTAAGGAATTGTCAAATTGTCAATAGAGCTCAGAGATAGGATTGTGTCAAGGCACAGATCTGGGGAAGGGTACCAAAACATTTCTGCAACATTGAAGGTCCCCAAGAACGCACTGTTCTCCATCATTCTTAAATGGAAGAAGTTTGGAACCGCCAAGACTCTTCCTAGAGCTGGCCGCCCTGCCAAACTGAGCAATCAGGGGAGAACGGCCTTGGTCGGGGAGGTGACCAAGAACCCTATTTGACACTCTTAAAGAGCTCCACAGTTCCTCTGTGGAGATGGGAGAACCTTCCAGAAGTACTCCTCCAATCAATCCTTTATGGTAGAGTGGCCAGACGGAAGCCAATCCTCAGTAAAAAAGGAACATGACAGCCCACTTGGAGTTTGCCAAAAGGCACCTAAAGGACTCTGACCATGAGAAACAAGATTCTCTGGTCTGATGAAACCAAGATTGAACTCTTTGGCCTGAATGCCAAGCATCACGTCTGGAAGAAACCTGGCACCATCCCTACGGTGAAGCATGGTGGTGGCAGCATCATGCTGTGGGGATGTTCTTCAGCCACAGGGACTGGGAGACTTGTCAGGATCGAGGGAAAGATGAACGGAGCAAAGTACTGAGATATCCTTGATGAAAACCAGCTCCAGCACGCTCAAGACCTCAGACTGGGGGCGAAGGTTCACCTTCCAACAGGACAACGACCCTAAGCACAGTCAAGACAACGCAGGAGTGGCTTCGAGACAAGTCTCTGAATGTCCTTGAGTGGCCCAGCCAGAGCCCGGACTTGAACCCGATCGAACATCTCTGGAAAGACCTGAGAATAGCTGTGCAGCAAATGCACTGTATAAGCTGGCATCAACTGAAGAAGGGTCTGAATAGGCATAAATGGAGCAACAGGTGCCCTTCAAGCAAAATAACAATGAGTGGTGACAGATGTTTTTCTAAATGTTGAACTGACACTTTCATATCAGTGATGCGTATTCCAAATATAGAGCGCATTTCTGCTCTCACTCCTCATCACAAAACCATCCAATGTCCCTCCCACTCCTCATCCTCTCCCCACACCTCCCCCTCAGGGGACATAGTTCATCCAGGGAAGGCCCTCAGCCATTGGCCAGTTAGCACAGGAACCAGGCCTCTCCTCAAAACAGGAACAATTAGCCCATTTACACTGAGGCTGGAGGCTGTAATAGACCAGCCCTGGTCTACTTACAGCTTCAATAGAGATCCACACTCTATTTCTGTCACTGCTAACAGCTGGAGTATAGTAGCTAGCAACAGCCCACAGCACCAAGGCTAGAACACCTCAGAGAGACTAGGTCAGGCAAGGAGGAACAAGTCAGAGCTGCTTGCTTTCACATACATCTATTGACAATACCCAGCTTAGTCAAGATGATCAACACTGCCTGTACCGTATGAACAAAACCACTTATCAAGGTTCCGTTGAACACTTTGTTGCTCTGTGATACCACAGGTCTACTGCTGGGTTAAATAAATTAAGTGTTGGGCTGATATGTAGGGCATCCTTTATGCAGAGAGCCTTTCAAGGGTTCATGTGGACTATCCCAGAGATTCAGCTGTGGCGAGATAATACAAACAGCAGGATCTTTTTCTAGGGATTCTGATGGAACCACTCCTTCATCTGCCCCCGGTCGTCTCCATGGTAACAACAGTGCGCTCTTCAAAGTATCACTCTGGGCCTTGCTCAATGAAACACACTGACCAGGTTTCCCGAAGAAAACGGTTGACTTATTTAGTTGGACTGTAAGGACATAGACATGGCAGAAGGGTTGGTCATCAGCTTGACTGGAAGGCACATTCCTGTGTGTTATGATGATGAGTAGGAGCAGAAGGATAAGGACATCCTGCTAGCTTAATGATGTCTGCTCTGATCATGTAGGTAAACTTCCCCTGCAAGTCAGTGTTTCTCCTAGGTTACATCAAAAGAAAGGAAGGGAACTAAATACCTGGACTGCATAGCCGCAAATATTTTGGTCTATGTTTAGGCAGGGGTGTGCAACAGAGCTAGGGAAGGGGGGGGGGGGGGGGGCGTCCCACCTATGCATTCATAGGGGAAACCTTGTCATAGAGCCACACATCCTCAGAGTGCTGTCAGTTGGGCATCATTCCACAGAGGCTGGGCTGGGGGCTTTCCTGGCAGGAGTACAAGGTGCTGGAGGCCTGTCTTGTCTAATCAGGCAGAAATTCTGGAGGAGAGCCCATCGATAGCTAGCGGATGCTGCTGGTGCTGAAAAGCTCAGCAGATACAGGTCTGGTTAGCACACTCATCACAGACCCTCTTCTGCCCTGCCAGAGCACATGTGGCTCTGGCCAAATAAAGTGCACTATATAAACAATAGGGTGCACTTCAGGGAATGAATCCAAATGTCTTGTATGTGCTCTCTGTACAATGGATCAACATTGATTGAATTCATGGTCAGGTTCTTTGGCTACTACCTACAACTGTTCTGTAATTGCCTGGGAATATGGGCCAAATGGTAGCAGACGGTGGTAGGCCTGATCACAGACGACAATAGTGCCAGGATCGTGGACTACAGGAAAGGGAGGGCCAAGCACACCCTCATCCACATCGACAGGGCTGTAATGGAGCGGGTTGAGAGTCAAGTTCCTCTGTGTCCACATCACTAAGGAAGTAACCTGGTCCTCACACACTAACACAGTCAAGAAGGCACGACAACACCTCTTCCCCCTCAGGAGGCTGAAAAGATTTGACATGGGCCCTCAGATCCTCAAAAAGTTCTACAGCTGCACCATTGAGAGCATCTTGACTGGCTGCATCACCGCCTGGTATGGCAACTGCTTGGCATCTGACCGCAAGGCGCTAGAGGGTAGTGCGTACGGCCCTGTACATCACTGGGGCCAAGCTTCCTGCCATCCAGGACCTCTATACCAGGCTGTGTAAGAGGAAGACCCTAAAAATTGTCAAAGACTCCAGCCACCCAAGTCATAGACTGTTCTCTCTGCTACCGCACGACAAGTGGTACCGATGCACCAAGTCTGGAACCAACAGGACCCTAACAGCTTCTACCCCCAAGCCAGAATACAACTAAATAGTTAACCGAATAGCTACCTGGCCTATCTGCACTGACCCCCCTGCACAAAATCTTTTGACGCATCACATACGCTTCTGCTACCGTTTATTATCTATACTGTTTCCTAGTCACTTTATCCCTACCTATATGTTTATTTTTTTATTTTATTTCACCTTTATTTAACCAGGTAGGCTAGTTGAGAACAAGTTCTCATTTGCAACTGCGACCTGGCCAAGATAAAGCATAGCAGTGTGAACAGACAACAACACAGAGTTACACATGGAGTAAACAATAAACAAGTCAATAACATGGTAGAAAAAAGAGAATCTATATACAATGTGTGCAAAAGGCATGAGGTAGGCAATAAATCAAATAATTACAATTTAGCAGATTAACACTGGAGTGATAAATCATCAGATGATCATGTGCAAGAAGAGATACTGGTGTGCAAAAGAGCAGAAAAGTAAATAAATAAAAGCAGTATGGGGGTGACGTAGGTAAATTGGGTGGGTAGTTTACAGATGGACTATGTACAGCTGCAGCGATCGGTTAGCTGCTCGGATAGCAGATTTTTAAAGTCGTTGAGGGAGATAAGTCTCCAACTTCAGAGATTTTTGCAATTCGTTCCAGTCGCAGGCAGCAGAGAACTGGAAGGAAAGGCGTCCAAATTAGGTTTTGGCTTTAGGGATGATCAGTGAGATACACCTGCTGGAGCGCGTGCTACGGGTGGGTGTAGCCATCGTGACCAGTGAACTGAGATAAGGCGGCACTTTACCTAGCATAGCCTTGTAGATGACCTGGAGCCAGTGGGTCTGACGACGAACATGTAGCGAGGGCCAGCCGACTAGGGCATACAGGTCGCAGTGGTGGGTCGTATAAGGTGCTTTAGTAACAAAACGGATGGCACTGTGATAAACTGCATCCAGTTTGCCTGAGTAGAGTATTGGAAGCTATTTTGTAGATGACATCGCCGAAGTCGAGGATCGGTAGGATAGTCAGTTTTACTAGGGTAAGTTTGGCGGCGTGAGTGAAGGAGGCTTTGTTGCGGAATAGAAAGCCGACTCTAGATTTGATTTTGGATTGGAGATGTTTGATATGAGTCTGGAAGGAGAGTTTGCCGTCTAGCCAGACACCTAGGTACTTATAGATGTCCACATATTCTAGGTCGGAACCGTCCAGGGTGGTGATGCTAGTCGGGCGTGCGGGTGCAGGCAGTGAACGGTTGAAAAGCATGCATTTGGTTTTACTAGCGTTTAAGAGCAATTGGAGGCCGCGGAAGGAGTGTTGTATGGCATTGAAGCTCGTTTGGAGGTTAGATAGCAGTGTCCAGGGAAGGGCCGGAAGTATACAGAATGGTGTCGTCTGCGTAGAGGTGGATCAGGGAATCGCCCGCAGCAAGAGCAACATCATTGATGTATACAGAGAAAAGAGTCGGCCCGAGAATTGAACCCTGTGGTACCCCCATAGAGACTGCCAGAGGACCGGACAACATGCCCTCCGATTTGACACACTGAACTCTGTCTGCAAAGTAGTTGGTGAACCAAGCAAGGCAGTCATTAGAAAAACCGAGGCTATTGAGTCTGCCGATAAGAATATGGTGATTGACAGAGTCGAAAGCCTTGGCCAGGTCGATGAAGACGGCTGCACAGTAATGTCTTTTATCGATGGCGGTTATGATATCGTTTAGTACCTTGAGCGTGGCTGAGGTGCACCCGTGACCGGCTCGGAAACCGGATTGCACAGCGGAGAAGGTACGGTGGGATTCGAGATGGTCAGTGATCTGTTTGTTGACTTGGCTTTCGAAGACCTTAGCTAGGCAGGGCAGGATGGATATAGGTCTGTAACAGTTTGGGTCCAGGGTGTCTCCCCCTTTGAAGAGGGGGATGACAGCGGCAGCTTTCCAATCCTTGGGGATCTCAGATGATACGAAGGAGAGGTTGAACAGGCTGGTAATAGGGGGTGCGACAATGGCGGCGGACAGTTTCAGAAATAGGGGGTCCAGATTGTCAAGCCCAGCTGATTTGTAGCAGCGGGGGGGGCGGGGCTGTTGGCCAAGGTTGGAGTCGCCAGGAGGAAGGCATGGCCAGCCATTGAGAAATGTTTGTTGAAGTTTTCGATTATCACGGACTTATCAGTGGTGACCGTGTTATCTAGCCTCAGTGCAGTGGGCAGCTGGGAGGAGGTGCTCTTGTTTTCCATGGACTTTACAGTATCCCAGAACTTTTTGGAGTTAGAGCTACAGGATGCAAATTTCTGCTTGAAAAAGCTGGCCTTTGCTTTCCTGACTGACTGCGTGTATTGGTTCCTGACTTCCCTGAACAGTTGCATTTCGCGGGAGCTCTTCGATGCTATTGCAGTTCGCCACAGGATGTTTTTGTGCTGGTCGAGGGCAGTCAGGTCTGGAGTGAACCAAGGGCTTTATCTGTTCTTGGTTCTGCATTTTTTGAACGGAGCATGCTTGTCTAATATGGTGAGGAAGTAACTTTTAAAGAATGACCAGGCATCCTCAACTGACGGGATGAGGTCAATATCCTTCCAGGGTACCCGGGCCAGGTCGATTAGAAAGGCCTGCTCGCAGAAGTGTTTTAGGGAGCGTTTGACAGTGATGAGGGGTGGTCGTTTGACTGTGGACCCGTGGCGGATACAGGCAATGAGTCAGTGATCGCTGAGATCTTGATTGAAGACAGCAGAGGTGTATTTGAAGGGCAAGTTGGTCAGGATAATGTCTATTAGGGTGCCCATGTTTACGGATTTAGGGTTGTACCTGGTGGGTTCCTTGATGATTTGTGTGAGATTGAGGGCATCAAGCTTAGATTGTAGGACTGCCGGGGTGTTAAGCATATCCCAGTTTAGGTCACCTAACAGAACAAACTCTGAAGCTAGATGGGGAGCGATCAATTCACAGATGGTGTCCAGGGCACAGCTGGGAGCTGAGGGGGGTCGGTAGCAGGCGGCAACAGTGAGAGACTTATTTCTGGAGAGATTAATTTTTAAAATTAGAAGTTCGAACTGTTTGGGCATAGACCTGGAAAGTATGACTGAACTTTGCAGGCTATCTCTGCAGTAGATTGCAACTCCTCCCCCTTTGGCAGTTCTATCTTGACGGAAAGTGTTATAGTTGGGTATGGAAATCTCAGAGTTTTTGGTGGCCTTCCTAAGCCAGGATTCGGACACGGCAAGGACATCAGGGTTGGCAGAGTGTGCTAAAGCGGTGAGTAAAGCAAACTTAGGGAGGAGGCTTCTGATGTTGACATGCATGAGGCCAAGGCTTTTTCGATCACAGAAGTCAACAAATGAGGGTGACTGGGGACATGCAGGGCCTGGGTTTACCTCCACATCACCCGAGGAACAGAGGAGTAGTAGGATGAGGGTGCGGCTAAAGGCTATCAAAACTGGTCGCCTAGAGCGTTGGGGACAAGGAATAAAAGGAGCAGATTTATGGGCGTGGTAGAATAGATTCTGGGCATAATGTGCAGACCAGGGTATGGTGGGGCACGGGTACAGCGGAGGCAAGCCCAGGCACTGGGTGATGATAAGAGAGGTTGTATCTCTGGACATGCTGGTCTCAATGGGTGAGGTCACCGCATGTGTGGGGGGTGGGACAAAGGAGGTATCAGAGGTACGGAGAGTGGAACTACGGGGTCCATTGCAAAGCAAAACAATGATAACTAGCCTGAACAACAGTATGCAAGGCATATTGATATTTGAGAGAGACATACAATAAGGCATAAAGTGATTGCAGGTCATGATTGGAGAGCTAGCTAAAACAACAGGTGAGATAACAGCAGCTAGTCAGCTAACACAGCAACAGAAGGTAAAAATGGCGACGACTGGGCAGAGAGGGTCGGATTAACTACACACAGATCCTGAGTTAAAGCACAGAGCCGACAGATAAAACACAAATACACAGAATGGAGTACCATGAATTAATGGACAGTCAAGCAGGCATCAGCTATGTAGCCAAGTGATCATAGTGTCCAGGGGGCAGCCGTAGATGGAGCAGTGAGGCCTCCACTAAGCTAGCACGCGTTTAAAGTTAGTAGCCCGGGGGGTGGTCTGCTCAGACGGAGGGGGTCTGCTCAGACGGAGGCCGGTTGAGGGCACGTCTGCAGACCAGACGTGGTCGTGTCGACAGAGAATCCAAGCCGGATGGCGATGGCGAAAGAGAGGTTGTGAATTGTAGAATTGTGTTTGCTAACTGGTGCTAGCTTCCTGGCTGCGCTAGCTGCAAGATAAGCTAGCAGTTAGCAGACCGGGGCAGGCAAGTTAGCCTTTGGGGGACGTCGCGATGGGGGGGGGGGGGGGGGGGGGGATTCTGTTTTTGCCTCTTCGTGCGGTGACGTCGATAGACCAGTCGTGGAATTAGTAGGGTTCCAGGTAGCTCTAGGTAGCTAACAGGCCTAGTAGGTTAGCAGAATGGGCCTTCAGCGGGCGTCACGCCTGAGGGGCCTGTTGGAGTCCTCGGGCAGATTATGTCGGTATTCCAGTCGTAGAGGATCGGCGGGGTTCCGTGCTCCGTACCGGCAGTAAAGGGGTCCGGATATTGTAGCCCAGGAGTGGGCTTCAGTGGTAGCACAGGAGCCCTAGCCGGGCTAGCTTCAGGCTAATTGGTGCTTGCTCCGGGATGGAAACGCTACCCAGGAGTGGTCACCCGGGATTGTGGTTAGCTAGTTGCGAAGATATGTACATGTATACCTCAATTACATCATACCCCTGCACATCAACTCGGTACTGGTACCCCGTGTATACAGCCTGCACATCGACTCGGTACCCCGTGTATACAGCCTGCACATCGACTCGGTACCCCGTGTATACAGCCTGCACATCGACTCGGTACCCCGTGTATACAGCCTGCACATCGACTCGGTACCCCGTGTATACAGCCTGCACATCGACTCGGTACCCCGTGTATACAGCCTGCACATCGACTCGGTACCCCGTGTATATAGCCTGCACATCGACTCGGTACCCCGTGTATATAGCCTGCACATCGACTCGGTACCCCGTGTATATAGCCTGCACATCGACTCGGTACCCCGTGTATATAGCCTGCACATCGACTCGGTACCCCGTGTATATAGCCTGCACATCGACTCGGTACCCCGTGTATATAGCCTGCACATCGACTCGGTACCCCGTGTATATAGCCTGCACATCGACTCGGTACCCCGTGTATATAGCCTGCACATCGACTCGGTACTGGTACCCCGTGTATATAGCCTGCACATCGACTCGGTACTGGTACCCCGTGTATATAGCCTGCACATCGACTCGGTACTGGTACCCCGTGTATATAGCCTGCACATCGACTCGGTACTGGTACCCCGTGTATATAGCCTGCACATCGACTCGGTACTGGTACCCCGTGTATATAGCCTGCACATCGACTCGGTACTGGTACCCCGTGTATATAGCCTGCACATCGACTCGGTACTGGTACCCCGTGTATATAGCCTGCACATCGACTCGGTACTGGTACCCCGTGTATATAGCCTGCACATCGACTCGGTACTGGTACCCCGTGTATATAGCCTGCACATCGACTCGGTACTGGTACCCCGTGTATATAGCCTGCACATCGACTCGGTACTGGTACCCCGTGTATATAGCCTGCACATCGACTCGGTACTGGTACCCCGTGTATATAGCCTGCACATCGACTCGGTACTGGTACCCCGTGTATATAGCCTGCACATCGACTCGGTACTGGTACCCCGTGTATATAGCCTGCACATCGACTCGGTACTGGTACCCCGTGTATATAGCCTGCACATCGACTCGGTACTGGTATCCCGTGTATATAGCCTGCACATCGACTCGGTACTGGTACCCCGTGTATATAGCCTGCACATCGACTCGGTACTGGTACCCCGTGTATATAGCCTGCACATCGACTCGGTACTGGTACCCCGTGTATATAGCCTGCACATCGACTCGGTACTGGTACCCCGTGTATATAGCCTGCACATCGACTCGGTACTGGTACCCCGTGTATATAGCCTGCACATCGACTCGGTACTGGTATCCCGTGTATATAGCCTGCACATCGACTCGGTACTGGTACCCCGTGTATATAGCCTGCACATCGACTCGGTACTGGTACCCCGTGTATATAGCCTGCACATCGACTCGGTACTGGTATCCCGTGTATATAGCCTGCACATCGACTCGGTACTGGTACCCCGTGTATATAGCCTGCACATCGACTCGGTACTGGTATCCTGTGTATATAGCTTGCACATCGACTCGGTACTGGTATCCTGTGTATATAGTCATGTTATTGTTACGCATTGTTTATTCCTTGTTTTACACATTTTTTCTATATTTTTCTCTCTGCATTGTTGGGAAGGGCCGGTAAGTAAGCATTTCACTGTTAGTCTACACCTGTTGTTTATGAAGCATGTGACAAATAACATTTGATTTATAGCACCAGAGTGAGGAGACCCTGGTTATTAGTAACTCATGGGCTTTTGGAGCTTCCACGGCTAGGTTAACAAATCCTTGCTGGGTTTCTGACGTAGTTTCTCACACCCAGTAACAACTGGAGAATACCGCACAGACTGGTCGGGACCAGACTCGGTTCAAACCGGTTTCTAGGGTTTGCGAATACGGGTTTGATGAATTCTCAGTGTCTTTGTTTTACCCTGGGCACCTGGTACTGTAGGTTAACCAGATAAACAGAGACATTGACACTTGTGACATTGTCCTCACCAGAGAAGCTAAGGAATTACAATGCGAAGCATATGTTTCTACCTGATTTACCTTAAAAATGGGGGGAGTGACACCAATGGTGACAGCTAGTCTTACTGGCATCCGATCTGACTGGCAGGGTTTAGTGGATTTCACTTCTGCTGTTATGTTAAGTCTAATGCTGCACGCAACTGGCAAGCTCTCTATGAAGGAACCGGGTGAGTGAGCGCGTTTGTGACATTGAGGACCCTGTGAGGCGTCCACGGTACTGCCTGAAATCCGATTTCTCCTTTCTCTCCCTGTTTACTCCCTCTCCTTCCCAGCAGACTACACTCCTACTAATTCCACCGTTAATGAGTCTAATTCAGCCGAGTGACTCAGTGACTCCATCAGGATTACCAGCCAAGCGACAAGATCATTCTTTAATTTGTCTTGAATCTAAAACCTCAGCTTGCCTTGGTTGTGAAAGCACCTCAAGGCTCCGTGTTTCTTCCAACTCTGTGCTGGTTTCAGGACCCTCCCTCCAGAGCTCCTGAGTGGGATTGACACTATCACAAGGAGGGGTCTTATCCAACCACATCTGGAAAGATGACATGTTTGTTTCAAGGGTTTCTCTGCTCTCAGTCTCAGACTGTCTCCAAGCCTGAGAAGGGCAGTGTGGAGGAGAGCTCGGTCCTGTTGCCCTTAAAAGGCAAAAAAATGTTTCTGTGTTGACTGACTGCCAAGGTGCTGACTGTCCAGGCCAGGCATCACACACGCACACAAACGACGACGAGCTAAAAGCATAGTCTCAGAGTTTCCTCAGATCTTGACTTCCCATCTCTGCCTTATCAAACACACCTATACAGAAGACAGGATATCAGCTCTCCCTCCATGTCACTAGTTTCCATCTTACTGTCGTCCTCCTGCACTACCAGCCCACATTAGTTATTTTTATAGCCCCAGCCTTGTCTGAACAGACTACTACTCTGCACCACACCAGTATCTGTGTCATAATGACTATGGAGAAGGTAAACAATGCTGGAGAGCAAACAGAGTACATTCACATGCTTATTTTATCTGTCTAAATGAGGTGCTGTGAGTAAGCCCTGTATCAGGGTCAAATAACACTGGATTCATCATAAAATGTAATAGACAATCTCTATCAAAATAATATCTCCAAAATCTTAGACTTCCCTGCCATTTTCATTTCCCGAATAAATATTAGGATGAATTGGTAGGTGCAGAAAGTCTTACATATTCTTCACCTTAATTTGTATGATGTAGAGTAGTTAATGTTGCCCTCCAGACTAGAGGTCGACCGATTAATTGGAATGGCCGATTAATTAGGGCCAATTTCAAGTTTTCATAACAATCGGTAATCTGTATTTTTGGACGCCGATTACATTGCACTCCACGAGGAGTCTGTGTGGCAGGCTGACTACCTGTTACGCGAGTGCAGCAAGGAGCCAAGGTAAGTTGCTAGCTAGCATTAAACGTATCTTATAAAAAACAATCAATCTTAACATAATCACTAGTTAACTACACATGGTTGATGATATTACTAGTTTATCAGCTTGTCCTGCGTTGAATATAATTGAGGCGGTGTCTGTTCATTTATCATTGAATCACAGCCTACTTCGACAAACGGGTGATGATTTAACAAGCGCATTCACTAAAAAAGCACTGTCGCTGCACCAGTGTACCTAACCATAAACATCAATGCCTTTCTTAAAATCAATACACAAGTATATATTTTTAAACCTGCATATTCAGTTAATATTGCCTGCTAACATTCATTTATTTTAACTAGGGAAATTGTGTCACTTCTCTTGCGTTCTGTGCAAGCAGAGTCAGGGTATATGCAGCAGTTTGGGCCGCCTGGCTCGTTGCGAACTGTGTGAAGACCATTTCTTCCTAGAAAACACCGTAATTAATTTGCCAGATTTTTACATAATTTTGACATAACATTGAAGGTTGTGCAATGTAGCAGCAATATTTTGACTTAAGGATGCCACCCGTTAGATAAAATACGAAAACGGTTCCGTATTTCACTGAAAGCATAAACATTTTGTTTTCAAAATAATAGGTCATTAATATGGTCAAATCCGGAAACTAAGGCTCGTATTTCTGTGTATTTATTTTATTATAATTAAGTCTATGGTTCAATATAGCAGTCTGACTGAGCGGTGGTAGGCAGCAGCAGGCTCGTAAGCATTCATTCAAACAGCACTTTCCTGCATTTGCCAGCAGCTCTTCGCTGTGCTTCAAGAATTGAGCTGTTTATGACTTCAAGTCTATCAACTCCCGAGATTAGGCTGGCAATACTATAGTACCTATAAGAATATCCAATAGTCAAAAGGTACATGAAATACAAATGGTATTGAGAGAAATAGTCCTATAATTCCTACATCTTCTTACCTGGCAATATTGAGACTCATGTTTAAAGGAACCACCAGCTTTCTCATGTTCTGAGCAAGGAACTTAAACGTTAGCTTTTTTACATGGCACATATTGCACTTGTACTTCCTTCTTCAAAACTGTGTTTTTGCATTATTTAAACCAAATTGAACACGTTTCATTATTTATTTGAGACTAAGTTAAATTTATATATTAAGTTAAAATAAATGTGTTCATTCAGTAGTTGTAATTATAAATATATATATCATTATTTATTTAAAAAATCGGCATGGCCTTTTTTTGGTCCTCCAATAATCGGTATCGGAGTTGAAAAATCATAGTCTGTTGACCTCTACTCCAGACTAGCTGCCTAGTTCCTACAGTAGTGAGAGCAGCCCTCCAGACTAGCTGCCTAGTTCCTACAGTAGTGAGAGCAGCCCTCCAGACTAGCTGCCTAGTTCCTACAGTAGTGAGAGCAGCCCTCCAGACTAGCTGCCTAGTTCCAACAGTAGTGAGAGCAGCCCTCCAGACTAGCTGCCTAGTTCCAACAGTAGTGAGAGCAGCCCTCCAGACTAGCTGCCTAGTTCCAACAGTAGTGAGAGCAGCCCTCCAGACTAGCTGCCTAGTTCCTACAGTAGTGAGAGCAGCCCTCCAGACTAGCTGCCTAGTTCCAACAGTAGTGAGAGCAGCCCTCCAGACTAGCTGCCTAGTTCCAACAGTAGTGAGAGCAGCCCTCCAGACTAGCTGCCTAGTTCCAACAGTAGTGAGAGCAGCCCTCCAGACTAGCTGCCTAGTTCCTACAGTAGTGAGAGCAGCCCTCCAGACTAGCTGCCTAGTTCCAACAGTAGTGAGAGCAGCCCTCCAGACTAGCTGCCTAGTTCCTACAGTAGTGAGAGCAGCCCTCCAGACTAGCTGCCTAGTTCCAACAGTAGTGAGAGCAGCCCTCCAGACTAGCTGCCTAGTTCATACAGTAGTGAGAGCAGCCCTCCAGACTAGCTGCCTAGTTCCTACAGTAGTGAGAGCAGCCCTCCAGACTAGCTGCCTAGTTCCTATAGTAGTGAGATCAGCCCTCCAGACTAGCTGCCTAGTTCCAACAGTAGTGAGAGCAGCCCTCCAGACTAGCTGCCTAGTTCCTACAGTAGTGAGAGCAGCCCTACAGACTAGCTGCCTAGTTCCTATAGTAGGCTCTGTCTGCCTTACTTACAAATCAAGGCCTTGTTCATGTCAGGGAGAGGGAGGGACTGACGTGAGGGGACTGTTCAACAGCTCAGGGTGTACCTGCCCCCCCCCCCCCCCTCTCTCCATCTCTCGCGCTCAAGTCACCAGCCTTCTCTCAGGATCCTCATATACACCATAACAAAGTGCCTGAGATGTGTGCAGGTGTACTTACTGTCAGTGGTGAAGGCAGAGTGGCAGGAAGCCTTGTGGTTAAGAGCATTGGGCCTGTAACTGAAAGGTTGCTGGTTTGAGTCCCTGAGCTGGCAAAGACGGGAAAAAATTCTGTTCTGCCCTCGAGCAAGGCAGTTAAACAACAACTGCTCCCCGGGCAACTCGATTAAGGCAGCCCCCCCACCTCTGAGTCAGAGGTTGGATTAAATGTGTAATTAACATTTGGGTGGAATGCATTGAGTTGTGCAACTGACTAGGTATCCCCTTTCCTTTCCCAGAGGGAGGGGAGGCCAACTGGTCCAGTCAGAGAGGAGCAACAGACTGGATCTGACCAGAGGAGACATGTCAGAAAAACTAAAAGGAAGGATATTTCAGTATTGGCTCCACTTCCCCTAGCAGTATATAGCAGAGTAGCTATGATCTGTATCTGTGCATTGAGGCTACAGGACTGCCAAGTCACAGTCAGAGGTAGTGAGGCATGCAACAACACATGATGGCAACCAGAAAAGGAGACATTTTCACAATTTAACCTTCACATCTGATATTCTATCTCTGACATGGCCTGGCCCCACACACCACTCTTCAAAGTGAGAACTCACTTTTTGAAGGTATGTGTGTGTCTGCCAGTGTGTGTGTATGTGTGTGTGTGTGTTAGTTTGAAGCTCTACTGAGGCAGTGCTGTGTCTGCTTCCTATTTCAGAAGCAGTTCTGCATATCTCAGTCCAGATGGTCCCTGCATAATCAGTCAGACACTGATCAATGGACTGGAGCCACCAGACCAGCCTCTCCACACACACAGTGTGTGTGTGTGTTTTGTTTTGTCACGGTGTGTGTTAGGGGTGTCCCCGAAAAAGAAAAATAATCTTGGTCGACCGAAAGTCGTGTTCTTTCAACCAATTGAATAACAATAATTCAAAATCATTGTCATGTGGTTAATCAAATTTCTATGCAAATCTAAATGAAAAGCCTAAAAAGTTACTTCTAATTGCCATCCGGATAAAAATAGCCTACATAAAGCCAACAAATAAAAACATTGCAGCCTGCAGGTAGAAAACATCCGTATAAAAATAAAATATCCTAGAAATCACATTGGTTACAACGTCTGCAACGAACTTGAAACATTGTATCAACTAGTAACTTGGGTCTAGTCCGAAGCTTGCGCTGCTAGAAAGATTGTATGTAATATTCTGTGCCGTCAGAGTTTCCCCAACCAGTGAGCTCGGGACACACACAGCTGTAGGCGACTTGTGCAAGGGATAAGAAGCAGGACTTCAGCAAAAGCTCACCGAAGCTGAGTACCGGCACCTCAAATGTTCTACTGCTTGAGCTCCTGTTCCTCTTACAGAATATTAGCTCTAAAGTATTGTGGAGCTCCTGCACCTAAATATGAACAGTACCAGAACCCAAAATGAGTAACTGAACGCATTTCAGTCCAAGTCATGCACTGATAAGAAGTAATCAGGAGGTCTATTTCATGACGTTCCCACTGGATCAGAGCATGACATTTTGCCCTTTCACGCTGAGCGGTTACTGAAAGGGAGAGATGGAAAAGATTATTCAATTACATTGAGGAACGATTGTAATTCTCATTGGATGTAAAAAGAGACTTTGTTTGCTTACTGTTTTAGGTGAAGTGAACATTACGTTGAGAAGCTCCACAGCTCATTAGTGGTGGTGCGTTAAGCCAATCAGAAATACAATCAGATCCCCAATTGGGCACATTCATATTCCCACATTTGGGCGCAGGCCAGGTAGCATATAGGCCTACTCGTATGTGTCATTACTCAACATTGACAGGAGCACTCTAAACAACAGACAATGACTAAATTGACAAAACTCTTAAGTGTAGCATAAATTGTGCACTCTGCAAACAATGTGTCCACTCAGACAATGATAACAGGAAGACTGGCATAATATTGAATTCATGAACATAAATTACCATAAACAAAGTAACAACATTGTAGATTAGAAATGATAGAAATTAACGGTAAATGTCCTACTGGTGATAGTGTATATCAATTCCCCCTTACATATAACAAAACGCAAACAATTCACACAATGAAGTTATGAAACATGAATGTGCATAAATTGGCAGGAGATAGCACATTCTGGAGAGAGAAGTGCATTGTGCATCTGGGCACATGGTAAATCCCACGTCTGCATTGGCCGTGCAGCATTTACGGTGATATGGCCTCAGCAGAAGTTAGGGCATTCATACTTCTTGCGCTTCGGGGAGCAGTGCAGAGCTGTTGTCAAGAAAGTGAGTTTGTTTTCTACAGGATGTACCGCCCCCACCTACTGTCAACCAATCATGCCAATGCGGAGCTATACAGAGCCCCCCCCCCCCCCCCCCCCCGCATTGTTAAAACATTTGGGAGGTACGGAGCTCAATTAGGCCTGCTCGACTAAAACAATCTCGGTCGACCAACTGCCTAACGACCAAACAATCAACTAATTGGGGTTAGCCCTGGTGTGTGTATATGCATGTGTGAGTGTGTATATGTGTGTGTGTCAGTTAAAACATGTAGGGGGATGGGAGGCTAATTTTCACCTGAAAGGGTTACAGCTGCTCTGAACTTCTAAAGAAATGATTCATGCTCTAATCTGAATAATCTGTTCCTTCTTCCGTGTGTGTGTGTGTGTGTGTGTGTGTGTGTGTGTGTCGCTCTCTCTCATAAACTCACACACAGTCCAGCCCAAGGGGAAAACTAAATCACGGTCCACGGGACTAATTCTATACATGTAACTAATAGTGCATCAAGCCTAAAACACAGGAGTAACATTTCAAAATAACTGCTGACAGACGCCATTACTTTGGTACAGACCTTCAAAGTGTAGAGACAATGCCGTGAAAGCAGCTACTGTGCTTTGACAAATCAATCTAGTACATGTGATGATATAGGCCTACAATATGCAGTAGCATCATTAGTATACCTGTGAGAGAGTCAGCACTGTCTGCAACCATGTGGAGCCACGAACAGCTAGCAGGCTGATTGATTAACTATCAAGATGACATAACCAGTGAGGAGAGCAACACATGTCCTCTGGTCTGATGAAACAAAAATAGAACTGTTTGGCCATAATGACCATCGTTATGTTCAGAGGAAAAAGGGGGAGGCTTGCAAGCCAAAGAACACCATCCAAACCGTGAAGCACGGGGGTGGCAGCATCATGCTTTGCTGCAGAACGGACTGGTGCACTTCAAAATATATGGCATCATTAAGGAAAATGATGTGAATATATTGATGCAACATCTCAAGACATCAGTCAGGAAGTTAAAGCTTGGTCGCAAATGGGTCTTCCAAAATGGACAATGACCCTAAGCACACTTTCAAAGTTTTGGAAAAATTGTTTAAGGACATCAAAGTCAAGGTATTGGAGTGGCCATCACAAAGCCCTGACCTCAATCCTATAGAACATTTGTGGGCAGAACTGAGAAAGCATGTGCGAGCAAGGAGGCCTACAAACCTGACTCAGTTACACCAGCACTGCCAGGAGGAATGGGCCAAAATTTACCCAACTTATTGTGGGAAGCTTGTGGAAGGCTACCCGAAACATTTGACCCAAGATTAAATTGTTTAAGGTAATGCTACCAAATACTAAACTTCTGACCCACTGCGAATGTGATGGAAGAAATAAAAGCGGAAATAAATCCTTCTACTATTATTCTGACATTTCACATTCTTAAAATAAAGTGGTGATCCCAACTGACCTAAGACAGGGAATTTTTGCTAGGATTAAATGTCAGGAATTATGAAAAACTGAGTTTAAATGCATTTGGCTAAGGTGTATGTAAACATCCCACTGAGAATGCTGTTCATTGACTACAGCTCAGCATTCAACACCATAGTGCCCACAAAACTCATCACTAAGCTAAGGACCCTGTGACTAAACACCTCCCTCTGCAACTTGATCCTGGACGGGCCGCCCCAGGTGGTAAGGGTATGCAACAACACATCTGGCACGCTGATCCTCAACACTGGGGCCCGTCATTGGTGCGTGCTTAGCCCCCTTCTTGTATGCCCTGTTCACTCACGACTGCGTGGCCAAGCATGACTCCTACACCACCATAAAGTTTGCTGACGACAACAGTGGTAGGCCTGATCATCGACAACGATGAGACAGCCTATAGGGAGGAGGTCAGAGACCTAGCAGTGTGCTGCTAGGACAACAACAACAACCTGTCCCTCAATGTGAGCTAGACAAAGGAACTGGTCGTGGACTACAGGAAAAGGCGGGCCGAACAGGCCGCATTAACATCAAAGGGGCTGAAGTGGAGCGGGTCGAGAGTTTCAAGTTCCTTGGTGTCCACATCACCAAGGAACTATTATGGTCCAAACACACCAAGACAGTTGTGAAAAGACCATGACAACACCTTTTCCCCCTCAGGAGACTGAAAATATTTGGCATGGGTCCCCAGATCCTCAAAAAGTTCTACAGCTGCACCATCGAGAACATCCTGACCGGTTGCATCACCGCCTGGCATGGAAACTGCTCGGCATCTGATCGTTCGTACTGCGCTACAAAGGGTAGTGCGTACAACCTAGTACAAAGTCAGTTAATCCATTTTAGAATAAGGCTGTAACGTAACAAAATGTCAAGAAAAAGTATGTGAATCCTTTGGAATTACCTGGATTTCTGCATAAATTGGTCATACAATTTGATCTGATCTTCATTTAAGTCACAACAATAGACAAACACAGTCTGCTTAATCTAATAACACAATTATAAAAATGTTATGTCTTTATTGTTACCATTCACAGTGCAGGGTGGGAAAAGTATGTGAACCCTAGGATTTAATAACTGTTTGATCCTCCTTTAGAAGCAATAACCTCAACCAGTTGCGGATCAGACCTGCACAACGGTCAGGAGGAATTTTGGACCATTCCCCTTTACAAAACTGTTTCAGTTCAGCAATATTCTTGAGGATGTCTGGTGTGAACCACTCATGGTCATGCCACAGCATCTCAATTGGGTTGAGGTCAGGACTCTGACTAGGCCTCACCAGAAGGCGTATTTTCTTCTGTGCAAGCCGTTCTTTTGTTGATTTACTTCGTTGTCCTGCTGCATCTCCCAACTTCTGTTGAGCTTCAACTGGCAGACAGCCTTACATTCTCCTGCAAAAATGGGAATTAATTTTTCCGTTGATGATAGCAAGCTGTCCAGGCCCGGAGGCAGAAAAGCAGCCCAAACCATAATGCTCCCTCCATCATACTTTACAGTTGGGATGAGGTTTTGATGTTGGTGTGCTGTACCTTTCTTTCTACACATATGGTGTTGCATGTTCCTTCCAAACAACTCAATTGTAGTTTAATCTATCCACCGAATAGCTGTGGAACATCCAGGTGCTCTTTTGTGAACTTCAGACATGCAGCAATGTTTTTTTTGGACAGCAGCGGCTTCTGCCGTGGTGTCCTCCCATGAACCCCATTCTTGTTTAGTGTTTTGCCTATTCTAGACTCGTCAGAGATGTTAGCATGTTCCAGAGATTTCTGTACGTTTTTAGCTGACACTCTAGGATTCTTCTTAACCTCATTGAGCATTCTGTGCTGTGCTCTTGCAGTCATCTTTGCAGGACGGCCACTCCTAGGGAGAGTAGCAACAGTGCGGAACTTTATCTATTTATAGACAATTTGTCTTACAGTGGACTGATGAACATCCAGGCTTTTGGAGATACTTTTGTAACCCTTTCCAGCTTTATGCAAGTCAACAATTCTTAATCTTAGGTTTTCTGAGATCTCTTTTGTTCGAGGCATGGTTCATGTCAGGCAATGCTTCATGTGAGTAGCAAACTCACATTTTGTGAGTTTTTTTTATATTGCAGGGCAGCTCTAACCAACATCTCCAATCTCGTCTCATTGATTGGATTCCTGGTTAACTGACTCCAATTATCTTTTGGAGAAGTCATTAGCCTAGGGGTTCACATACTTTCCCCAACCTACACAGTGAATGTTTAAATTATGTATCAATATAGACAAGAAAAATACAATCATTTGTGTGTTATTAATTTAAGCATACCGTTTGTCTATTGTTGTGACAGAGGAAGAGCAGATCAAATTTTGAGACAAATTTATGCAGAAATCCAGGTAATTCCACAGGGTTCACATACTTTTTCTTGCAACTGTATATGCAGAAAGTGTACAGCATAGTGGGTACATTTCTGCAAAAACTTAGAGCGTTGAAGTGCGAGGCTCAACTTCTCCACTGTTTTGGGTCCCCTGGCTACCACACTGTTCACAGCGTGAAGCAAACTCGTGCACATTCGAAGATACAGTGTGTGACAGCGAAGTGTTACATCCCTTTCCTATCCACGCATCTCAATATCTCCGGTTCTGCTTGTGGCAACGTCATTTCGCTGAGTCTACTGTAAGAAAGAAACACATCCCCAATTTAACTGACAGTCTAAAAATGGCTTCAGATCACTGGCATTAGTCACGTTATTGAACGTTGGCATTGACCAGTGTTCTTCAAGCCTGGTCGTGGGGACCCAGTGAGTGTAGGCTTTTGTTACTGTTCAGCGCTAACCCATCCGATTCAACCCAATGTTGGCGTAGCCGAGAAGCTAGGCCCATAACCTCACCAGTGGGAGTTAACAGACAAACACTGAACACGGCAACAAAGACTAGATAAACATTGCCACAGAGCTGCAAGGAACTGTTTTCCTATTTAATCAATAGATAAACCCACACTATGATAAATGCATGTTTCTGCCATAAGATTCCTCCTCATAGGCAGTCTGAAGAGGACTCACTCATTACAGCCGACGAGGGCGGCTGTTTAGAACAGCATGCAGAGGACTCTGGGTATTATTTATGCCCTGTCAATGGTCCATCTGAGTGCATCACCCCAGCCAAAACCACCATAGGGGGTTAGAGTAGTGCCTAATTCTACAGACAGAGCATAAGCAGGGATGCTAAGTAGTAATCTTTGCAAAATGTCTCCAGCCCAGTCAGCACATAAATCAGATACAATACATAGTCTATATTTAAAATCTCCCCAAAAATCCCTACCTTTATCCAGTGAATGCTACAGGCATAGATAGTAAAATTAGCATAGCAGCTAGTAAATGAAGCAGCATGGTGGCGAGTGACACAGCACAGTGCAGGCCTGTAGAAGGGCTAATCCATATCCGGCTGCATGCTACAGCTGTACAGACAGACTAGTACATCTCTGCTCCTAACAGCTGAGCTTGGTTCCTCGTCTATAGGGTAAGATGACAGTCTGCGTAACGAGTGAAGGGCCCGGCGGTGGATGCGGTCTCCTCACAGCAGAGCAGCATGTAAACAAACCCACACGCAGCAGCGTCGTCATCACTGCCTACACTCTCCCCATCTCTCTTTCTCTCTCTGCCTCCCACTTTCTTCATCCCTTCCTCGCTTGCTCTCGTACTTTCTACCTGCCTCCTTCGCCCTCCCTCTCTCCATCTGTCCCTCTCCATTTCTCTCCCTCCTTATTCCTGCAGTAGCTAAGAGAAGCAGACTGATAAGGTCCTGTGTTCTCTCTGGCTGACACTGTTCTCCAGCAGAAATACACAGAGAGGGAGAGGGCCAGGAAGGGACAGGGAGAGATGGGACTGTGGATGCTTCGTGACAAACTGGGCTGACAGGACCCAGACGGGCTTTGTCCAGACGAGGAAGGGAATGAAGGGGAGAGGTGTCACTGTTCCCATCCTAAACCCTGCTCCAGAACCTCCTCAGTGATTTGGGAAACTTCCAGGGAGAAACTGTGAAAGGGCTGTATGATGTAGGCCTGTCACATGTGGTTGATTCCCAGACCAATAAATAATCAACTGTGGTGGCTGGAGAATATTTCCCTGCTCCCTGCACTGTGTCACGTTTGCAGTCACGCTCTCCCTCTCTCCAGGGGTCCTATCCTTAGTATCATTTAGTGTAGGGCCAGACCGACTGACCAACGGCAGGTTTCACTTTTCTGCACATGTGGATTTATGGTCTCCATTTAGCATGCCATCATCAATAATTCAGTCTGTTGCATAAGAGGGAAATGCAGAGGTTTATGTCCCAAATGACACCCTATTCCCTATAAAGTGCACTACTTTTGACCAGAGCATTATGGACACTGGTCAAAAGTAGTGCACATCTTAGGGTACAGGGTGTCATTTGAGACACAGCCAGAGACAGTGGACTCGGGGTAGCACCCGCCACTACTTGACTACGGACCCGTCAGCGCAGATCCCCAAAACAACAACTTTGGTTCAGTTCTAATGGATTTCAGTGTAAAACAGCATAGACAGGCAAGGCAATGCAGCGAGGCAGAGTAGCTATTGCTGTCTGAGGCACCGGCTATCCACCAAGTAGCAGGATTTACAATGTCGCTCATAAGTAAATTAATGAAAGAGAATGGAGAGTTTTACTATCAGACTTTTATGACAAAGGCTCCTGAGAAAAAACAATACAGGATTATTATAGCAGAGTAATTAGTAAGATAGCAACCATAGAAACGGTGTGTCAATGTGTGTGTGTGTCTGTGTTGGAAAAGAGTATGATGACATGAGAACACAGAGGAGTTGAGTGTAGTGTGTTGCAGGAGCATTGTATGATGACATAACATGCATGAGCCTGATTGAGCGTGTGTTTATGTGGGAAGCTATTATTGGCTTATAAGAGCAACAGAGTAGGCAGAGCATTCAACTGGCTGTGTGTGTGTCAGATTCACTGTGTTTAATACTGATATGAATCTTAAGTGTCTTCTCTGAGCTTGTTTACACAGTGAGTGTTGTTTGTTGAGAGAGAGAGAGAGAGTAGGATGAATCAACAGGCTCCTGGTTGCCCTCTGAGCCCAGTGGGAGAAAAATCCCATCGCTGAGTCACAGCACTCCCCCATACATACAGTACATACACAGTGGTCTCAGGGTCTGTATGCGCGCACATGTGTGCAAGCGAGAGGTAGCTAGCTACTATATTGAATCGCAAAACTACAGTGCCCAACTTAGTACAATGTAGTACTGTAGTTGTTTACAAATCACTGTAGAATCTTGTGAGCAATAGCCTAGTCAAGCCTACTGGGAGTAGTCTCACAAACAGTTCCTGGTCTTTCAGGATGCCTGGTCGTAACTCGGAAGCTTCCTCTCAATCAATAAGCATGTCCCCTCCCCTTGACCTTGGCTCTGATGGCTCCTACCAGGAAACCACTGACTGAGTCTGCCTTTACGACCTCACTCTACTCTAGTGATTTGTAGTAGTCTTCAATTAAGATAAACCACTCAAGCCATGGACTTTCCCAACCCTCTAATGACTGTCCATCTCATGACTGGTGTCTTTTTTTCTTTCTTTAAAGCTCTTTGAGAATCGTTATGGAATAAATAGCACTACAAAATGAATTATTAGTAAATCATGCTAATGTGATTATGTACGCAAACTAGCACACAGCAAAGGCAGCTAAGGGCCGTCACCTCTGGCCATGCACTGAAGTATGCCTCTCAAACTGATGTCATTTTTCACTTGGTCAAGTTCTTGTTCATCAGTTGTTCTTATCATATCACCACTAACACATTATCTCCACTTTGGTCCATGTGAGACAGAGCTAATCCAGCAGTACAAAGACTGTGTCTGAAACGACACCCTAATTCCTAATGAACCGAAATGCACCCTATTCCCTATATAGTGTACTATGGGCTCTGGTCAAGAGTTGTGCAAAATATACTAGGGTATACGGTGCCAATTTGAACATAGACAAACAGTTGAGTGATGTGATGGGACAGAGACACTGGGTTCTCAGCACAGGAGGCTACTGGAGTAAATGGAGTAAATGGACTGGTATCAAACACATGGCAACCATGCGTTTGATGAATTTGATACCCTTCCATTGATCATGTTCCAGCCATTACTATGAGCCCATCCTCCCCAATTAAGGTGCCACCAGCCTCCTGGTATTCTCAGGGATTTCAACAAGCTGTTGTGATAGGCGCCTGTGTAGATAGGCGCCTGTGTAGATAGGCCTGTTGCTGAGTCCCATTGAGACCAAGGTCTCTTTTACAAGGGAGCCATGCATATACACAATTTACACTCTCAGTTCCAGGTCAGAGATAACACTGCTGAGGATGAATGGTGATAAATCACATTGATGAGGTTTCACCGGTTCATAACGAACTCTTCCGGACGCTCACTGTCCACTTCAGCCTGTGTCACAACGGGATGACTTACAATACAATTACAGTGGCTGTGTTGATACTGATAACACACACATAAATGTATAACATAAATTCAATAGTAATCTTACAAGAAAACAGAGTTCCAGTTAAACCGTTGGTAGAAGACTGCACAGGAGGAGGTGAGGATGATGATGCTGAGAGTATTCAATAATGCACCCATCTGTATAGCTGACACATGGCACCGTTTGTTTTCATTTTAGCCATGTGGAACGAACTGAGGCTCGTAGGAAAGGGCTGTCAACCGCACCACCACTCTGCCAACAGGCTTATATAACCCACCACTTCCACTTCCAGTAACTAGAACCCCCTTAACTCCACCATTCAAGATCAGCCAACACAAAACACGGTCGTCATAGATTTGACTGTACAATGCTGTCCTGGCAACGCCAAGAACCCGTCATGATGATAATGAATGTTAACTGAGAGAATTTCATGGTAATAGATTATTCAATAAAATACTAGAATATGGTTTTTCATGGACCAAGCGTGTTTAAGTGGACGAACAAAGAGGCATGTACTCAGTGGGCTACGGATATAATTTCACAGCCTGACTGCAGATCAAGTCATAATAGCATAGACATACCTGGAAAGAATACATAGGATGCCTAGGAAAGAATACAATGTCCATCGACATTAAAAGACCCGAATGTCTTGGTCATTGGAGGCTGAGTACGCATCCTCTGCTCGCTCCTCTCTTCCCATATGAAAACATTGCGTGAAAATAAGACGACTAGCCTAAGTTGCAAGTGGTGTTCATACCTAAACGTATCACAGGCAATAACTAGCTGTAGACCGCAATAAATAAAAAGCATATGGGTGATAACTGACTATACAGAGAATAATACAACTTTGAAGATGAAGCTTTTTTTGCAAGGTGTAAACAATTCATGAGCAAATTAGCTATTATGCTAACGTTCTCATGGCGACTTTTCCTGCCTCTTTAACTAACCAGATAACTGCATTTCAAGATGAAGACACAAACCTTTCTACGACGTTTGATGACAATTCATTTGGTGGGAAAGAGACAGCCGTTGGTGTTGACGTTCGCTTGTTACATTTGTTTCCAGCCTGTCTGTGCACTCCGCAGTGTGATCTCGCCTCTCCGCTACATTGTATTATGTGACGTTGCAACTTCATCAAAGGAACCTCCCCCTACTTGAGTCTGAGGCACAGAATTCAGAAGGACACAACTTTATTGAAGACAAATCTATTTTCAGTAAATCATGATAGGCTGCATCTTTGTACAGTGTCCTAGGAAAAAATCGAATTAGATTTTTGGAATGACCAATAAAAGGCATGATGAAGAACTATATTTAGATTCAAAACAGAAGTCAATGGCTACAGAATATAATGAAGATATGAGTCTATGCTATGATTGAACTGATACAAATACACTTACATGGATAAAAGCGTCCGTTAAATGGCATACATTATTATTAGAATTATCATTATTATTATAAAAGTTATCTGTCTCAAATAAAAATGACTTCACTCTCTTTTGCTTGAGGGATGCTGTACAGTAGCTCAGTCAGGCCTGTAATGAATCCTGGCTAAATCCTGTAGGAAGGCTAAATCCTGTAGGAAGGCTAAATCCTGTAGGAAGGCTAAATCCTGTAGGAAGGCTAAATCCTGTAGGAAGGCTAAATTCTGTAGGAAGGCTAAATCCTGTAGGAAGGCTAAATCCTTGTTTTAAGACTATCTTTGCAACATTTTGGCTCCAGTAAGGCATGGTCCAGCATTATGTTCCTGCCCTGCATAGACAGTCATTATTACAGTAATTTCAAATGTTATCATATGTCATTATCTGAGCATATCACTGGTTATTACTATTACAAGCTGGGTGGTTTGAGCCCTGAATGCTAATTGGCTGAAAGCCTTGGTATATCACGATATTACAAAACATGTATTTTCACTTCCCTAATTACATTGCTAACCAGTTTATAATAGCAAAAGGAACCTCGGGGTTTGTGATATATGACCAATATACCAGTATACTCCACGTTGCGTCGTGGTAAGAACAGCCCTTAGCTGTGGTATATTGGACATCTTCGGGCCTTATTGATTAAGTATGCGTTGTTCTTCTTCAGTTCACAGTTAGATTAAGCTGTACTACCATCATGTGGCCACAATTTGCAGTCGCAGCATTCACATTTGTGTGGTCTCTATTCTCTTAAAAGAAAATGTACTATCTAGAGCAGTGTTTCCCAACCCTGGTCCTCCAGTATCCCCAACGGAACACATTTTCATTATAGCCCTGGACCAGCACACCTCCTTCAACTCATTGAGGGCTTGATGATTAGTTGACAAGTTGAAGCAGGTCAACTAATCATCAAGCCCTCAATGAGTTGAATGAGGTGTGTTTGTCCAGGTCTATAATAAACATGTGTACTGTTGAGGATACAAGACTTGTTAAACCCTATTCTAGAACCTAAAAGGGCTCTTCGGCTGTCCCCATGGAAGAACCATTTGAAGAACCATTTTTGGTTCAAGGTAGAACCCTTTTGGTTACAGGTAGAACCATTTTGGGTTCCATGTAGTACGCTTTCCAAAAGAGTTCGACCTGGAACCAAAAAGGGCTCTACTAGGAACAGCCGAAGAACCCTTTTGGAAGCCTTCTGTGATTTATCATTGAAACATCAATAATGTATTACGGTGTAATCAATTTCCTTTAAACCTGACAAACAATATGATTTGAATAGTACAAACATCTTCTTCAGTAAAATTAACTCAAGGAATTTGTGTTTTTGTATTCAGCCAAGCTTCTGTGCTTTCTGAGCGAGCCTACCTCCTAGTAACCTTTTAGTCTTTCATATTTTAATACAGAGTGACAGACATGGCAGCAATAATGTTAGAAAGGCAACTTTATTGTGCATAATTATGTAATGCAATTTTTTTTGTTCGTATTGACATTACTTGGATGGACAAAAGTTATATCAACATTTGATAGGTCAGCGATAATGTTAGAACGGCAACTTTATTGTGCATAATTATGTGATGCCATTTCTTTTTTCATTTCCTAGAGAACGTGGGCACGGTGTTGTGCTATGCCGTGGTGTGCACCCTGTGGAACAGCATTGGCATTGGCCTGTCTCTCTGTCATCTGCCGGATTGAGGCATTCTGGTTGAAGGACACCGATCTTCAGGAGAACCTGCTGTTTGCCTCCATCATCTCTGTGGTGGACTTTATTAGATATTAGGGTCGGGCCTCCCGAGTGGCGCAGTGGTCTAAGCTTGTAGCTTCAGTAGCCTCAGGCATACAGTTACAAAGCGCGTATTTCCATGGATGCTCGTCATGCTTTAAATACCTGGTACGCTTTAGTGACAACAAGCTAGTTTCCCTGTAGGCTAGTTTCGCTGTAGGCTAGTTTCACTGTAGGCTAGTTTCCCTGTAGGCTAGTTTCGCTGTAGGCTAGTTTCGCTGTAGGCTAGTTTCCCTGTAGGCTAGTTTCGCTGTAGGCTAATTTCCCTGTAGGCTAGTTTCCCTGTAGGCTAGTTTCCCTGTAGGCTAGTTTCGCTGTAGGCTAATTTCCCTGTAGGCTAGTTTCCCTGTAGGCTAGTTTCGCTGTAGGCTAGTTTCGCTGTAGGCTAGTTTCCCTGTAGGCTAGTTTCGCTGTAGGCTAATTTCCCTGTAGGCTGGCTTCCCTTTTCCACAGAGTGAATGGCTGTGGGTGTTCAGATCGATGGTAAGGAAGAAAGGAGAGGCGGAAAGGAGAGGAGGTAAGGAGAGGAGGTAAAGAAGCCATTCAACACTCAACAAGGAGAATAGGTAAAGAAGCCATTCAACACTGATTAAGACATAGCCCCCGAGTTTAAGCTTGGGAAAGATACAATTGTTAATTGGAATTGTTCAGCAGCTTTACCCTTCTACCACAATGATACATCTATTACTTTCACTATGGTTTGACCTGAACACTGGAGGAACAGTAAACCAAAAGGAGCGAAGGCTTTGGTTACACTGTACCTTTCTGAGACAGATCCCTCAGATGCTTTGGATCCTTCAGATGCTTCAGATGCCTTTAGTCAGTGGAAGTGTCTGTTTGTTTGCAGTAGGTGGTATTTGATTCCTGACTATAAAGAGTCATATTTCTCAACCAATAGAATGTTGCACCCGATAGAATAAAGGTCAATAATTGATGATGACGCTCTCTTCCTCCATCTCTCTCTCTCTGGCCAACTGCTGTACAACATGTTCACCTTCGTGGCTGACATGCCAGATGACATGCCAGATGACATGCCAGATGACATGCCAGATGACATGCCAGATGACATGCCAGATGACATGCCAGATGACATGCCAGATGACATGCCAGATGACATGCCAGATGACATGCCAGATGACATGCCAGATGACATGCCAGATGACATGCCAGATGACATGCCAGATGACATGCCAGATGACATGCCAGATGACATGCCAGATGACATGCCAGATGACATGCCAGTGGAGTCGTCTGTGGATGTGTTTATGGGCGTAGCTAGTTCTTCGTGGTGAGCATTGGCGGACTGGCCGTCGGCTTCCTGTTTTGCTTTGTGACTGCGTTCACTATGCGCTTTACGGCTAACGTCCTCGAGATCAAACCGCTCTTTGTCTTCATGTACACTTACCCGGCCTACCTGGTGGCTGAGCTGTTCTCCATCTCCAGCATCATGGGGGTAGTGTGTTAACCCTTTCCGTACCGTTCCCTTCGACATGGCCTGCAAGGGGCCATCTGCTTTGCCCTAGTCTTTACCTTGCCAGACAACATCCAGCAAAATAATTGATTTGTTACTGCATCCATCGCATTCATAATTTTTTTAATTAAATTTTTATTTAATTTTTGTAATTTTACCCCCTTTTCTCCCCAATTTTCGTGGTATCCAATCGCTAGTAATTACTATCTTGTCTCATCGCTACAACTCCTGTATGGGCTCGGGAGAGACGAAGGTCGAAAGCCATGCGTCCTCCGAAGCACAACCTAACCAAGCCGCACTGCTTCTTAACACAGCGCGCCTCCAACCCGGAAGCCAGCCGCACCAATGTGTCAGAGGAAACACCGTGCACCTGGCCCCCTTGGTTAGCGCGCACTGCGCCCGGCCCGCCACAGGAGTCGCGGGAGCACGATGAGACAAGGATATCCCTACCAGCCATACCCTCCCTATCCCGGACGGCGCTAGGCCAATTGTGCGTCGCCCCACGGACCTGCGATGCAGTGCCCTAGACCAATGCGCCACCCGGGAGGCCCGCCATCATCATTTTAACTGTCTTCGTCCAGGTATGGAATCTGATCATGGCAGCCCGTGGATATATACTGCTAGTCCATTCAGAACACTACGTTGGACAAAACCAAGTTGATGCATATATGATATGAAGAGGATTTCAGTTGTGTGACTTGTGACCTTTCACACGGGATATCGGCATTTGGCCCTTGATTGAATTAATGCACATTCTAAGGACCAATCGCAACATAAACACCATTAATGTCAAGGTTCACATCAGGGAAGGTAGAGCGCTAGCTAGCAGGATAACCAATTTATCACCAATCAATTAGTTTAGATTGTTAATTAAAGGCGTTGCTATCTTCTACCCCTCCATGCCCATTTAGACTGAGACCGCTGAGGTCTAGTATCTTATGTCTCTCTGAGTTCTAGTTCTAGTATTTTATGTCTCTCTGAGTTCTAGTTCTAGTATTTTATGTCTCTCTGAGTTCTAGTTCTAGTATCTTATGTCTCTCTGAGTTCTAGTTCTAGTATCTTATGTCTCTCTGAGTTCTAGTTCTAGTATCTTATGTCTCTCTGAGTTCTAGTATCTTATGTCTCTCTGAGGTCTAGTATCTTATGTCTCTCTGAGTTCTAGTTCTAGTATCTTATGTCTCTCTGAGTTCTAGTTCTAGTATTTTATGTCTCTCTGAGTACTAGTTCTAGTATCTTATGTCTCTCTGGGGTCTAGTTCTAGTATCTTATGTCTATCTGAGTTCTAGTATCTTATGTCTCGCTGAGGTCTAGTTCTAGTATCTTATGTCTCTCTGAGTTATAGTTCTAGTTTATTATGTCTCTCTGAGGTCTAGTATCTAATATCTCTCTGAGGTCTAGTATCTTATGTCTCTCTGAGGTCTAGTATCTTATGTCTCTCTGAGGTCTAGTATCTTATGTCTCTCTGAGGTCTAGTATCTTATGTCTCTCTGAGGTCTAGTATCTTATGTCTCTCTGAGTTCTAGTTCTAGTATTTTATGTCTCTCTGAGTTCTAGTTCTAGTTTTTTATGTCTCTCTGAGGTCTAGTATATTATGTCTCTCTGAGGTCTAGTATATTATGTCTCTCTGAGGTCTAGTTCTTGTATCTTATGCCTCTCTGAGTTCTAGTTCTAGTATCTTATGTCTCTCTGAGTTCTAGTTCTAGTATCTTATGTCTCTCTGAGTTCTAGTTCTAGTATCTTATGTCTCTCTGAGGTCTAGTTCTAGTATCTTATGTCTCTCTGAGGTCTAGTATCTTATGTCTCTCTGAGGTCTAGTATCTTATGTCTCTCTGAGGTCTAGTATCTTATGTCTCCCTGAGTTCTAGTTCTAGTATCTTATGTCTCTCTGAGTTCTAGTATCTTATGTCTCTCTGAGGTCTAGTTCTAGTATCTTATGGCTCTCTGAGTTCTAGTTCTAGTATATTATGTCTCTCTGAGTTCTAGTTCTAGTATCTTATGTCTATCTGAGTTCTAGTTCTAGTATCTTATGTCTCTCTGAGGTCTAGTATCTTATGTCTCTCTGAGGTCTAGTATCTTATGTCTCTCTGAGGTCTAGTATCTTATGTCTCTCTGAGTTCTAGTTCTAGTATCTTATGTCTCTCTGAGTTCTAGTTCTAGTATCTTATGTCTCTCTGAGGTCTAGTATCTTATATCTCTCTGAGGTCTAGTATCTTATGTCTCTCTGAGGTCTAGTATCTTATGTCTCTCTGAGGTCTAGTATCTTATATCTCTCTGAGGTCTAGTATCTTATGTCTCTCTGAGGTCTAGTATCTTATGTCTCTCTGAGGTCTAGTTCTAGTATCTTATGTCTCTCTGAGGTCTAGTATCTTATGTCTCCCTGAGTTCTAGTTCTAGTATCTTATGTCTCTCTGAGTTCTAGTATCTTATGTCTCTCTGAGGTCTAGTATCTTAAATCTCTCTGAGGTCTAGTATCTTATGTTGTCACGCCCTGGCCTTAGTATTCTTTGTTTTCTTTATTATTTTAGTTAGGTCAGGGTGTGACATGGGGAATGTTTGTGTTTTATCGGTTTTGGGTGGTTATATGGTAAAGGGGGTGTTGGGTGTAGTGCAGGGGTGTCAAACTCATTCCACGGAGGGCCTTGTGTCTGCAGGTTTTTGGTCTTTCCTTTCAATAAAGCCCTAGACAACCAGGTGTGGGGAGTTCCTGACTAATTAGTGATGTTAATTCATCAATCAAGTACAAGGGTGGAGCGAAAACCCGCAGACACTCGGCCCTCCGTGGAATGAGTTTGACACCTGTGGTGTAGTGTATGGGTTTGTGTTGAGTGTATGTGTCTAGCTGTGTCTATGTTGGGTGTAGTTGTCTAGGAGAGTCTATGGTTGCCTGAATGGGTTCCCAATTAGAGACAGCTGATTTCTGTTGTCTCTGATTGGGAGCCATATTTAAGGTAGCCATAGGCTTTCGTTTGATGTGGGTAATTGTCTATGTTA
This sequence comes from Salvelinus fontinalis, assembly GCF_029448725.1. NCBI lineage: Eukaryota > Metazoa > Chordata > Actinopteri > Salmoniformes > Salmonidae > Salvelinus > Salvelinus fontinalis. The sequence goes on from NC_074705.1 coordinate 1,170,358, forward strand.
TACGTTTGTAGCCTGTGTGTGCACTATGTTTTATTAGCTTCACGGTCCTTTATTGTTTTGGTTAAGTTCGTAAGTGTTTTGTTTTCGTTTTGCCTTCTTCTAAAAATAAAAGAAGATGGCTTATTTTCCAAATGCTGCGTTTTGGTCCGTCAATCCTCCACACGATCGTGACATATGTCTCTCTGAGTTCTAGTATCTTATGTCTCTCTGAGGTCTAGTTCTAGTATCTTATGTCTCTCTGAGGTCTAGTATCTTATATCTCTCTGAGGTCTAGTATCTTATGTCTCTCTGAGTTCTAGTTTTAGTATCTTATGTCTCTCTGAGTTCTAGTTCTAGTATTTTATGTCTCTCTGAGTACTAGTTCTAGTATCTTATGTCTCTCTGAGGTCTAGTTCTAGTATCTTATGGCTCTCTGAGTTCTAGTTCTAGTATATTATGTCTCTCTGAGTTCTAGTTCTAGTATCTTATGTCTATCTGAGTTCTAGTTCTAGTATCTTATGTCTCTCTGAGGTCTAGTATCTTATGTCTCTCTGAGGTCTAGTATCTTATGTCTCTCTGAGGTCTAGTATCTTATGTCTCTCTGAGGTCTAGTATCTTATGTCTCTCTGAGGTCTAGTATCTTATGTCTCTCTGAGTTCTAGTTCTAGTATCTTATGTCTCTCTGAGTTCTAGTTCTAGTAACTTATGTCTCTCTGAGGTCTAGTATCTTATGTCTCTCTGAGGTCTAGTATCTTATATCTCTCTGAGGTCTAGTATCTTATGTCTCTCTGAGGTCTAGTTCTAGTATCTTATGTCTCTCTGAGGTCTAGTATCTTATGTCTCTCTGAGGTCTAGTATATTATGTCTCTCTGAGGTCTAGTTCTTGTATCTTATGCCTCTCTGAGTTCGAGTTCTGGTATCTTATGTCTCTCTGAGTTCTAGTTCTAGTATCTTATGTCTCTCTGAGGTCTAGTTCTAGTATATTATGTCTCTCTGAGTTCTAGTATCTTATGTCTCTCTGAGGTCTAGTATCTTATGTCTCTCTGAGGTCTAGTATCTTATGTCTCTCTGAGGTCTAGTATCTTATGTCTCCCTGAGTTCTAGTTCTAGTATCTTATGTCTCTCTGAGTTCTAGTATCTTATGTCTCTCTGAGGTCTAGTATCTTGTGTCTCTCTGAGTTCTAGTTCTAGTATCTTATGGCTCTCTGAGTTCTAGTTCTAGTATCTTATGTCTCTCTGAGGTCTAGTATCTTATGTCTCTCTGAGGTCTAGTATCTTGTGTCTCTCTGAGTTCTAGTTCTAGTATCTTATGTCTCTCTGAGGTCTAGTATCTTATGTCTCTCTGAGGTCTAGTATCTTGTGTCTCTCTGAGTTCTAGTTCTAGTATCTTATGTCTCTCTGAGTTCTAGTTCTAGTATCTTATGTCTCTCTGAGGTCTAGTATCTTATATCTCTCTGAGGTCTAGTATCTTATGTCTCTCTGAGGTCTAGTATCTTATGTCTCTCTGAGGTCTAGTATCTTATGTCTCTCTGAGGTCTAGTATCTTCAGTCTCTCTGAGTTCTAGTTCTAGTATTTTATGTCTCTCTGAGTTCTAGTTCTAGTTTTTTATGTCTCTCTGTGGTCTAGTATATTATGTCTCTCTGAGGTCTAGTTCTTGTATCTTATTCCTCTCTGAGTTCTAGTTCTAGTATCTTATGTCTCTCTGAGTTCTAGTTCTAGTATCTTATGTCTCTCTGAGTTCTAGTTCTAGTATCTTATGTCTCTCTGAGGTCTAGTATCTTATGTCTCTCTGAGGTCTAGTATCGTATGTCTCTCTGAGGTCTAGTATCTTATGTCTCCCTGAGTTCTAGTTCTAGTATCTTATGTCTCTCTGAGTTCTAGTATCTTATATCTCTCTGAGGTCTAGTATCTTATGTTGTCACGCCCTGGCCTTAGTATTCTTTGTTTTCTTTATTATTTTAGTTAGGTCAGGGTGTGACATGGGGAATGTTTGTGTTTTGTCAGTTTTGGGTGGTTATATGGTAAAGGGGGTGTTGGGTGTAGTGTATGGGTTTGTGTTGAGTGTATGTGTCTAGCTGTGTCTATGTTGGGTGTAGTTGTCTAGGAGAGTCTATGGTTGCCTGAATGGGTTCCCAATTAGAGACAGCTGATTTCTGTTGTCTCTGATTGGGAGCCATATTTAAGGTAGCCATAGGCTTTCGTTTGATGTGGGTAATTGTCTATGTTATACGTTTGTAGCCTGTGTGTGCACTATGTTTTATTAGCTTCACGGTCCTTTATTGTTTTGGTTAAGTTCGTAAGTGTTTTGTTTTCGTTTTGCCTTCTTCTAAAAATAAAAGAAGATGGCTTATTTTCCAAATGCTGCGTTTTGGTCCGTCAATCCTCCACACGATCGTGACATATGTCTCTCTGAGTTCTAGTATCTTATGTCTCTCTGAGGTCTAGTATCTTATGTCTCTCTGAGTTCTAGTATCTTATGTCTCTCTGAGGTCTAGTTCTTGTATCTTATTCCTCTCTGAGTTCTAGTTCTAGTATCTTATGTCTCTCTGAGTTCTAGTTCTAGTTTTTTATTTCTCTCTGAGTTCTAGTTCTAGTATCTTGTCACGGCTGACGTAAGAACGGGACCAAGGTGCAGCGGATGTTGAGTTCCACATATTTATTTGAAAGAGAAACTTAAACAAAGACTGGGACCGCCGAGGTCTAGTATATTATGTCTCTCTGAGGTCTAGTTCTAGTATCTTATGCCTCTCTGAGTTCTAGTTCTAGTATCTAATGTCTCTTTCTGTTCTAGTTCTAGTATCTTATGTCTCTTTTCGTTCTAGTTCTAGAATCTTATGTCTCTCTGAGTTCTAGTATATTATGTGGATCATAACATAAATAAATCTTTAGGAACTCCTGTTTTGTTGATAATTTGTCCCCCTCCATAATGACTGTTTCCTGAGGGGGATTCTGATCAAGGACAAAAGAGCATTGTAGCTCTGTATAAGAGGCTGGAGCTGCAGATTACCATTGAGCTGCTGGATACCCAAGCAATGGTAGACATCAGCACATCCCCCTCACTTGTTTGCATGCAGAAAGTGCAGATGCCATATTTACATACCATAGGCCTCTTGCCTGTTTATTGCTATACAAAATGTATTTATTTTCAGTGTTTTGTTTACCTCAGGCCTTTCCATTAGGTGAGCAATGCAAAAAAATATTACACATTGATTTGTTTATTACTTTTTGGGACTTTGAAAAGTAGTTGTGGGAAATGTGGTAAAATCCATAACATCTGATCAATAAACATAATAATAATAATTATGAAATAGATAATACAGATCCTAATCTAACATTTTCAGGTAGTGAGAGTGACCCGTCTGGACACTTCTATAACATGCCATTTTTATCCAAAATACAGATTTGCAAAAGAGAAGTGCACTTTTTTCCTTTAAGATGAACAATTATAGAAGAATGAGGATGTTTATTGATAAATAAATATTTCTCTCTCTGTCATAATGTGTCCAAATCCTCTCTACTCTCCAGAGAACAGTCCCCCTCCCCTGGGGTGGACTATATCTAGGGTGGGCCTGGAGGTCGGCGTCTGGGGTCGGATCGTCAGTTCACCAGAGCCAGGAAAGCTCCAGACCCTGTCCCACTTCATAGGCTCTCTGGGAAGGATGACCCTGGTCTCAGGGACCAGGAACCTGGTTAAGAGGTTGTGGATACTCCTCCTCTGCTTCCACCTCCCAGGCTGGGTCCCAGAGCATCAGGACATCACGAGGGCAGCGACACAGAACCCCCTCCTCAGGCAGGTTTCCAGGGGCTCTCGCAGTCCACCCACCCCATGAGAACCAAAGAACCGGAGGAGGAAGACTGGGGAAATGTGGGCCAGGAGAAGGAAGAGCAGGCCAGCTGACCAGGCAGGGTGTTACAGTCTGGACATAGCATGTTATAGTGCAGGATGAACATGCTCTCTGAACAGATCAGGGACCGTAGTGAGTCAGAAACTATGAACCTCTATGATAGTCTAACATCCTCTCATTTATAAAACCACATTAAAACATCTCTAAATATATTTGTATAGTTTAATTTTTTTTGTGTAATGGGTATGATAATATGAACAAATATTGGATATTTAAGATATACAGTGCCTTCAGAAAGTATTCACACCCCTTTACTTTTTATCCACATTTTGTTGTGTCACAGCCTGAATTTAAAATTGATTACATTAAGATTTTGTGTCACTGTAATAACCAATATTGTCAAAGTGGAATTAGGTTTTTAGAAATGTTTTAATTGTCTTGAGTCAATAAGTATTCAACCCATTTTGTTATGTCAAGCCTAATTAAGTTCATGAGTAAATATTTGCTTAACTTAAGGCTAGTTCCGCTAGCGGAAACCCTAGACAACATCCGCTGAAATGACAGAAATGGCGGAATTCAAAATTATTTTTTAGAAATATTTAACTTTCATACATTCACAAGTGCAATACACCAAATTAAAGCTTAACTTCTTGTTAATCTAGCCATCCTGTCCGATTTAAAAAAGGCTTTACAGCGAAAGCACATCATTCGATTATGTTAGGTCAGCGCCAGGTCACAGAAAAACATACAGTCATTTTCCTGCCAAAGAGAGGAGTCACAAAAAGCAGAAATAGAGATAAAATTAATCACTAACCTTTGATGATCTTCATCAGATGGCACTCATAGGACTTCATGTTACACAATACATGTATGTTTTGTTCAATAAAGTTCATATTTATATCCTAAAATCTCAGTTTACATTGGCGCGTTATGTTCAGTAATGTTGTGCCTCAAAAACATCCGGCGAATTTGCAGAGAGCCACATCAATTTACAGAAATACTCATCATAAACTTTGATAAAAGATACAAGTGTTATGCATAGAATTAAAGATATACTTCTCCTTAATGCAACCGCTGTGTCAGATTTCAAAAAGGCTTTACGAAAAAAGCACGCCATGCAATAATCTGAGTACAGAGCTAAGCCACAAAAACAAGCCATACTGATACCCACCATGTTGTGGAGTCAGTAAAAGTCAGAAATAGCGTTATACATATTCACTTACCTTTGATCTTCATCAGAATGCACTCCCAGGAATCCCAGTTCCACAATAAATGTTTGTTTTGTTCGATAAAGTTTATCTATATGTCCAAATACCTCCTTTTTGTTAGCGCGTTTAGTTCACCAATCGAAATTCACAAGGCGCGGGTCCAGACGAAAGTCCAGACGAAAAGTCAAAAAAGTTCTATTACAGTTCGTAGAAACATGTCAAACGATGTATAGAATTAATCTTTAGGATGTTTTTTTCATAAATCTTCAATAATGTTTCAACTGGACAATCCCTTTGTCTTTAGAAATGAAAAGGAACAGAGCTCGCTGTCACGGCCGCACAGCTGATTTAGCTCATGGCATTCTGCCAGACCCCCTAGTCAAACAGCTCTTATTCGCTCCCCCTTAATAGTAGAAGCCTGAAACAAGGTTCTAAAGACTGTTGACATCTAGTGGAAGGCTTAGGAAGTGCACTATGAACCCATAGACACTGTATATTCGAAAGGTAATGACTCGTATGCAATAATAGTGTTTAACATGAATGACTACCTCATCTCTGTACCCCACACATACAATTATCTGTAAGGTCCCTCAGTCGAGCAGTGAATTTCAAACACAGATTCAACCACAAAGATCAATTGTCACGCCCTGGCCATAGAGAGGTTTTTATTTTCTATTTTGGTGAGGCCAGGGTGTGACTAGGGTGGGCATTCTAGTTTCTTTATTTCTATGTTGGTGTGGTTGCCAATCAGAGGCAGCTGCCTATCGTTGTCTCTGATTGGGGATCTGTTACGAGACGTTTGTTCTCAATGTTCATAAACTGAACTTCAATTAAACTACTCTGTCTGTTACTAAGAATTTGTAAGGTTCTTATTGAAATGAAACAGACAGAGGCCAGTCTACAATAGTCAGCTAAGTTTATTTACGAGAGCTCTGCTGTGCATATACAAAGGCGTTCTTTTAATAATATTCTCTTAACCTACGCACATACATACAAACTAACATTAGGATTTTCTCCTGAAGTCTCACCACAGTTTATTACCACTCAACTGACAGTTCCAGTCCCCCCCAGATACAGGAAACCTGGAGGGGCTCTCCCTGTCCTGTCTTATCTCCCCAGAGTTACAGCCGGGTCGGTTCAAACATAGTTTAATGATCCTCTTTGTTTTCTTTAGGCACACACATACATTCCTCTCTTCCCAGGTACATGCTATATAACCTATTTCTTATGAACTAACATTATTTATCATTATAGAAAAACAGGGTAGAATTCAGTTAGTTATAGTTCTACGTTAAATGTATACATCATTTAGTCATTATTCATAAAATTCATAACAGGATCATATATGTTGTCCTTTTTCGTTTGGGTTTTGTGGGTAGTTATTTTCTGTTTAGTGTCTGCACTTGATAGGACTGTTTCGGCCGTGCTAGAGTGGGCATTCAGCCAGGATGGATTGTGCCAGCTCAGCGTTCCTGGTCTCTGGTGTGTCTCTTCGGCCCAGGTGATCGAGCGCCAGCTCTACGCACGGTGTCCCCGGTTCACCAGCACAGCCCAGTGCGGCCTGTTCCAGCTCCCCGCACTTGCCGTGCTACAGGGGGTATCCAGCCAGGACGAGTTGTGTCAGCGCTGCGCTCCAGACCTTCGGTGCGCCTCCACGGTCCAGTGTGTCCTGTGCTGGCTCTACGCACTATGCCTCCAATGCTCCGTCATAGCCCAGTGCGTCCTGTGCCAGCTCTCCACACTCACCGAGCTAAAGTGAGTATCCAGCCAGGATGTGTTGTGGTAGCTCCACTCACTAGGCTACCAGTACGTCTCCTCAGTCCGGTGAGACCTGTTCCGGTGCCACGTACTAAGCCTCCAGCGACGGTCCCCAGTCCGGAGCCTCCGGCGATGATCGGTGGTCTGGTTCCTCCGGCGATGATCTGCGGCCCGGTGCCTCCAGTGAAGGTCCATGCACCAGGGCCACCACCATCTGCGGGCGGAGGGGGGTCTACGTTCCGCACCAGAGCCGCCGCCGTGAAGGGATGCCCACCCGGACCCTCCCCCTTAGAGTCAGGTTTTGCGTCCGGAGTCCGCACCTTTGGGGGGGGGGGTACTGTCACGCCCTGGCCATAGAGAGGTTTTTATTCTCTATTTTGGTTAGGCCAGGGTGTGACTAGGGTGGGCATTCTAGTTTCTTTATTTCTATGTTGGTGTGGTTCCCAATCAGAGGCAGCTGTCTATCGTTGTCGCTGATTGGGGATCATATATAGGCTTTTTCATTTGGGTTTTGTGGGTAGTTATTTTCTGTTTAGTGTCTGCACCTGACAGGACTGTTTCGGTTTTCCCTCTTTGATATTTTGTTCGAGTGTTTTGAATAATAAATGTATTATGAACACTTACCACGCTGCGTTTTGGTCCACTCATTCCGACAAGAGCCGTGACACCAATGAGGTTTTCCAAAGCCACACAAAGAAGCGCACCTTTTGGTAGATGGGTAAAAAAAAAAAAAAGCAGACATTGAATATCAAATCAAATTTTATTTGTCACTTGCACTGAATAAAAGAGGTGTAGAACTTACCGTGAAATGCTTACTTACAAGCCCCTGGTGGAGTTATTAATTACACTTTGGATGGTATATCAATACACCCAGTCATTACAAAGATCCAGGAGTCCTTCCTAACTCAGTTGCCGGAGAGGAAGGAAACCGCTCAGAGGCCAATGGTGACTTTAAAACAGTTACAGAGTTTAATGGCTGTCACTACAAAGATCCAGGAGTCTTTCCTAACTCAGTTGCCATAGACGAAGGAAACCGCTCAGAGGCCAATGGTGACTTTAAAACAGTTAGAGTTTAATGGCTGTGATAGGAGAAAACTGAGGATGGATCAACAATATTGTAGTTACTCCACAATACTAACCTAATTGACAATGTGAAAAGAAGGAAGCCTGTGTGTGCTGCTTTCCAACAGACACTGGGAGATAAATTCACCTTTCATCAGGACAATAACCTTAAACACAAAGCCAAATATACACTGGAGTTGCTTACCAAGACGACATTGAATGTTCCTGTGTGGTCTATATACAGTTTTGACTTAAATCGTCTTGAAAATCTATGACATGACTTGAAAATGAATCTGTAGCAATAATCAACAACCAACTTGACAGAGCTTGAATACTTTCAAAAGACAAAATATTGTACAATCCAGGTTTGCAAAGCTCTTAGATTCTTAACCAGAAAGACAACTGTAATCACTGCCAAAGGTGATTCTATCATGTATTGACTCAGGAGTGTGAATACTTATGTAAATTAGATATTTCTGTAATACATTTTCTATACATTTGAAATAATTTCAAAAAAACATGTTACTTATGGGGTATTGTGTGTGAGAAAAAAATGAATATTTAATCAATTTTGAATTCAGGCTGCAACACAACAAAATGTGGAATTAATCAAGGGCTGTGAATACTTCCTGAAGGCACTGTATACAGTATGTACTGTAGATGTATCCTGTTTTTCCTGTTTAGAAAAATAAACATTTTATTAGACATCTGTTCATTTTGTTGAATTTTGGGGACAAAAGCAGTTGCTGCGACACTCAGATAGAGGGTTCCATCAGAGGTCTGAGTGCCAGACGGTACACTACAACACACACACTTCTATTTTTATGTGTGTAAAAACATTGCAACAGTATCCCTGGAAGTGTCACACGCATGACGACAGTGATTCTTTTTATACCATCTCACGCACACACACACACACACCTGATTGGTGAGTGGGAGTTGATGGGAATTGTCACAATCGTCATAATAAGCGGACCAAGGCGCAGCAGGATATGAAGACATCTTCTTTTATTAAAGATGACGAAACACGAAACGAACACTGATACAAACTAAACAAAACAACAAACAACCGTGAAGCTAAATGACGTAAGTGCATAGACAAGCAACAAACGTTCAACATAAGCATTAGGTTAATGTGGGTAATTGTCTATGGCTGCCTTAAATATGGCTCCCAATCAGAGACAATGAATGACAGCTGTCTCTGATTGAGAACACTTCAGGCAACCATAGACTTACCTAGACAACTATACTAGACACTGCCCCATACACATACAACACCCCTAGACACTACAAAAACACATACATTCCCCATGTCACACCCTGACCTAACTAAAATAATAACAAAAACAAAGATAACTAAGACTGGAGGACAGACAAACATCCGAACAGAGAAACAGTGACGCAGAAAGACAGACGCACAGACGGACAGACCGAACGAACACCCGACACACTGATAGACAGACAAATCTTCACAATTGACTGACCGACTGAAGATAGATAGGCCTCACTAGTGTCATGTCTCCTGCTGAGAGGCTGAGTGTGCTCCTCTTCCTAGCTGGGTTCTTCGGGGGCTTGGGGGCCCTGTCTCTGATATTCTCCTTTGGAACAGACTACTGGTTGCTGGCCTTAGAGACCTGTGGCCCTGGGGGGCATCAGAGACCTGGGAGACTGGGGCCCTCAGACCTGGGGAGGGGGAGATAGAGGATCAGGACACTGTGACATACTTCCACCAGGGCTTCTTCTGGAGGTGCTCCTTCAGTGTGAGGAGAGAGGAGAACATGGTGTGGTACTTCTGGATCAGTAAGTAGGAGAGTTCTTTTCACTTATTTATGAAATAGAAATACTGTAGCACACAATACATTCATTGATGAATGACAAGAATGACCGAAACTGTAGTATAATGAACTAAAAAAATACAATGTACATTGTTTTTCAAAGCCAATCAACCACACCAAAAGGTCTGTGTGCCTGCCTACCTCTTCCCATGTTATGCTTCTGAGCAAAGCACGGGTTACCAGGCACCTGACACTGCAGTCTACGGGGCCTTCTGGAGCATCTTCCTTCTAGTGGGCGTGGTCACTGTTATGATTGGTGGGTTTGTCATCATCTGTGCCTCTCCATTGGCCAGTCACAGGCTCTACAAAGTAGGCGGGGCACTCTTGCTCACTGGAGGTGAGTTATCGGTTGTGTTCCTCTGCTCAGACTATGCTAACGCATGCCAAATCTTACAATGCCTGGATAGGTATTTTTTACATATCAGCTAACCACATCATATGTTATAGAAATCTGGTGCCAGACGGCATAGTCGATGATGTAGCGTGTAACCATTGGTTGATGCATGCATCGTCTGATCAGAGCAGGGGAACACGACCATCATGAGTTACTAGCCATGGTTGGGTCCACTCAACTTTACATGAAGCTCAAAGTTCAATGTGGAGCAGTGGCGATTTTAGCATCTATTTTATGCATGCCAGCAAACCCACAACACAACACAACACTAAACAATACATTAATTACACTATAACGGTGACAAATGGTGCCCACACAGGGTGCCTACATAGTCCCAACAGCAGTCCCAAGACCTTACCACTGCGACACCTGGCTATCAGCGGAGCCTTGTATGGCAACAAAACAGTTAATTCAGCCTCATTTACTGTCTTTTAAAAAACCTTAGCTGATATGGCTGACTTGCTTAAACAAATGTGGCTTCTACTGACAATTGAGATGTACAAACTATAGCATAAGGGGAAATGAGGCAATCCGTAATTTTGATTAAGACATTAATGAGCGAGCTAGGACGGACGTAGTCAAATGCACAACAACTGAATTCAGAACATGGGCTGTTTTTACAGTATTCTCCCTGTACACCAAGTCAAAAATGATAGAATAAATCTAAGGGGCATATATTCAGACAATGAAAGCTCTTATAATACTCAATGATAACATTTCTCTAAAACAGGCTTATCCTTTTTGTTTATCCTTTTAAGCTTGGAAAAGAGACCCTTAAACCCAGACTTAAGACCACACACCCACTCTTTTTATTTTATTTATTTTACCAGGTAACTTGACTGAGAACACGTTCTCATTTGCAGCAACGACCTGGGGAATAGTTACAGGGGAGAAGAGGGGGATGAATGAGCCAATTGTAAACTGGGGACTTTTTTAGGTGACCATGATGGTTTGAGGGCCAGATTGGGAATTTAGCCAGGACACCGGGGTTAACACCCCTACTCTTACGATAAGTGCCATGGGATCTTTAATGACCTCAGAGAGTCAGGACACCCGTTTAACGTCCCATCCGAAAGACAACACCCTACACAGGGCAGTGTCCCCAATCACTGCCCTGGGACATTGGGATATTTTTTAGACCAGAGTAAAGAGTGCCTCCTACTGGCACTCCAACACCACTTCCAGCAGCATCTGGTCTCCCATCCAGGGACTGACCGGGACCAACCCTGCTTAGCTTCAGAAGCAAGCCGGCAGTGGTATGCAGGGTGGTATGCTGCTACTGAATATCAGGCTAGTGATTGCTTTGCAATGCTTGCACTTAACCACGGATTCCTTCCAAACCACTCATTATTGAATTTGCAATTTCCAACTTGTTGTGTAATGTCCAATGGCCGATGAGCACCTGTACATTTTATCTATCATTTCTCTTCGTTATTTCTTCTCATATGACAAGGATTTAAAAACATTTGCCAGTAGATTTTTGACTTGATTCATGATGATGACTGCTAGCTTGCTAGCTAAGATTTTGAAAGTAGGATGTTGACATGATCAGTCCAATCAAAACTACGGTAGATATAACGTGATTTGGCATCATTTTATCTGTGGCCAATGACCTTGATCCTTCTTGGATGGGCACTTCTAATGTAACTCTATGGCATCACCCAAGGGGCGTGAATTTTTTAGCTCTACCCTTAGATTTGCGGTGACATAGTGTCCCCATGAGTGACAGAACACTGAGCCAATCACGGCACAACTAGAGAACATTACCAACCCGTACGCTCCGTATTTTCCGCTGGCTGCCCCACCACCACCACAGAAAGCACTGAGCTAGGCTGAAACACTTGCATTTTGGAGCTGCCTTACTCAAGAAAGCAAAAAAAGGGACCAAGTTTGTATGCGGCTTTATTAACATTATTATATATATATTTTTTACATTGTTTGTAAACTGATATGTGACTGATAATGCCAAAATAACATGCAAAACAGGCATCCCCATTTGCCCTGAATGACGAGTTGCCACTAATCAGGAGACACATTTATGTTCTATTAACTTTTATTGAGTTGAAATGTTTCCCTCTTCCTCCCTCTCTCCCCCCCTGTCCCTCTCCTCTCTCCAGGTCTATGTCTCCTGGTTGTAATAATGATGTATATAGCCTGGACCCAGGTACTGGACATTCTGGAGGACTACGCTGCCCAGCAACAACACTCCTCTCAGTGTCCAACAGTCTACCACCTCAGCGTCCAATACGGCCTCTCCTTCCTGTTTGCTCCCGTCTCCGTCTTCTTCTTCCTGTTGGCAGCACTGCTCTTCACCCATCACAAAGTGCCAATGTAATGACTGAGGGGGGAAACAGCCAGAGAGGAAGTTGGGAATGAACCGTGCAGTGACTCCAGTGCCATAAAGGCCCAGACCTCCATGTTCAGTCTATAACAAGAGCCAGTAGTGACTGACACCATGGTCAAGTCTTATGGCTCTCACAGAGTAATACAGATGGACCATATTAAATACATTTGGAATAATCAACTGTGATTAGCTTTGAATAAAAAGGCTACAGTCTCATTGGGAGTTAAATTTAATTCCACAGATTTTTTGCAACCAGTTCTGGACTCTATCAGACAGTCCAGTCATGGAGGGTAATGAATTAGATTGTCATTATCTATTGGGATAATCATGACGGACGGGACAGCGGGTTCCTAATCAACTGTAATACATCTGAACGGAAATACAGCTGGGTTCCACTACCACCACTAGAGAGCAGTGTTGCTTTAACAGTAGTAAAGTAGGACAAATAGAACACTGTTCACAGTATTTCTAACCCAAATACTTCAAGCCATCTCAGAGAGCTTATATAGTTTCAATGGGAACAGACGTATCCCAGCCAACGTGAAGTTGCATCATTCATATTTGATTACAGCAGAGAGATTAAAAAGTTGAAAGAGGAAATGGTGAGATAATTTATTCAATTGCCTTTTTTTGTGGACCAAACAAAAGATAATATATGTTCAGTTTTTTCCCTTCTTCTGTACAGTACGGTTAACGGCATATTAAAGTAACTGATACAGAAAGCCCACCATCACACCTTTATAATTGGAAAAGGCAAACATTATGAGTTCTCTCTCAGTGGCGTGGGCCTGAGACAGTAAGACAGCGATGAGATGAGGCTGACTGGGGGAGGAAAGGAGGGGAGGAGAAGAGGTGAAGTGTCTCATCAGTGTGTTTTTCTTTTCTTTTAATGTCTTTCCTCCTCTTCCTAGTCTGAGCTGTGAACAAGGTGAGCGTAATTATACTAGGAGCTTGTCACATTCACTTCTGTGGCCTCACCGCCTGAAACATCTCTGGCACTAGCACCCCCCCCCCCACCTACACCCCCCATCCCCACCCGCCTGCGTTAAACCCACACCCGCGCCACGAGCCCGCTCGTTTTAAAAGGGAGAGATTTTAATGATAGCCTGATTCAGTCATCTCTTGCTTTCAATCTTGTATTTTTTAGAAAAAGAGATTCTGTTGGCAGATTCATTTCCAGTATGTGCCCCCCCCCCCACAATCCAACATCCTCCAGATTCAGTGTTATGGGTCACTGTCACCCCAGCGTTGCTCACACACTGTTGTTGATCCCCTCGTCACCTGGGTCTCTGTCCCTGAGAAATGAGACTGTCCACAACAATTACTACAAGAGCAATAAAGTCTCTCTACTGTTCTCTCATTCTCTCGTCTTGCTCTCTCTTTCTCTCCATCCCATTCAAAATGAAAAATGGTGGATCAAATGTAAGTCACATGACAGATTACAAAATGGAGACCATTGTTTTTAAGTTAAATGTATTTTCTACAAATACTCCTTAGCTCTTTGGTTGGCACTGTACAATCAGCAAATCAGTACTTGCATGATTTGCTTTTGTGTGTGACTGTAAATCACCCTCACATATTACTGTGTACAATCATGGCATAGTTCCCCTCCTTCTTATCATCCACATCCTCCCTAAACACACCCTGTCCTCCCAGTTGGTTTGGTCCACTCAGCCCAGGGCCTCGGGGCCCACCCAGGGGCCACAATTATTCATCCCTTTGCTCAGCCAACTAGAAGAAATTACCCTCTCTCCAGATCCAGGACCTTCTAACCTGAATCAGAACCCTAGGCTGAAGCCCCCTGCCTTGGCTACAATTATGACCCCCCGTGCCTCCACTCTCCAGACCCAGTGTTTTCCATAAATATGAGGCTGGGCGGCTGGACCCTGTTGTACTGTACTCACACAGCCCATGCTCTGTCTGGTGTGGGTCTGTGGAGCTGTAGCCTGCAGGCTGTGTGTGTTCACTGTCCTTCGGGTGGCTAGGGAAAAACAGAAGTGTTTAGGAGCTGAAGAGACACATACATTGGACTGATGGATGATAAATGTGAAGAATAGAGGAGAGTCAGAGTCTTCAGAAATCTTTCATGGATTTCAGCCATATGACCATAAGTGTATATGAATAGATCTGATGTTAATAACTTGTTGGACTCTACACTACAGCATGTCCTGTCCTTTTTCTTCCATGGCACTTTCTTCACATTGTATGTTCTATTACCCTTTTCTATTCATCCTGCTCACATCCTCTTATTTAGCTCTATTTCCCTGTTTCTAACATGAGATCTTTCTCTTTTCCCCTCTCCTCTCTCTCTCCCCTCCATCTCATCTGGCCAGGTCTTTCAGTGTTCATAATGAGGTCTGTGATTGCTCTGTGGCCCTCTCCCCCGATCTGCCCTGCTCTCTCCTCTCTTCCTCTCTCCTCCTTTCTTCCTGTGTCCTCTGCTTCTTTCCTGGGGGTTAATGAAGATCCTGTGGATTAAAAAGCAGCTGTTAGAAATGACACTGGCTCTGGCAGAGATGTGGGGCTGTAGGCGGGATTGTGCCAAGAAGGCGGGAAGAGAGGAGCAGGGTAAATAGAAGGGCATAGGAACCTTTTTGTCCTGCCATTTGAATATCTACAGTAAATACTATTACAAATCTACATCTCTCTCTCCCACACCATCTCTCTCTCTCTCTCTCCCACACCATCTCTCTCTCTCTCTCTCCCACACCATCTCTCTCTCTCTCTCTCCCACACCATCTCTCTCTCTCTCTCTCCCACACCATCTCTCTCTCTCTCTCTCTCTCTCTCCCACACCATCTCTCTCTCTCTCTCTCTCTCTCTCTCTCTCTCTCTCCCACACCATCTCTCTCTCTCTCTCTCTCTCTCTCTCTCTCTCTCTCTCTCTCCCACACCATCTCTCTCTCTCTCTCTCTCTCTCTCTCTCTCTCTCCCACACCATCTCTCTCTCTCTCTCTCTCTCTCCCACACCATCTCTCTCTCTCTCTCTCTCTCTCTCCCACACCATCTCTCTCTCTCTCTCTCTCTCTCTCTCTCTCCCACACCATCTCTCTCTTTCTCTCTCTCTCTCTCTCTCTCCCACACCATCTCTCTCTCTCTCTCCCACACCATCTCTCTCTCTCTCTCTCTCCACACCATCTCTCTCTCTCTCTCTCCCACACCATCTCTCTCTCTCTCTCTCTCCCACACCATCTCTCTCTCTCTCTCTCTCCCACACCATCTCTCTCTCTCTCTCTCTCCCACACCACTCTCTCTCTCTCTCTCTCCCACACCATCTCTCTCTCTCTCTCTCTCCCACACCATCTCTCTCTCTCTCTCCCACACCATCTCTCTCTCTCTCTCTCTCTCTCTCTCTCTCTCTCCCACACCATCTCTCTCTCTCTCTCTCTCACACACAATCTCTCTCTCTCTCTCTCCTCTCTCTCTCTCTCTCTCTCTCTCTCTCTCTCTCTCTCTCTCTCTCTCTCTCTCTCTCTCTCTGTCTCTCTCTCTCTCTCGCTCATCCTATTGCTATCATTTATCTTTTTATCTTTCTCCCCCTCCTCCCTATCTCATCTGTGTTCACGGGTCCCTTATCATCACCTTCTTTGACAGTCCCTTTCACCTCACCAGGAGGAGAATGACTTGTGAGCACAAATACCTGACTGTGGAGCACTTATCATTAGGAGGGGAGGATGAGTCCGCGGAGAGACGACGACTTTTCTTCATCTGTCCCTCTCTCATCCTCCTTCCCTCTCATCCTCCCTCGCTTCATCCCACTCTTTCACCAGGACATTATTGCATTAAGTCAGTGTGTACATCCGGTCAGTGTGTACATCAGGTCAGTGTGTACATCCGGTCAGTGTGTACATCAGGTCAGTGTGTACATCAGGTCAGTGTGTACATCAGGTCAGTGTGTACATCAGGTCAGTGTGTACATCAGGTCAGTGTGTACATCAGGTCAGTGTGTACATTAGGGAAGGTAAACAGATGATATTTAGCTCATTTTCAATTCCGCCACCTCCTTCACCTCACCTCCTCCTTGGAGACCAAAAGTGGCATAAGCCTGTTCCTTTTTCTCTCTCTCTCATTCCCGTTTTTTTATTTTTTATTCTTCTTTCCTCCCTCTCCTTCTCCTCTTCCAAAAAAATGATCAACATAGTGTACTGTAAGAGAGAACGGGAGAGAGCGAGAGAGAGAGAGAGAGAGAGAGAGGGATAAAAAAATGAAATCCAAGTTTCTTTCATCCATGAATGCTTTCATTTCTTTTTTCAAACTGAGGGAATAATCAGTGGTGCTACTGATACAACCTTTACTAGGGGGAAGAGAGGAGCGAGGGGGGAGAGAGGGGGGAGAGAGGGGGGAGGAGGTGGTGCTACTGATACAACCTTTTCTAGGGGGAAGAGAGGAGCGAGGGGGGAGCGAGGGGGGAGAGAGGGGGGAGGAGTGGTGCTACTGATACAACCTCTACTAGGGGGAAGAGAGGAGCGAGGGGGGAGAGAGGGGGGGAGGAGGTGGTGCTACTGATACAACCTCTACTTAGGGGAAGAGAGGGAGAGGAGAGAGGGGGAGAGAGGGGGGAGAGAGGGGGGAGAGAGGGGGGAGGAGATGGTGCTACTGATACAACCTTTTCTAGGGGGAAGAGATGAGCGAGGGGGGGAGCGAGGGGGGAGAGAGGGGGGAGGAGGTGGTGCTAATGATACAACCTCTACTAGGGGGAAGAGAGGAGCGAGGGGGGGAGAGAGGGGGGAGGAGGTGGTGCTACTGATACAACCTCTACTAGGGGGAAGAGAGGAGCGAGGGGGGAGGAGGTGGTGCAACTGATACAACCTCTACTAGGGGAAGAGAGCGGAGCGAGGGGGGAGAGAGGGGGGAGGAGGTGGTGCAACTGATTACAACCTCAACTAGGGGGGAGAGAGGAGAGAGGGGGGAAGAGAGGGGGAGGGGGGTAGAGCAGGGGGAGGAGGTGGTGCTACTGATACAACCTCTACTAGGGGGAAGAGAGGAGCGAGGGGGGAGAGAGGGGGGAGGAGGTGGTGCTACTGATACAACCTCTACTAGGGGGGAAGAGAGGAGCGAGGGGGGGGAGGAGGTGTGCAACTGATTACAACCTCTACTGAGGGGAAGAGAGGAGCGAGGGGGGAGAGAGGAGGGGGAGGGAGGTGGTGCAACTGATACAACCTCTACTAGGGGGGAGAGAGGAGAGAAGGGGGGAGAGAGGGGGAGGGGGGTAGAGAGGGGGAGGAGGTGGTGCTAATGATACAACCTCTACTAGGGGGAGAGAGGAGAGAGGGGGGAGAGAGGGGGGGAGGAGGTGGGGCAACTGATACAACCTCTACTACGGGGAAGAGAGGAGAGAGGGGGGGAGAGAGGGGGGAGGAGGTGGTGCAACTGATACAACCTCTACTAGGGGAAGAGAGGAGAGAGGGGGGAGAGAGGGGGGAGGAGGTGGTGCAACTGATACAACCTCTACTAGGGGGAGAGAGGAGAGAGGGGTGAGAGAGGGGGAGGAGGTGTGCTACTGATACAACCTCTACTAGGGGAAGAGAGGAGCGAGGGGGGAGAGAGGGGGAGGGGGTGGTGTTACTGCTACAACCTCTACTAGGGGGAGAGAGGAGCGGAGGGGGGAGAGAGGGGGAGGAGGTGGTGCTACTGATACAACCTCTACTAGGGGGGAGAGAGGAGAGAGAGGGGGGAGAGAGGGGGAGGAGGTGGTGCTACTGATACAACCTCTACTAGGGGAAGAGAGGAGAGAGGGGGGAGAGAGGGGGAGGAGGTGGGTGCTACTGATACAACCTCTACTAGGGGGAGAGAGGAGAGAGGGGGGAGAGAGGGGGAGGAGGTGGTGCTACTGATACAACCTCTACTAGGGGAAGAGAGGAGAGAGGGGGGAGAGAGGGGGAGGAGGTGGTGCTACTGATACAACCTCTACTAGGGGGAAGAGAGGAGAGAGGGGGAAGAGAGGGGGAGGAGGTGGTGCTACTGATACAACCTCTACTAGGGGGGAAGAGAGGAGAGAGGGGGAGAGGGGGGAGGAGGTGGTGCTACTGATACAACCTCTACTAGGGGGAAGAGAGGAGTGAGGGGGAGAGAGGGGGAGGAGATGGTGCTACTGATACAACCTCTACTAGGGGAGAGAAGGAGCGAGGGGGGAGAGAGGGGGGAGAGAGGGGGAGGAGGTGGTGCTACTGATACAACCTCTACTAGGGGGAAGAGAGGAGCGAGGAGGGAGAGAGGGGGGAGAGAGGGGGAGGAGGTGGTGCTACTGATACAAACCTCTACTAGGGGAAGAGAGGAGCGAGGGGGGAGAGAGGGGGAGGAGATGGTGCTACTGATACAACCTCTACTAGGGGAAGAGAGGAGAGAGGGGGGGAGAGAGGGGGGAGAGAGGGGGAGGAGGTGGTGCTACTGACACAACCTCTACTAGGGGAAGAGAGGAGAGAGGGGGGAGAGAGGGGGAGGAGGTGGTGCTACTGATACAACCCTCTGACTAGGGGGAGAAGAGGGAGAGAGGGGGGGAGAGAGGGGGGAGGAGGTGGTGCTACTGATACAACCTCTACTAGGGGGGAGAGAGGAGAGAGGGGGGAGAGAGGGGGAGGAGGAGGTGGTGCTACTGATACAACCTCTACTAGGGGGAGAGAGGAGAGAGGGGGGAGAGAGGGGGAGGAGGTGGGTGCTACTGATACAACCTCTACTAGGGGTAGAGAGGAGAGAGGGGGGAGAGAGGGGGGCGGAGGTGGTGCTACTGATACAACCTCTACTAGGGGAGAGAGAGGAGAGAGGGGGAGAAGGGAGGAGGTGGGTCGCTACTGATCACAACCTCTACTAGG